>NC_040909.2:51320801-51625758 GCF_004126475.2 Phyllostomus discolor | reverse complement strand
ATCACTGCTGCTCCACCCACCTATCCACCCATCCTTCCCACATCTCTGAATCATATATGCATATGTCTACCCATGTATCCATCTACCTGCATCTACCAATCCATTTAATCTCCATCCCTGCATTCTCCAGCTTCTTCCTATCCAGCCACCAAGCATTCAGCCAATCATCTATCATGTGTCCTAAATCACCTATGCATGCAAATACATCAATTCATGCATCTACCTATCCTGCACGTACCCACATCTATTCCCCATCCCTGCATTATCCAGGAATCCTCGCATCCATTGATCCATCCAATCCATACCTAACACCTACTTCATGCAAGTACTATGCCAAAGGCTGGGGATAGAACAGGCAATTAAGACAAAGTCCCTTATCTTACAGAGCTCAGAGTGGAAGATATAAACAGACAGACAGACAGACAGACAATCATAATACAACGTGATACAGTGGGCTGGGTGTTTGGGTGCACCTTCTCTTCTAGGAGGGAAAGACTTTGGAGCTGCCATTTATTTTCTCCTGGTATTTTCATATCCCTGACAACTCAAAACTTGGAATTTTTAAAAACATTGTCCACTCTATTCTGGGAAGAATCAGTGCTGGGAGGGAATCAGTGCAGCTTCACAACTAAAAAGGATTTCAAGGATAAAACATACCACAGAATCATATTCTGGGAGCTTCTCAGAGACAGGATACACCTATTAACTGAGCTGTGTTCACAACCTCTGAATAGAGCCCATTCTTTTGCCTCCTAGCAGGACCTACCCCACCCTGAGGCAGGGTCCAGCTCCCACAACAGAGAGAGATGATTTGCTGTTAAGAAGCCTTGGCCATGGATTATCCTCTCTTGGTTTTCCACTCTTTCCCAAGATGACCTCATGCAGACCCAGGTCCTTTAATATAAACATTGGCTGGTGGCTCAAAATGTCTAGCTCTGAACCAGACTTCCCTCGGCAACACTTGTATATGACACCTGCACTGGGAGGCCTCACAGGCAACTTGACCTTAACTCACCCAAAATGAAGACTTTAGCTTGTCTCCCAAATTCACACTCCCTCTCCTTCTCCTATTCAGAAAATGCTATGTTTATCCAACCCAAATACCAGAAGTCACTGGTGATTCCTCACCTTCCCTCATCCTCCACTTCTAATTTGCCAGTAAATCCTCTCCGTTCTTCCTCCCAAAGCATTTCAGATCTCCTGTCTCCACTCTACCACCCTATGACCATCATCTTCACATGCAGCCATCGTCTTTAAGCCCCATGGACACCCTAATGGTTTCCCTGTTTCTGTCTGTATGCCCCTACAATCCTTCAGGGGTTCTCCTATTGTACTTAGAAAACCCCCGACTCCTTCCCATACCTGTAAGGCTATCCATGATCTTGCCCAGAGGTTCTCCAAGTGGATCTTGGGAGTGTGAGGTCAAACTATTTTCATAATACTAAATGTTACTGGCCTTTTTTGCTTTCATTTGCTCAGAAGCATATTGTTTTTCAGAGCCTATAGAACAAGGGATAATGTGACTCTTTTAAGTTTTTCTAAGTTTTAATTTCTAATATGATAAATGTATCCATAGTTATAACTGTCACAAACAAAAGCTCTTTGGGGTTTTCAATAATTTTTGAGAGTATAAAGTAGTCCTGAGATTAAAAAAAAATGAGACTCTTTGATTTAGCCCATACCTCCCTTTCAACGTCATCTATCCCATTCTCTCCTTCGTACTCTAGGCTCTAATTGCCCTGAGATCCTTCTGGTGTCTGAACTTGCCTATGTTTTTTTCACTTCTGAACATGCTATTCCCTCAAAGAGGATTATTAATTCTTCCTCTGCCTCCCCATTTTTATCCACTGCACCAGCTTCATTTCCCCTAGAAAATGTATTATAATTTGTAATCATTTGTTTACCTGTTAACTATCTGCCTCCCACTAGCCCGTGTCCACCCAGGAACACTTCTGTGTTATTTATTCACCACTTCGGCGCACAGCACCCGATGTGTCGCAGACACCGCATAGATACGAGTGAATGAATAAAGAGATGAGCACAGGGCGAGGGGTGCATGAAGGAAGCTGGTGCTGGCCACCTGAGCCTCCAGCAGAAAGC
Organism: Phyllostomus discolor; assembly: GCF_004126475.2. NCBI lineage: Eukaryota > Metazoa > Chordata > Mammalia > Chiroptera > Phyllostomidae > Phyllostomus > Phyllostomus discolor. The sequence continues at coordinate 51,623,658 of NC_040909.2, read as the reverse complement.
AGGCATTTTGCTGCTGAGATCACATTACCTGATGGGGCACCTTGAAGCGGACGTAGGAGCAGAGCTGGAGCAATTCACTCATCTCTTCCGGGGTGGTTGGGATCAGGGGAATCTTCTCTGCGGAGGCCAAGTCCTGAATTTCTTTGAGCCCTTGTGTGAACTGATTATCACTCGAGTACTTCAGGCCTGTGGGGTTCAAACATACGCAGTTTGGCAATTCATCCATCCTCTTAACAACCCCCATTTTGTAGAGGGAACTTCTAGTATCAGCCAAGAGCTAATATATTTCAGGTGTTTGGGTTTTTTTTATACCAGATTCCCTTTTAATTGGTAATGCCATCCTTGCTCAAAGTTCAAAACCACACCCTGAAGTAAAACACAGAAAAATCCTTCAAGCTATTTTAGGGACTGGTGACTCAAGCTGTGGTCCGTGGACCAGCAGCACTGGGAGCCTATAGGAAACACAGACTCTCGGCCCACCCCTAAGCTCCTGAGTCAGACCCTGCACTCTAACAGCTGTCAGGAGACTTATCTGTATGGAAGTTTAAGAAGCATCAGTATAGAAGATGACTTGCCTGAGCCCCTCTCACATCTGTGTTGTTGAGGGCAGATCTCACAAAATGTATGATGGTAGAAAACATAGAACTTAAGGGACTGACTACTCCTCCCCTTGGCCAGGGCCTACTTAGTAATCTCTCCCTCTCTCTCTTTTCAAATATTTTATTTATTTTTAGAAAGAGCGGAAGGGAGGGAAAAAGAGAAGGAGAGAAATATCAATGTGAGAAACATTGATCTCGTACATGCCTGACTGGGGCTCAAACCTGTGACCCAGGCATATGCCTTGACCTGGAATTGAAGTGGCGACCCTTTGCTTTAGAGAATGAAGCCCAACCAACTGAGCCACACTGATTAGGGCAGTAATCTCTTATTTGAGGTCAATATACAAAACATGGTGAGAGCAAGCCCGATCCTGAGCCACCCCCTGCAGTGGGACAGTGGCTGCCCTCTGCACAGTGTTCCTTCCTCCAGGAGAGCATCAGGCGATCGCTGACACTGAAAAGCTTTGACATGGACCATTATTTCCTGCACCCTAGAGTGTGATGTGCCAGAGTTTACACAAGCTGGTGTATACAGGAGGGCAAAACTAATTTCCACTTCCAACAATGAGCAAATTTCTAGGTGTATAACTTAGCTGAAGAACTAGATTTTAGAAAGGCAATGGTCTCAATTCTAGGCTGCAGAAATCCATGCATTATATACCTCCTGTATTCAGTAACTGCTTTAAATCTAACATGAGCATATAATGTGGCTTTCACAATGCCACATGGGCAGATACATGATTTATTTCCTTCTATTTTAAAAATAATCCTCGATTACATGTCATGTGGTATCCTGCACTGGACCCTGGAACAGAAAAAGGACATTAGTGGAATAGCTAATGAAATCCAGAGAAAGCCTGGAGTTTAGTTCATAGAGATGTACCAGTGTTGGTTTCTTAGTTGTGACAAGTTTACTGTGGTCATGTGAGCTGTTAACAATGGGGGAACCTGGATGAAGGGCAGGTGGAGCTCTGTACTATCTTTGTAACATTTCTGCAAATGTAAAATTATTTCAAAGTAAAAAAAGTTTACCTTTCCATTTTCACATACAAAGAATTTAAAATTTCCAACTGGAACTCAGGTGTAAAACTCTTTGAGCAAATGAGCATATACTCAAAAAAGCCAGTTAGGTCTGACCTTCATAAGTGATTTAAAATCTAATAACCTTCCATAGGGGATGTTTCTCCAATTTTCAAACTTTATTAATAAAAGACCAAATGATTTTAGACATGGTGCTTGGGAAGAGAGGAGAAAATCCACTGGGAGCTTGATTTCAATTTCAATGTCCTTAACAGACCTGAAAACTATTTACTTTCAGAGTAACCAAAAGACTTTAAAGACCAGTTTAGCGAGGTTTTAGTAGAAGGTATACATGTTCAACTTAAAGCTGGGTTCTAGTAGGTAAAGCAGATAGTGGACATGAATCCTACAAAGGAGGTAGAAAACACAGAAGGACTTCCAGAAAAGTCACAGCCTGGGTTCTAGAGCCAGACAGCCTAGGATCGGTGCCTATCCTGGCTCAGGCACTAAAGTAATTTCTTTGTACCTCAATGTCCCTACTAATAATATGTTGATCTGGATATAATTACATATGTAAAAAGTCACTGAGATTATACATTTAAAATTTACATAAGTCAAACTCCAATGAGGTACCAGAGAGAAAGAAAGCAAGAGAAGGAAAAAGAAAAAATTAAGATTTTTCTCTCTGATATATTATACATCCAAGTTTAAAGACTTACGTAAGAAAAAATAAATTTTAAAAATCCAACTTCAGATCATGATTTCTGGGGACATGTTATAGTTCAAGTTGAGATGTATACAAATGAAAACAGAGAAACTAAAGTTTGCTGATTTTTTAAAAAAGACCTTGTAATGAATAAAGGCCTCTGACTTTTCAGCCAAAAAGAGGAGAGGCATAATAATAGTCCCTTTACCTCATAAGGTATGACTATGGTGAGAATTACCTCTATATAAAGAGCTTAGCTCAGAAGAGCTCAATAAATGTTAGATATTAATATTACCACTATATTTCAAAGCATTTTTTGCTACAAAGCATTATACCCATTTTAATTAACCACCAAATTCTTTGTGGAACAAGACTGGCTCTATAGTTTAAAAGTTAGTGTGTTGTGATTATGGCCAGATAACTGTTGGTTGGTTAGTTATCACAAAAGCATTGCCTATCTCCAAAGGTCACAACAAAAGATGATGCTAAGAACCAGTCAGAGCAGACACTGCCACCTGTTCCTTCAGAGATTCAGACTGTTGTGCTCAAGTCACTCATGGGGACATTGTAGCCTGGTAACTCACCAGCAGGGCACACGAGAGACAGGCTGCAGACATCTGATGGGTAGTAAGCAGCGTACACCCCAGCCACACTGCCGCCCATGGAGGAACCTACCAGGTGAAATGGTTTTCTGTTCAGCTTGAGGCATTCCACAAACTGGAAAGGAAAATGAGAAGGGGGCTTGGTTATTGAGCCGTAGACAGTGACAACAGTGATTACAGAGCAAAAAGCCTCTATTGCCTGTGGAGACCAGTGAATAGGGCTACTGATGAAAGGAGGTCTGGCACTCTACTAGGTCCATTACCCAGAAGAACCCAAGACAGGTGTGCACGTATCTTTATCTGGCACAAGTGATTGAGGGGTCAATTTATGAGCACAAACCCAACAAAGATTCTCCTAATTTGTGAGTCAGCAAAGCTTTCTATAAATGCCCTGAGTATAAGTATTTTCTGTTCCATGGGCTGTATGATGAGTTGCAATTACCCAACTCTGCTGCTGTAGCACAAAAGCAGCTAAAGACAATACATAAAGGAATGAGTGTGACTATGTTCCAATGAATCTTCACTTACAAAAATAGGCAGCAGACCTGATACAGCTCACGGGCCATGGTTTGCTGATTCCTGCCCTAATTTAAAGTCCTTCTCATCCATCCAACCATCTATTCATATAACTATCTACCCATCCATCTGTCCATCCAATCATCCATCCAACCAACTATCCACTGACATTTCAGATAAACATCAGTTATCTAAAAAATATTAACTGGATACCTGTTATGTATAAGGAATTACAGTCAATCACAGAAGATACAACAAAGAGTCAAAGAGACAAGTTTCCTGACCTCATTAAAACACACAGTTTAGTGGGGTAGAGGGGAGACACATTAAACATATCCTTGTCTGGGGAAAACATCTAATGTCAGTTTGAAGCTTGTGGACTACTAAATTCTGAAATGGTCCATGAGCCCCATGACCATGAAAGCCCAGCCAGAGAGGGGCTAAAGATTGATACTGAAATAGAACAAAATAAAGTTCACCTTCTCCATCTTCCACAACTAGGTAGAAGAGCTATTGCTGTCACCATATAATTGGTAAGCAGAAAAACAGACTCTAGGCAAATGGTCTTGGGAGATACTAAACTCCATTTTCAAAGAGCTGAGAAAATGCTCAGATCGTCGCAAACAACTGCAACAGGTGTATAGGAGAACAGGCTGCAGTAAGCCCTGGCCCTCCAGAGTGGACCAAGGATACCATTAGGGTCCCACTTTGCAATTATTTGACAGAATGCATTGAAGACTCATTATGAGTCAGTATGAAACTCTTCTACCTGCTCGCCAGGCTTGGGCATGCAATGGCAAACAACACCCACAATCTGGGCAATTTTTGGTGGAGCCTTGCTTACCTGGTGTATCCTCTTGACTTGCCCATCTATGGACAGGTCATCCAGGGAAGAGCGGGTGGTACCCTCATGTCCTGGCATGTCCACGCAGACCAAGTGTAGGTTCTTCGGAAGAAACTGAGAACGCACAGGCCCAGAGAGTCAGTATGTGGTGTGCAGACAATGTCTGCCCACTTTCCTGGGAAGGCTGCACCTACTTACCAAGTATCTTGGATAGCCAACCCTGGGGATATATAGTCCTGGGCCACCCAGAATTTTACCCTAAGTAACTTCTGATGGGAGTGATCATTGCCAGTAGCCTCATAGGAAGCAGAGGCTCCCAAAGATTAATAAATACATAGATGGAAGGGGACCAGGAGGATGACTGAAAAAGGGGGACAAAGGTCTGGGCAGCAGGTATACGACTCTCACTTTTGACACCCGCTGGTGGGTACTAGCCCCATCCCTTTCACACCTATCCAGCCATTCAGCCATGGACTGGGAACTAGAAGGGCTGGTTCTGTTCTCCTCGAGGCCTGGCCATTCCAGAGCCCACAGGAGCAAGTCTTTCTTTAAGAACCACGTCTGATCACCCTGATTCTGGTTTCAACTTTTTTTGCATTAAGGTGTAATTCCTGGGGCGATTATTATCCTAAAACACCTTCTTTGGTTTAAATGTGTGCCACTTTTAACCAGGAAACTCAGAAACATCAGTTATCAATAAATAAATACCCAATTAATATGAAAGATGCTTATCTGGCCCTGGCTGGTGTAGCTCAGTGAATTAAGCACCAGCCTGCAAACTGAAAGGTTGTCGGTTCAATTCCTAGTCAGGGCACGTGCCTGGGCTGCAGGCCAGGTTCCCAGCTGGGGGACAAGAAGAGGCAACTGATCATTGTTTCTTTCCTTTTCTTTCTCCCTCTCTTTCCCGCTCTCTAAAATGAAATAAATAAAATCTTTTTAAAAAAGATTTTAAAAACCAGGACAACTGTAATTGAACTACAATAAAACATTTTTTTTAAAGTTGCTTATCTGAAGTGGGGACAGGAAGTAAAAGGTTCATTAAGGCACGAGGATGGCTATCCTCATAGTGGAATTTGGAAATAAGAACACAAGTAACTAGAGGATGTGTGGGCTTTTTTCTTCTGGTGTAGATCATCCCTGAGATCATTCAGGTATGGTCCTGCTTGAGGTGGGAGCCTCGGATGCTTCCCTTGCAAGGCCTCTCCCAGCTCCCACCATCACCATCTGGTCACTCTTCTCAAGTAAAGGAAGTTGCCACACCCCAGTAAACCAGGACAGAAAGTGAGTGATTTAGAAAGCTATCCCAGAAAGCTGCCAAACCAAGATCACTTCTCTAAATGGCTAATGAAGAAAAAAACAAAACAAAACAAAAACAGAACACGGAAGTGAGGATGAGGGAGAGGAGAAGAAGGAGCCAAAAGAGCCCTGGCTGGCATGTCTCAGTAGACTGAGCACTGGTCCTCGAACCAAAGGGTCACCAAAAGGTCCCAGTCACATGCCTGGATGGTAGGCCAGACCCCCAGTGGGGCGCATGTGAGAGGCAACCACACATTGATGTTTCTTTCCCTCTATTTCTCCCTCTCTCCCCCTCTCTCTGAAAATAAATAAATAAAATCTAAAAATAAAAAATAAGGATGTGGCAAAAGGGAGAAGTAGGGGAAGGAAGAGGAGAAACTTGGAGCATAAAAGAACAAATGATTTTTTTAAAGCTTGACCCTGATAATGACAGTTCTGAGATGAAGCTGAGTGTCAGAAACCTTTCCTAAGAAATACTTATAAGGTGAAATGACTTCTAAGGGACAGATTTTACAAATAACATTCAACTCAATAAATTCTGTCTGATAAAAATAAATAAATATTACATTAGTTTTAAGATAACCTGAGCCACAGTTCTGGTTTTCCTTTGCTTTCTACCATTGCTGATGACTGTATGTCCAAGTGGAAACACTTTTCTCTACAGCACCTTGACCAAGCTGAGCCACATGTCCTTGTGTGCAGAGAACCCATGGAGCATGAGGATGGAAGGTTTGTGCCCAGGCCTGCCGCGGAAGGAATAACAGAACTGGTAGTCTTCATGTTGAACATAGCGGACCTGCATGCCCAACGTCCGCCGCCAGTACCTGGGAAGGAAAAATATATGCTAAACCAAATCAGCAAGCTCTAGAGAAGTGGGGGCACAGATCCTCTCTACAGATTCACTTCAAGGTGAGACCTGGCTTTCGTCCTCCATGTTTGACTCTGGAGGCCCCCAGAGCTTCACCCTCAAGGAGCACTAAGTAAAGAATGCCAATATTCATGCCACATGGATCCTGTGGTATACATGTCACTACACAATCTCTCTAAACTAGGAAGGGGACAGGGGTGTTTTCTTAAGAAGCATGACATATAATACCTCTTGTTAATACTTATTTCTAGCAGTAGGATGGCAGTGCTAAGGAGGAGTCAGTGGTGGGATCTCACTGGGTGTCTGACTAGCCCTTATCTGCTTGGATTGGTTGAGCTTCTGCAGAATCGAAAGGCTGTCAGTAAGGCTGGGGAGGACCCCAGGAAGGCCAAGACAAAGATGGTTTTCCCTCGCAGAGAGCTGGTTTGCGGTCTGGTGGACCATCTTCATCCACACCTGAAACCTAGGGCGATCAGCCAGGGACATGCGGGCTGCAGGACTGCAGCTGTGCACAGCACAGGCATCCTGGAGTGAGACTTCCCTGCAGAGACACTTTAATTGGCAGAAAAAGCATCAAAAGACTTAATGGCAGTGTCGCTTGCAATTTTCTACTGGTGGCGATGAAGAACTGGACTCTCGCCAAGGTTGCAGTAGCTCATATCACTCCACACACCCACAAATCTCTGGGAAGAAAGAACACCAGAAGATAGTCTAAAGGAGCCTGCATTTCTTATGATCTCTAGATTCTTAATACTCTAAACAGCTGTCCAGTGTTGGCGATTACAGTGGACTGATCTCTGCTAAAAAACACAACTTTTCTTGTTTGTAAATCTACTCGAAAAAGGTGGAGGGCCTTTTCAAGAAGATGGCGCCCAAAGTGAAGAAGGAAGCCCCTGTACCTCTCAGAGCCAAAGGCAAAGGCTTTGAAGGCAAAGAAAGCAGTGCTAAAAGACATCCACAGCCACAAAGAAAAGAAGATCCAAAGGTCACCCACCTTCTGGAGACCTAAGACCCCTTGGCCCTGAAGGCAGCTTCAATATCCTCAGAAGAGCGCCCCCTAGGAGAGACAAGCTTGACCACTATGCCATCATCAAGTTCCCCCTCACTACTGAGTCAGCCATGAAGAAGACAGAAGACAACAATACACCTGTGTTCATCGTGGATGTCAAGGCCAACAAGCACCAGATCAAACAGGCTGTGAAGAAGCTCTACACCACTGACATGGCCAAGGTCAACACCCTGATGAGGCCTGATGGAGAGAAGAAGGCATATGTTTGACTGGCTCCAGACTGTGATGCTTTGGACATTGCCAACAAAATTAGGATCATCTAAACTGAGTCCAGCTGGCTAATTCTAGATATAAAAATTTTATACTAAAAATAAAAGAGAAGAAAAAGCTGGAGGTTTAATTAAGTTTCCAACCAACCAAATTTCATCATTTGAGTCTTAATCATATTGAAGTGCTACTATTGCTTTAAAGAAGATATGGATTCTGAAGTAGTGAATTTTGATGGAATTGACAGTTTTTAAAAAATTCTTTTGATTTTAATTGTGGTGCAGAAGTTAATAGTAACAAACATGGTTTTGTGCAGACATTATTTTCACTCCAGTAGAAAAGCTCAATAAAGTTCAAAATTCTATCTGTCCCTAGAAAATAAGTATTTTTTTCCTAGAGATTTTGAGAGTGAGAACTTGTCTTTTAAAGAACTATCTGCAGTGGACCTCTGATTTCATTCACTACAGCATATGGAAGCTGGTTGAAGGCTCAGCTTCTGTTGGTTACATAAGACTTTGCAGTGCTGGAGGCTGGCCTGAAATTGATCTCAATACAAAATTCCCATCTAAGCAAATTGAACTCTCTGCATGAAGAATCTCTCCAAGATGAAAGACAATTAATTCAATCCAGGATTCACTCTTTGGTATACTTTGTACCAAAGAGGTAGCCAGGTCTTGCAAAAGCAAACAGCCTAAACTGACTGGTTTTAACCCTCTATGCAAAACAAGCTGAGGGGAGATAAGAATGTAAATTCACATCTATTTGGATCTGCATACAAAAAGCATGGGAGCACATACAGGGCACTATTAAGATGAGTATCTGGAATGGAGGTAAGGAAAACAGTGAAAAGTAGATGGAGAGGCAACAGAGCCGGGAAGAAGACTTTTATCACTTTTGCAATGAAAGTGTTGCCTATTTGAAACATTAAAAATATAATGAAATTGACTAGCTTAAAGCTCTTCTTATGACAAGGAACGCTTATTTCGAAATTCTAAATTGTGCACTTAATACAAATTTGTATTGCCAGACCATTCACTCATATGCCAGACCATTCATATATCGACTATATGATCTTGAATCTAATCTATAATAAGGGGAAACGTTGCACTTTACTGGGGATATGGCAAAGACTGAATGAGACAAGCCACTTACAAGTTTTGTTCAGTGCTCAGGACATGTAAGTATTTGATAAATGGTAGTTACTAGTATTATATAAAGAAGACTCTATCCTTGTAAATAAACCACTTGCCAAAATTCAAGGGAAAAAATGCAACAAATATGACAGTCACAGATTGATATCCTTAATATATAAAAAGCTTACAAAATGGTAAGAACCATGCTGAGACCCCCAATTCAACACAAGTAAAGAGCAAAATAAATGAAAAGGTTACTCAGAGTAGAAGAGAATTACTGACAAACATAGGAAACATGTTCAAGTTCAACACCAATTAGATAAATGAATATTACAACAAGAAATGCATTTTAATGGGCTTCTAAATTAGAATAATGTCTTTTAAAAAACAATTATAATGTTCAACCTTTCTAGAAAGCAGTTTGGAATTAAGCATCAGGGGTCTTTAAAAGCTGCATGCCTTTTAACCCAGTAATTATACCTCCAGGAATAATCTGTTCCAAGAACATAAGCAGAAATCTTGAAAGAGTATTTCTAAACATGTCCGACAGTGTTATTTAAATTAGGAAAAAAATCTGCACTAACCTTAATGTCCATAAATAGAAAATTTCTTACAGAAATTACAATGTATCTAGACAATGTAATATTTTGCTGTTAAAAATGAGGTCTTCAGCCCTGGCTGGTGGCTCAGCTGGTTGGAGCATCATCCCATATACCAAAAGGTCATGGGCTCGATCCCTCATCAGGGCACACACCTAGGCTGCAGGTTGATCCCTGGCTGAGGTGTGAACAGGAGGCAACAAATTGATGTTTCTCTCTCACACTGATGCCTCTCTCTCTCTCTCTCTCCCCCTCTCCCCCTTCCTCTCTCTCTCAGATCAATAAAAAAACACCCTTGGGTGAGGATTTTTTAAAAAAATAAGGTCTTCAAAGAATATCTAGTAACAGGACAATGTTTATTGCATGACATCAAATGAAAACATAGGACCCAATCTTTTATATTATTGATTCCAATTCTGTTAAAAAAACTTTAACTATGTATAGATGAGGCGGGGAAAAGGTGGTGAGAACAAAAGAGGAATTGAAGAAAATGACTTTGAGGATTACAGATCATTTATATTTTCTCTGTGCTACCTTTTTATAATCTTCAAATTCTCTACAACTGTAACACAAAGAGCAGTATGAGACCAAGGAAGAGCTGGAAGGACCCTGGAGGGACGGTGATGTTGCATAAGCACCTGGATACTCAACACCTAACAGTGGGAGACAACGCAGAAGGCGGAGGCAAGGGCGTGGGAATAAGGAAGTATGACTTGACCCAAGAGTGAAGGGAGAAGGGGTTGGAAAGGCAGCCGAGAGCTAGGCTCAGGAACTGAGGCCTTCTTCATCACCAGGTGGGGCTCTGGGGTACTGATCCATGTATTTCATTTCATTGGTACATCTACTGGAAAACTTTATCTAAGCTTTGGAAACAGAAGTTGAAGAACCAATATTTTCAGTACTTTCAGCCGATCCTCTCAATGAAAGAGTGGGAAGAAGACTCCTTAAGCTACAAGGTCAGTTAAAAATTATGAAAGATCAATGGCTCCGATGGAAAACAAACAAACAAACAAACCCAACTTCTTTGGTTTAAAGATAATGGAGAATAAATTACCTCTAAATCATAAACATCACAAAGGCAGAGATTAGAAATAGCTGTGAGTGTACAGAACAGAAACAAAGAGAAAAATTAAACTGGGATAAACGAATGTCTCAGGAACAAGATCTTTCACAGATGAACAATCTTGGTACAAAAGCCAAGCTTTTCCTGTTTCAGGGACAGACAGCACCGAAGCCCCCCAAAAGCAGCCTCCACGGGGCTCCTCTTTGAGAAAGGCTCCCAGCACCCAGAGCCTTTATTTCACAAGTGTTGCCTTCTCCAGTTTATGGAGACCCCAAGAGAAAAGTACTTCCACCCTTCTTTTTGTTGCTGTTGCTACTCCAGTAAAATATAGATAATGTGAAATTTACCATTTTAACCATTTTAGGGTACAATTCAGTGGCATTAAATACACCCACAGTACTGTACATCAGTCATCACAACTATCCATTTACAGAACTTTTCATCATCCCAAATAGAAATTCTGTATCCATTAAACAAAAACTCCACATTCCTTCCTGTCTCTTGGTAATCTCTATTCTAATTTCTGTTTCTGAGTTCAGCCAGTCTTGGTACCTCATGTAAGTAGAATCACACAGCATTTGTCATTTTGTGTCTGGCTTATGTCACCTAGCAGGAAGTTTTCAAGTGATGTGTATTATAGAATGCATCAGTACTTTATTCCTTTTTAAGGTGAGATAATATTCCATTATGTGGATATGCCATACTTATCCATTCATCAATCGTTTCTACTTTTTGGCTACTATGCATGATGTCACTGTGAAAATCCATGTACGAGTTTTTGCATGGAAATACACATGTGTTTTCAATTCTCTTGGGTAAATACCTAGGAGAGGAACTTCTGGGTCATTTAGTAGCTTTTTTCTTTTAAATATTTTAAGGAACTGCAAGACTTTTCCAAAGTGGCTGCACCATTTTGTATTCTTCCTAAGAATATATGAGGGGTCCAATTTCTCCACATCTTTCATTATTTTTTCAGAGAAACATTAAATTGAAATATAAGTCATATTACAGGAAAATGCACACATTGCAAGTGTCCCTGGAGCATGGCCATCCCACTTCCACAGGGACATGGACTCTGCTCCTGTAAATGGTACCAAACGCTTTGCCGTAACTCAACAGAGCCACAACCAGAGGTGCCTTGGTCACTGCACAGAGGGGCGGCTTTGATTCTGGAAGCCTTCTCCTGATGTCTAAGGAACCTGTGGGCTGGGGACTATGTAGCTCAGAGGCTGCTTCTGGTACTGGTGCATGGAATTAGGCTCTGTGTAATCACACCTGCACATGCAGCCATATCTCCAACAAAAGGCCACACCACCTAACTGCATTCTCCATTCCAGTTTGATTTAAGAAAAATGGCATTTGCATGTGGAGCTCCACAGAGCCTCTGTGGGGACATGTGGGGCACACAACTCTGGCCTCTCCATGTCAGGCTACATGGGGAGCCCTGGCCCCAAAGCTGCCTCCTGCTGCTAGGGCAGCAAGGACAATGGCATTTAAACACAGCTGTGTCTCAGCTTTGTTTGTGCAGAAGTGGGTCCTGAGTGAGCCTTTGAAGGGGTCACCACCTCCCAAGAGAGAGTGAGGTAGTGAAAAGCTCCCTTCTGATCAATTAGCTTCTTTTCAAGGATCAGAGCCTGGCTGGCAGGTGGAAAATTCCACACTCGAATGAAACAAAAGGGAGCCAGAAAGGAGGGCAAATAGAGGGCACATGCCAAACTCCCTGCATTCTTCTCCCTGTGCACAGGAGGCAGTTCTCACTCCCAGAAGTCTGGGTGAAACCTCAGTGTGCTTCCCTGTGGCACAAGGACGAACCAGGTCTGTTCTGGTATTTCCTTCATCAGGGTTACGCACACAATGGGGGCAGGAAGGGTGGTTTTATTTGGTGAGTGCACTGTGGCATGAGAAGTCCCAGAAGCATGTCAGGAGAAAGCTCCTTCCTTTTCAACTGTTAAGCTTCTGATTAAGGAGAAAGAAGCTCCCTCAAGGAGAAAGGCTCTGTTGGGGCTGCTACATCTTTCACACCCCTCTTAGACTTTGTACCAAAGAGAAAGGAGACAGAGTCTCTGGCAGGTAGCAATATCTAAGCTAGAATTTAAGAACACTATTTACTGGCATTCTGCTTATTTTTACTTTCTTACATTAATTTACTATTTATGGCAACTATGGCCAACTTTTCACTAAGGTAATGATATTTATATTGCTCTTAAAATAAATTGATTTAAGCTGCAAAAAGTGACTTATTCTAGAGATAATGTAAAAGTAGAGGTGGTATGCAGATAGGGCAAGGATTACAAAGGCGGTACAAGAATGACAGGTGGTTTGAAAACGTCTTTTCCTTTCTGCCACTTTACTAGTGAACACTTTCAGAATAAATCTGAAACCATTCTGTCCCACCCATATGCCTTCTCCAGGGCCCGCTTTTTCTAATTCATTTATCAGCACACATCACTGCACCTGTCAGACCACCACCGGAGCAGAACCCAAGGATCATGAAACTACCAAAGGAATTCCCACAGATGCGCACAATCCTTGCTTAAAAGAATCAGTGGCTTTGGCAATGAGGGTGGCCTCCTGGGCAAAGGAGGCCAGAAACCTGAAAGAAGTTACCTGGTGAGCAGCTACCACCAATTCTTAAGGAACACTCCCAAAATTCAAAAAAGGATGTCTTTCAACTTTTCGGTATATTTAAGATGTTTCATGATGAAATGCTAAACAAGCCCAAAAGGACAAGCAGAGAATATGACATTACAATACCCTTGAACACTTCAATTATAAAGTTAACTTACCAGTAATAGATTTTTATCAGCGCTGAAGGCCACAGGAGAAACAAGGCTACAAATGCCAGGATTGGGACGGCCAGAGTCCCACCCGCGATCACCAACATGTTCACCACGTCAAGGTCCATCCTGCTCTTCGAGGCTGGCTGGCACCTGCAGGCCTGAAGAGAGTGACAGCATTGAAACTCCGTCTCCAGAGAAAAGGTGAAGAAGTAAAGGGAAAAACAAAAGTGAAGGACCCAGGATGTACAAAGATAAGGAAGAACAAAAGTAGGCAATTGTTTTAAAAATACTGAACAAGCACAACAACTACATGTAATGAAGAATCCCAGAGAGGATCCCGCGTTTTATTTTTAGCTATAAGGGAAACTGTTAGAACAATTGGGAAAATCTTAGTAAGGACTGTGTATTAGATAATATTATTATAATGGTGATACAATTCTTGACTGATAACAAAAGTGTGGTTACCTTTGCACATAGGAAAATGTCCCTGTTCTTAGGAGATGCCTGGTGAAATACTAAGGGGTGAAGTATAGTGACATTTACTATTCACTTTTAAAAGTTGAGGAGAGAAAAAAATAGTGTGTGTGTGTGTGCGTGTGTGTGTGTGTTGGTGGGGGAAAGGAGAGAGAAAGGAGAGGGACGGCACAGGTCCTTCAGCCATCACACTAAGTCCAGGTGCTCACTTCCTGCTCCCCTTAGTGTAAAGGTTGCTCTTTTGTGGCACAGTTCTTCACCACCAGCAGCCAGAGGAATCTTCACAGTTCCCTCCAGGGGGCTGCGCTGGGGAACTCTGACCACCCCTCAGGAACCCAACTCAACCTCCGAACTACCACACCTCTGCATGCACCCCACATAACCAACTCCTGCCCCTAGAGGAACCTCACACAGATGCACATTCTGTCTTTCCTCATGCTGTGCCTTCCTGTGGAGCACACTCATGTCCACTCTGCCTCCGTGGCTGATCTGAGTGTCACACTCCCCAGGAAAGCATCCTGGTCCCACAGGCCCAGGTCTTCTTGACTCCCTTCAAAGTCAGAGCACTGCTCCTGGCAAAGTCATTGAGATCTGCTTATCGAGGGCTTTTGGGTGCATATCTGAGCTTTGAAAACCTTCAGGGCCCAAACCCCTCTCACCAGGCTTACTGAAACAGAGAAATCACCCACCACAGATGGCGGTTTCGAGGGAGCTCACAGAAGAGCCCAGGCTCATTACAAACTGCTTCATCATTTTGTAATCTATGGTTTTAAAAATCCATACTCACTGTTCAAAAAGCACAGCCTTCTTTTTCAACTGCTACTGGCTCTGGCAGAAGATGAAAATGAGACTCTGAAATCACAAAAAAGAAATGACAAAGCATTAAATCATAATTGGAAATATGAATTAAATGTTAACAGCCAGAAAATTGCTGGCTTTGCTGGAGGTGCAGAGCTCTCCTTTATGGTGCATGCAAAATACAATATCCTGTGGCACAATCACCTCTGGTTCAAGTCACCACCCCTGCAAGTTGAGCAACCTACATAAAGGTTAGAGCTTGCTAGGTAATAACGAGATAAGAAGGAGGTCAAAGAAGAGACCTGTGGTATGAGGACAAAGCCTGGGACTGAGACAATCCAGGGCTGTGTAGGTAAGAAGGGCAACCTTACAGCAGGGGTGCTGGGGTGGGAGGGGTGGTCTCTGGGGGCTATGGACTTAACTGAGACTCTCAAACATAGGCTGAAACTCTCCTTCTCCATCTGGGATTAGGGTCTACCTAGGAGTTGTACTCAGAAAGAAATGAGACGAAGGTGTCAACCAATGTGCAAATGAGAACAGCATTGCTCCTGGAACGACTGTGGGGAGAGGCCACACAGCTCCAACAGAGGGCAGGACAGAGAGGAGAAGTCGGCAGGGCCCCACAGCAGGAGAACGTGGAGACAGGCGAGGGGGGGGGGTCAATGCATGAACCCCGAATTACTTCAGAGGATCAAAGAGTTAAACATAAAAAAATGAAACTATTAAAGTTCTAGAAGAAAACATGAGAACTTAAAATATCTTCATGGGCAAAGCCTTTCTAAGTAAGATATAAAACCAGAGGCCATAACAAAAAATAATTAGTAAGTTGACAGCATAAAAATGTTTTCAAATGTCCATGAGGAAAAGAAACTAGAAACAAGGCTAAAATTTATCAATACATATCTGAGGTAACAGACTAATTTCCTGAATGCACAAAGTGTTCTTACAAATCAATATAAACATCAATAAAATCCAATAGAAAAATGAGCAAATGATCAGGATAACTTACCAGAAAGTAAATACCAATGACTCTTAAAAATATAAAAAAGATGCTCAATTTCATTTATAATAAGAGATATGCAAATTAAATCTATAAGGAAATAGCAAAGTTCATTTATCATGCTGACAAAGAAAAAGTTTAGTAACAGACTGTGCTGTTGAGGCCATGGGAAAATGAGGCTACGTATAATGTAGCATTTACGTTCCCATCAACAAACTCCACACATAGCAATTTGGCAAAGTCTGCAGTACATCTGCGATGTACCCATACCCTTGACCTAACAACCCCACTCCTAGGAATTTATGTTTATAACTAACTGAACAAACGTGAAAATATGTTTTTGCAAGGTTATTTGCTACAGTATCATTTATTACAGCAAGAGATTGGAAATAAACTCATGAGCCCACCTATAGGGAACTTGCTAAGTAAATGACAGTATAACTTATTAAAAAGTATAATGTATAACCATTAAATACAAAAAAGTTAAATGTAAGCTATTAAAATAATGACAGAGTTCTACTTGTCTCTATGGTTCATAACCTCCAAGGTACATTGTCTTCCTGCCTGTATAATTGTCCAAAGATTAAGTCAGCTTCTTAGGATGTTTACTACTTAAGGGTCAAAGTCCAGCACAAGATTGAAGATAAAAATATCAGTCCACAAACCAGAAATTCTTATCTTCTTGCTGGTGGGAGAGGTGCTAATCAGCAGATTCACTCTGATCTGCTTTGTCCCAAAGTGCCAGCAACTGGTTCCCCAGGGGATTCCTGCTCAAGAACCAGCCAAGCCCACAACCCCTGCCCCTGCTGCCGCCACCTGAGGCAGCACTGTGGGCAAGGCAATAGCCTAACCAGGCAGGTCCTGTGGGCAAATCCTGTAGGAAATCCTGCCACTCAATCCTCTGGAAAGGCAGGAAGATCAATTAGGTGCTCAGCCAGGAGGCAGGTGGCTCACTATCCTGCCATGTATCTTCTAAAAGAATCATACTGGCCAAGGCCCTGGCCTGGTAGCTCAGTTGGTAAGAGCATTGTCCCCATACACCAAGATTATAGGTTTGGTTCCCAGTCAGGGCACATACAAGAATCAACCAATGGGCTGTGGCTGGTGTAGCTCAGTGGATTGAACGCGGGCCTGCTGGTTCGATTCCCAGTCATGGCACATGCCTGGGTTGCAGGCCAGGTCCCCAGTAGGGGGCGCATGAGAGGCAACTACACACTGACGTTTCTTTCCCTGGCTTTCTCCTTCCCTTCCCCTCTCTCTAAAAATAAATAAATAATATGTTAAAAAAAGAATCAATCAATGAATGCATAAATAAGTGGAACAACAAATTGATGTTTCTATCTCTCTCCCTCTTTCTATCCTTCCCTAGCTCCAGCCTTTCTTCCCTTTCTCTCTCTCTAAAAAGTCAATAATTTTTTTTAAAGAATCATACTGGCAACACTGGCCCTGCCCTGACCTAATCCAGCACCTTCAAAACAACAGTCTCTGGGTTCAAGATGTGGGCTGTGGTGGTCATCTGAAATAACCACCTGTTTAAAGTTACATTTAAAACCAAGAAAACCCTACAGAAATACCAGCCTGTCTGTTGCTGGAGAAAAAAGGAGCCAAAAGCCACCTGACCTTTTACCTCCAGGGACCCCAACATCTTCAGGCTTCTGGGGAGCCTAGAACAAGCTTTTAGTATATGAATCAGTGTGAATAAATGCATGTGCTTCATCAGCCGAGGTCACCCCTCAAAGGTAAAGTGCCAGAAAGAGCATCACATGAGTGAGAATTTTCCACACATCTGAAAGGAGTTAAAATAGTCCTCTATGTGAGTGTGCACCAGCAGTGGGCCTAAAATAGAAGCTTGGCATCCAAAAGCTTCTCCCCATGCCCGAATCTGCACTCCTAAGTAAAGGATCAAAAGGGTTTTGTCATTTCTAAAGGAGGTGAAGTAGGCCTGCAGTAGTTTCTAATTGCAGGAACAAAGTTGGTGTTAGGCAGAAAGGAGCCCTGTTATAAACCACCAGCAGGTTTCTCTCAGGACAAGATTTCTTTAGAGCCCTTGGTGAGCTGGCCCCCACCTTCTTTTGGGAAAGAACCTCCTTTCAGGACATCTCTAACCCAGGAAAATTAGCATCAGAACAAGCCACATGCAAACTATCATAGCTAAGAGTAAAACACAGTTTAGTTTAGGACTTTACCTAATAAACAAAAAATCAAAATGTCTATTTCATTAAAGATTGTATTTATTTTTAGAGAGAGGGGAAGGGAGGGAGAAAGAGAAGGAGAGAAACATCAATGTGCAGTTGCCTCTCATGTGGCATCCCCTGGGGACCTGGCCCACAACCCAGGCATATGCTCTGACTGGTAATCGGATTGGAGACCCTTTGGTTCGCAGCCTGCACTCAATCCACTGAGCCACACCAGCCAGGGCAAAATGTCTATTTTAAAGCAATAGTAAATATGAACAAAATTTTAGGTTATAACTGCAATCCTGTGCTAATTTTGAGAACAAAGAATAAATCACAGGTAGATTATCTTATAGTAAGCTAAATCCTTCCTGTTAACATTTGGTTATCATAGTGCTATCACAAAGAGGACATTTTTGCAAAAATATCTTATTGATGCCCTGGCTGGTGTGGCTTGGTGGGCTGAGTGCCAACCAGCGAGCCTAAAGGTCTTTTTGCTAGTTCAGTCCCCAGTCAAGGTACATCCCTGGGTTGCCAACTGGGGGAGTGCATTCTCACACATTGATGTTTCTCCCTCTCTTGCTTCCTCCCTTTCCCTCTCTCTAAAAGTAAATAAATAAAATCTTTTCTTAAAAAAAACCTTATTGATTTCTCAAAGGTTTTTCAATTCTTTGATTTTCAAGTCTCTTTCCTCTTCTCTTTAACAATGAACAGATCCTCATCTATCATTGCCTTGATATGTCATTCAAACAGTTCTTCCAACATCCTTGCTTTAATTTCATGAAGTTCCTCCTCTCTCACAAGAGCTACAATTTCACTTCCACTGTTTGTGTTGTATGGCTTACAACCTGGAAGTGACAGAGGACCAAGATGTGGATGCTTCTGGAGCCTGGCTGGACAAGAGGGTTGAAAAGAGAAGGATGATGGAGTGGCAAGTCCATTAATAAATATTTTCCTGTTATGATGACTTCTGCTTCCCTTCTACAACCTGGAAACTCCAGGGAATCAGACATGATACACTGATAATCTGATCCTCTGGTGACTGTACCTGAATGGGCTTTTAATTTTCTCTATCTACCCCCACTCTGTCTACCTGGAAGATACTCCCCACCGACCCCCATCTTCTCCTTTACAAATCTTTCTAGAAGAGCTAGGAGGTATCTCCTCCAATTAACCTTACCCCCTCCCCTCCAGTAATTAGTTACCACCACCTCATCCTCCATGCTCTAGGACAGCAACTTCCAACCAGTGTGCTGCAAAAATTTTTACAACACGTGTTACTTGACTATTTAGTTAGGGGCACTTTTCACTTAGATTGTCAAATGCAAAAATAACAACAGCCAACACAACAGCCATCCAGTATGAGTAACTCAAAATTATACCTAACTTTTTTTGTCAGATTGGCAAAAATATATGTTCTTGGGTGTGCCGCAGGATTTTAGCAGCTTACGCATGCCATGAGATTGAAAAGGTTGAAAATCACTGCCCTGCAGCATTTTGTAGAAGCACTTCTTTCTCTCTCTTGGCATTTAGGATTTGTACCCTTTGTCATAGTTCTTGTGAGAATGCTGGCTGTACTCCCCTTGGCTGCAAGCTTCTGGAAGACAAGTCTTAAAATATCTCTGCATTGGCCACAACACTTGAGCACACACCATGCAGGGTGGGCCCTTGGTAAAGGCCAAACGATAAACTGGAATGTTGTGAATCAATAGGGCTGCTGCCTGGCCTGCACCACTGCAGGCCATTCCTTCACTCTGTTCATTATGGCCACCAACAAAATGAACATTCCCCATCTGAGATGTGTAGCTTTGGAGCCTTCAGTCCAAATGGAAAGCTGGGACCCAGAGAGGTTAAGCAAGCTGTCCAGTGTCACATAGCTCTTCTCTTCCTCTGTGCCCAACCCACTGATTCCACCAGGGGATCACAAGGGCCCTCTGCATGATGTGGAAGGCCAGAAAGGATTTGGTGCCTGCCTGTCTCTCAAGTCTCACTCTCCTCTATCACACCCCACCTCCACTCCTTTCCCTGAATGACTATTATCCATGAGATGTTCAAGGTTTTTCTCTCTCTTGCGTGGTAAGCTCCAGCTCATCCCGCAAGTCCTGGGCATGAAACTGTGAAGAATAATATAAAGGAAGCCACATTACAGAGGCATTGGAGCCGCAACCCCAGAGGAGCTGCCTTGCTTGTTACTCCTCAGAACTTTGGAACGTTAAACAGGGAAAGATAACCTTTGGGCTGGGACTAAAACAGCATTGCATTCCAAACAGTTTCTTATGACTACAGGACTGAAAATTGGACTTTGTTCCCCTTCTCTCACTAACACCCCTGGTCTTCACCTCCTAGTCAGAACTATCTGGGTTTCTGCCTGGACCATTGCTTCCTGAATAGCTATTCTTTTGGATCTCAAATAAAGGCTGTTGCCTCTTACTTTGGTCATTTATTTTTAGGTTAACAACAGCATTACCCATGTATGTAAGTAAGTGTTCCTCCTCTTACTAATGTTGGGGTTCTTGGAGAAATCAGGAGGAAACCCCATGGAAATTTCCACACAGATTTTATTAAGCTTATGCTTGTGCAAGCTTAATAAGGGAGGCAACACAGAGGGAAGGAAGGTCCTCTGAACTGTCTCAGGCTGACTATGCTTGACTGCTTTTATAAGCTGGGGACAAAGTGGGGGTGGAGAAGCAAGCTGTTAGACGGGAGATAAAACTTTGCATTTTTTTGAGCGTGGAATGGAGGGGTGGTGACATTCTTGTGGTTGGCTTATCAGTGTTTCAATCAGGCAAAAGGCAGTAGGGTGGTTCCAGCTCCACAGTTTCTCCTATCTGGTGTCCCAGGTTCCTGTGCTGTCTCATTCTGAGGGTTCAGTTTTGCAGTTCCATACCTGGTTTCAAATCTCTGCTCTGCCACTGACCAGCTATGTGACCTTGGCAAGTCACCCAACTTCTTAGAGCCTCAGTGTGCGGACAAAATGAGATGATGTGTGGAGACTGCTCAAAGCAGTGATTGGCAGATACCAAGTGCTCGTCTTGCCTTCCTCCCAGAGGGCATTAGGCAGTCCTGCCGTGCCTCTGCCACCCTGCAGTGCCACGTGCCTGGGTCTATTCAGATACTTGAGTCCATGTGGCTATCTTTATATTTCCAGTGTCTAGCCCATAGCTCAGTTCCCAAACTTCATCATGTATAAAGCTTAAATCCTATTCTGGGTATAAACAAGGCAAATACCCAATGCCAACAGCCAAATAGCCACAGCTTCTGGAAAACTGCTGAAGAGCTGTGGACCTAGAGAAGAGAGTCATTTGATGTGAACTCCAAGAAGGAATTTATCTACTGAGAAGGTCTCCCCATGGTCAACAAAGGGTCCAAATTCTATAAACAACAGGATTCTAGAGAGCATTTGCCTCCAAGGGCTCCTTGTCCTACTCTTTACACCAGGAAGAAACTCACTGAACTCCTGACTTCCTGCTCTATACCCCAGTTATTTACATCGTCTGAGTCAATAACTATAGGAAAACCCTGGTTTCTTCCTTCTACCAAAGGACTGAGACCTGCCCTGTACTATCAGAAGCCACACAATTTGGAAACCTTATTTGAATAAAATTGGGAACTTGGGCAAGAACTTTCTCACTAAAAGTCAGCCCCCCCTTTTGACAGACCTAGGTAGGCCTAGGAGGAATGGAAAATCACCAGGCGGGAAAACTGTACTGTGGGAAACCATAGCCTGGGAAAATGCCTGCCTGGGAAACTGCCGCCCCTACCCAGGACAAACAGGAGCCTGGCTAAGATTGGGGTCTGGGGCTGGCCTATCTGGCAAGACAGGATGCAGCTTTAACTTGAGCCTGACAAGATGTATCAAGAACCATGGTCAGCAGAAAGGGCACCCAGCAACCAGCTCTAGCCCATCAGACTCTGACACCCGAGCCAGTTACCCTTCACAGGTGTTTGCACTTAAAAACCCTGACCTAACAACCCAGAGAGTCTTAACCTCCCTTGGTTGGCTCCCCAGCCTCCCTTGGTTGCTCCACATTTCCCTCTTATTCCCCGCTAACAAACCCTGCTCATTAGCTCAGTGTCCGTCTGGTTTCTTGAGCGACTCCAACCTAACACCTTTCTCTTGGTGGAACATAACTTAGGTTGCTATCTGAATCTGTGTCTCCCAAACTGCAGCTCCTTTTGCTCAAATAAATGGCTTTTATTCTTTATTATAGTCTAAAATTAATTTTGGGTAACAGCTTGTTACTTCAGGTAATTATCTAACAAGAAGAGGGTCCCAACCTGTGGCAGTGTAAGAACCTCTGCCCACGTCTTCCAAAGGCTGCCTGGTTCCCCTAAATCAGCAGTTTTCTGGTGTAGCCCCAAATGTATTCAACCACAGGCAGCAACACCCTACATGACTTCTGGGATCAGGAAGCCTGGAAAATGATCGAAAGGGTTTTTGAGGATCTGGTTTAGGAGAATACCTTCACTTTCTTTGAAGAGACAATAGCATCCAAGGTCAGAGAGGTCTTTGGTTTGCAAAAATTATGTCTAGATTAGAATTTCTCAACCATGGCATAATTGACATTTTGGGCAAAATAGTTCTTTGTTGTGGGGGCTGTCCTATTCATTGTAGGATATTTAATAGCATCTGGGGCCTCCCCACTGGATGCCATCCCCAAGTTGTGACAAGCAAAAATGTCTCCAGATGCTGCCAAATGTCTCTGGGAGGCAAAGTCACCCTCAGCTGAGGGCCCTTCTGGCAGAAATGAGTCTACTCAATTGCAGCCCTAGATTTATTACTGCAGTAAACTGACAAGGCACTTATTTAGCCACTCCCTGTATCTGCCTTCAAATGCTGTCTTCCAATCCTCAGGGCTTTTTTTTTTAAGTTCAGTTTTAAAGGCAGTTGTTTTAAACCCTGGCTACACATTAGAACCTGCCAGGGAGTATTTACTTTTTTAAAAAAATTTATTTATTTATTTATTTTAGAAAGACAGAGGAAAGGAGAGAAAAAAGAGAAACATCAATTTGTTGTTCGTATTAATATATTCATTGGTTGACTCTCATGTATGCTCTGACTGGGGATCAAACCAAAACCCCTGGAGCATAGGGACCATACTAACTGACTGAGCAACCAGCCCAGGGTCCCCAGGAAGCTTTTTAAAAACAGAAATTCCTGGGCCCCACCTGGAGATTCAGACTAGTTGGCCTGGGGCAAAGGCCAGGCAGGAGCAGTCTTTTAAAAAGTTAAGTTGGGACTTCCGGCCAAATGGAGGTGTAGGTAGACACACTGTGCCTCCTCCCACAACCAAAATAAGGACAACAAGAATTTAAAAACAAAAAACAGCGAGTACTGACAGAAAATTGAACTGCATGGAAGTCTAACAACCAAGGAGTTAAAGAAGACACATTCATCCAGACTAGTAGGAGGGGTGGAGAGGGGTCACAGCACAGCGTTGTCTGGCAGTCCACTGGCGGATCCAGCAAGGTGGCGGATTGTGGAGGGGTGTCGCACACAAGGCGGCTTACGGACCAGGTGGTCCCACATTCACAAGGAGATAAACCATGCAAAACTGGGGAGCGAGGCAGACCAGACAACCCAGGGTCCCAGCTTGGGGAAATAAAGCCTCAAAACACCAATTGAAAACACCTGTGAGAATTGAGGCCCAGGGAGAGACTCCCAGCCTCACAGGGCAGTTCATTAGAGAGACCCACAGTGTCCCAGAACATACACAAACCCACCCACATGGGAATCAGCACCGGAAGGGCCCAATTTGTTTGTGAGAAGCAGGGGAAGTGACTGAAATCCGGCAGAGAGGAGAGCAAGCGCCATTGTTCCCTCTCGGACCACTACCCCACATACAGTGTCACAACCCAGCCACTGGGTTGCCCTGCCCTAGTGAACACCTAAGGCTCCACCCCTCATTACATAACAGGCGTGTCAGACAAAAAAAAAATGGTGCAAATAAAAGAACAGATCAAAGCTCCAGAACAAATACAACTAAGTGATGAAGAGATAGCCAACCTATCAGATGCACAGTTCAAAACACTGGTAATCAGGATGCCCACAGAATTGGTTGAATTTGGTTGCAAATTTGATGAAAAAATGAAGGCTACGCTAAGTGAAATAAAGGAAAATGTACAGGGAACCAAGAATGATGGGAAGGAAACTGGGACTCAAATCAGTGGAGTGGATCAGAAGGAAGAAAAAAACACCCAATCAGAAAAGAATGAAGACACAAGAATTCAAAAAAATGAGGAGAGGCTTAGGAACCTCCAGGACATCTTAAACGTTCCAACATCCGAATCATAGGGGTACCAGAAGGAGAAGAGGAAGAGCAACAAGCGGAAAAGTTATTTGAACAAATAATAAAAGAGAACTTCCCTAATCTGGCAAAGGAAACAGACTTCCAGAAAGTCCAGGAAGCTCAGGGAGTCCCAAAGAAGTTGGGCCCAAAGAGGAACACACCAACGCACCTCATAATTACATTAGCCAAGATTAAAGATAAGGAGAGAATCCTAGAATCAGCAAGAGAAAAGGAGGCAGTTACCTACAAAGGAGTTCCCATCAGACTGTCAGCTGATGTCTCAAAAGAGACCTTACAGGCAAGAAGGGGCTGGAAAGAAGTATTCCACATCATGAAAGGCAAGGACCTACATTCAAGATTACTCTATCCAGCAAAGCTTTCATTTAGAATGGAAGGGCAGATAAAGTGCTTCTCAGATAAGGTCAAGTTAAAGGGGTTCATCAGCACCAAGCCCTTATTATATGAAACATTAAAGGGATTTATCTAAGAAAAAGAAAATAAAAAACATGTACAGTAAAATGACAGCAAATTCACAATTATTAACAACCACACCTAGAACAAAAACAAAAACAAACTAAGCAAACAGCTAGAACAGGAACAGAACCACAGAAATGGAGATCATATGGAGGGAAAGCAACTGGGGAACGGGAGGAGAAGAGAGGGGGAAAAGAGACAGGGGGAGGGTAAGAATAGTATGGGAAATGTAGAAGCCAAAGAACTTATTTGTATGACACATGGACATGAACTAAAGGTGGGGAATGTGGGGGGGTAGGGAGTGTGCAGGGCAAAGGGTGTGAAGGGTGGGGGGAATGGGACAACTGTAATAGCTTAATCAACAAAATATATTTTTAAAAATGGGCAAAAGATTTGAACAGACAATTCTCCAAGGAGGACATACAGAGGGCCCAGAGACATATGAAAAGATGCTCAGCATCACTAGCCATCAGAGAGATGCAAATTAAAACCACAGTGAGATACAACTTCATACCAGTCAGAATGGCCTTCATAAACAAATCAACAAACAAGTGCTGGAGAGGTTGTGGAGAAAAGGGAACCCTAGTGCACTCTTGGTGGGAATGCAGACTGGTGCAGCCACTGTGGAAAACAGTATGGAACTTCCTCAGAAAACTAAAAATGGATCTGCCTTTTGACCTGGCAATTCCACTGCAGGGATTATATCCTAAGAGCCCTGAAACACCAAACCAAAAGAACCTGTCCACCCCAGTGTTCATAGCAGCACAACTTACAATAGCCAAGTTCTGGAAGCAACCTAAGTGCACATCAGTAAATGATTAGATCAAAAAACTGGTACATTTACACAATGGAATACTATGCAGCAGGGAGAAAGAAGGAGCTCCTACCCTTTGCAACAGCATGAATGGAACTGGAGAGCATTATGCTAAGTGAAATAAGCCAGGTGGTGAGGGACAAATACCATATGATCTCACCTTTAACTGGAACATAATCAACAAAAGAAAAAAGCAAGCAAAATATAACTAGAGACACTGAAATTAAGATCAATCTAACAATAGCCAGAGGGGAGGGGGGAGGGAACAATGGGGGAAAGGGCTTTCAGGAACTACTATAAAGGACACATGGACAAAACCAAGGGGGAGGGTGGAAGCAAGGGAGGGACGTGGGTTTGGCTGGGGTAGAGGGGAATGGTGGGGGGAAAATGCAGACAATTGTAACTGAACAACAATAAAATAATTAAAAATAAAAAAGATATTAAACAGGGAAAAAAGTTAACTTGGCAATTTCAACATGCAGCAGGGGTGGAGAAGTACTGCTCCCAGACATTTCCTCTGATTCTACCCTCTCCCCCATCCTTTGAACCTGGCAGCGTTGAAGTGCTGAGCCAGAGAGCCCAAATGAGGCTATGGGGACTTATTGATATCTCCATTCTTGATGACACATCCTGTGTACACTCTATTTCTTGGCCTGCAGATGAATTGCCAGAAAGAACAGAACTTAACCCCATAATCAAGCAGCTTCCCATGGCCTTATTGATCTAAACAGTCTAGTCCCATAGAACTTTATGTGAAAGTAGAAATGTTCTCTATCTGTTCTGCCTAATACAGTAGCCGCTGGCCAAGTGGCTATCAGAGCCCTTAAGTGTGGCTAGTGTGACTGAAGAACAGAATTTTGAATTTTATTTAAATTAATTTTAATTTAAGTAGCCACATGGTGGCTACTGGCTACCATATTGGACAATACGTGTCATGTCCCTACAGGGTCACAGAGATAAGGAAAAGTCTCACAGCCTGCTAAATGCCATAGAACTGTGAAATTTACAGCATATATGTCTTAAAATATCTGAACTCAACAGTGTTTAAATTGTCAAGTGGGATTCTAACATATTCTAATAAAGAATCAATTTAAGTGAAATTCTAAAATAAATTTTTTATCAACCTGCCAAATTAGTTTCCCAGCATATTCTAAATACCTTGACAAGGAAGCTGATTTCTAAGCTGTGTACTAGCCTATCAGGAGATAACACTCATGCCTGCATTCCTTCCCTTTAAATTCACAGATTACCTTTGATTCAAACCTCTTGCCTCCTGAATTTAGGCCTGAAACAACAACACACACTGCAAACCAACGTTGCCTCTAAGAACAAGAATTTTTTCTCATATCATTAAATTTCATAGTTACTCACAATTGCACAAACTGTATTCATGTATTCACTGTTAAGTGTGTGGATCCTCACAGAACTCAAAGCTTATCAATTTTTAAACCTTAAAAAATAGAAAGGCAATTCTAGTTTTTATTGTCAAGGCAATGGATGGTTTAGAGTTGAAGAAAGCCTCATAGGCCTTTCTGAGCACAAAAAAATGCTTACCTCTTCTTGGCCCAAACTCCCTGGGTTCACCTCTAAACAGAGTCAGTATGAGCATTTTAGTAATAATTTTCTAATTTTCCATGTATTCAAAGTGTGAGTCACTCTTTATAATAGCTGGTATTTATTAATGCTTACCACATGCTCCCTATGCCTTATTTTATCAAATCTTCTCACTTCTTGTTTTGTTTTGTTTTGTTTTTTAATCCTTACCCAAGGACACATTTTCATTGCTTTTAGAGAGAGGAAAGGAGAGAGAAACATGGATGCAAGAGAGAAGCATCGATTGGCTGCCTCCAATACATGCCCAAACCAGGGATCAAACTTGCAACCTAGGTATGGGACCTGACCAGGAATTGAACCTGACACCTTTCAGTTATGGGATGATGCTCCAACCACTGAGCAGCCCAGCCAAGGCACCACTGCCTTCTGAAGCAAGTACTATTGCCAGAAGCTGAGGCTAGGTAACTGGCGCATGGCCACACTGCTAGCAAGTGGTGGAGGTGAGATTTGAACTCAACTCTCTGATTTTCTGGTGGGAATCCTTTGGATTTAGAACAAAGATAAACATGTAATTATAATGTTAGGTACCACGCTGAGCCATTCTCCCTGTGATGTGACTGCAGCTCAGTGCTGGGTGTTTGGTGTTGCAGGATTCAGAAATCCTGAGCCTATCTTTACTTCAGAAACTATTCCCCTCCCTATGGACCACTCTCTGTCCTGAGGCTTCACCCAGCAGGTGAAAAGAGAGGTCTTGGGGAGCACTTCTGATCCTGCTAGCACAACTGCACCTAGGAGGACAAGGCACACAAATGCAGTAGAATTTTCCAAATGCTATCATGTGGGTGGAAGGTAGTCAGGGACCCCAGCTATGGGATCCCAAGGAAGAAAGGAACAGATTTCAGTTGGGGGCAGGGGAGAAATCAGGAGAATATTTGTGGAGGGGACAGATAGGTAAGATTTAGACATGAGAGATTCCAGACAGGGCATTCGCAGAGTTGGGAATAGACTAAGCAAAAGCAGCAGAAGGAAGAATGTGTGTTCACTTGCCAGTGTTCACTTGCCAGTGTTAGAGCAAAAAAAGCAGGGAGTGTGGGAGGCAGGGACTCCAGGGTCCTAGGCTAATGAGCTGGGGCAGCACACAGAACCCAGAAGGTACCCATTAACTATCCCAAGACCTGTTGTACATCTGACTCCTGGTACTTTCTTTTTAAATATGTTTAATTGATTATGCTATTACAGCTGTCCCATTCCCCCCACCCTTCACGCCCTTTGCCCTGCACACTCCCTACCCCCCCACATTCCCCACCTTTAGTTCATGTCCATGTGTCATACAAATAAGTTCTTTGGCTTCTACATTTCCCATACTATTCTTACCCTCCCCCTGTCTTTTTCCCCTCTCTTCTCCTCCCGTTCCCCAGTTGCTTTCCCTCCATATGATCTCCATTTCTGTGGTTCTGTTCCTGTTCTAGCTGTTTGCTTAGTTTGTTTTTGTTTTTGTTCTAGGTGTGGTTGTTAATAATTGTGAATTTGCTGTCATTTTACTGTACATGTTTTTTATTTTCTTTTTCTTAGATAAATCCCTTTAATGTTTCATATAATAAGGGCTTGGTGCTGATGAACCCCTTTAACTTGACCTTATCTGAGAAGCACTTTATCTGCCCTTCCATTCTAAATGAAAGCTTTGCTGGATAGAGTAATCTTGAATGTAGGTCCTTGCCTTTCATGATGTGGAATACTTCTTTCCAGCCCCTTCTTGCCTGTAAGGTCTCTTTTGAGACATCAGCTGACAGTCTGATGGGAACTCCTTTGTAGGTAACTGCCTCCTTTTCTCTTGCTGATTCTAGGATTCTCTCCTTATCTTTAATCTTGGCTAATGTAATTATGAGGTGCGTTGGTGTGTTCCTCTTTGGGCCCAACTTCTTTGGGACTCCCTGAGCTTCCTGGACTTTCTGGAAGTCTGTTTCCTTTGCCAGATTAGGGAAGTTCTCTTTTATTATTTGTTCAAATAACTTTTCCGCTTGTTGCTCTTCCTCTTCTCCTTCTGGTACCCCTATGATTCGGATGTTGGAACGTTTAAAGATGTCCTGGAGGTTCCTAAGCCTCTCCTCATTTTTTTGAATTCTTGTGTCTTCATTCTTTTCTGATTGGGTGTTTTTTTCTTCCTTCTGATCCACTCCACTGATTTGAGTCCCAGTTTCCTTCCCATCATTCTTGGTTCCCTGTACATTTTCCTTTATTTCACTTAGCGTAGCCTTCATTTTTTCATCAAATTTGCAACCAAATTCAACCAATTCTGTGGGCATCCTGATTACCAGTGTTTTGAACTGTGCATCTGATAGGTTGGCTATCTCTTCATCACTTAGTTGTATTTGTTCTGGAGCTTTGATCTGTTCTTTTATTTGCACCATTTTTTTTTTTGTCTGACACGCCTGTTATGTAATGGGGGGTGGAGCCTTAGGTGTTCACTAGGGCAGGGCAACCCAGTGGCTGGGTTGTGACACTGTATGTGGGGTAGTGGTCCGAGAGGGAACAATGGCGCTTGCTCTCCTCTCTGCCGGATTTCAGTCACTTCCCCTGCTTCTCACAAACAAATTGGGCCCTTCCGGTGCTGATTCCCATGTGGGTGGGTTTGTGTATGTTCTGGGACACTGTGGGTCTCTCTAATGAACTGCCCTGTGAGGCTGGGAGTCTCTCCCTGGGCCTCAATTCTCACAGGTGTTTTCAATTGGTGTTTTGAGGCTTTATTTCCCCAAGCTGGGACCCTGGGTTGTCTGGTCTGCCTCGCTCCCCAGTTTTGCATGGTTTATCTCCTTGTGAATGTGGGACCACCTGGTCCGTAAGCCGCCTTGTGTGCGACACCCCTCCACAATCCGCCACCTTGCTGGATCCGCCAGTGGACTGCCAGACAATGCTGTGCTGTGACCCCTCTCCACCTCTCCTACTAGTCTGGATGAATGTGTCTTCTTTAACTCCTTGGTTGTTAGACTTCCATGCAGTTCAATTTTCTGTCAGTACTCGCTGTTTTTTGTTTTTAAATTCTTGTTGTCCTTATTTTGGTTGTGGGAGGAGGCACAGTGTGTCTACCTACACCTTCATCTTGGCTGGAAGTCCCATTCCTGGTACTTTCTACCTGGGTGACCTCGAGCAAGTCCCTTGTCCTCTCTGGGTATCAGTCTCCTTGAGTGAAGCACCAAGGACCCCTTGCTGATCTGAGAGCCTAATTTAGAAAAATAAAGTGGTTCTAGCAACACCAGTTATTAATTTCTCTTACTTCTAACTTCTCATACTATAAAAACAATGTTCATAAGAATTTATGAATTAAAATTGGATAAAAATAAGTCTAGTGATTCTGAATGGGGGTGTTGAGTCCTGAGAAAGGACCGTCTCCGGAAGTCTCACATTCCTTCTCTGAGAAATGGGCACAGCAGTGGTACCTACCTCATGGGGCTGATGGGAGGAGTAAGGCAGGTTACAGATTAAGGGTGCTTAGAACAGGGCCTGGAGCCATACTTGCTTATTCTGTCAGCTATTATTAACAATGCATTATTTTTAAACTCCCAGCCAGGTGGAGTCAGTCATGATGGACTTCTGAGCAGATGAGAGGCCAGGCAAATGCTGGCCTCAGGTCTGAGATGGCACCTCTTCCTAATCATCTAGCTCTTGGGGCACAAAAATCGCTCACCCTACATATCTGTGGATGCACACTCTCCAGCCGGGCACCCCCCCCCCCCCCCCCCGCATCTTCTTCCTCCATTTCTACCTAACTGTCAACTTGGCCTCCCCCACTCTTCTGCGGGTTTAGGGGTGCGAATGCTCCAAGTGCTCCACTTGCAGCCATGTTACACAATCCGCATTTCCAAGACTGGCAGGAAGCCCGCGTAGGCATAGTGTAGGCGAGGGATGCTGGGGTAGCAGAGTGAGCATCCAGCTCTCAGGGTGGTAGAAACCGCAACCACACTCGCGGTCTGCAGGGAGGAGGGGGCGCAAGGGCGAGGGAACAGGTTCAGGTTGAGAAAAGAGAAGATGAAAGGCTGCTGGGGGGTAGGTATTGGCTGGGAGAGAAAGGTCTTGATGGTTGCCGATGTCTGGGACAGGACGGGAGGTGAGTTCATCTGGGAAGGCGAGCTGCAGCTCTTCCCCAGGAAGTGGGAAGAACGGGGGTGGGCTGTGCAGGAGCCTCCAAACCATCCAGGCACTGGGAGGAACATATGGAAGCTGGTGCCGGCTCCGCGAGGGGGTAGGCGAGGTAGAAAGAGGGTGCAGGTCCGCAACCCGTACTCACCCTTGTCCCAGGGCTTTGCGGGAGACAAGCAGCCTGGACCCGGGAAGTGCGGGGACCAGGATTCGTGAATGTCAGACCTACCCCGTACCGGAAGGGAGCACGCAGGGGCTGATGCCAGAGTAGGGGAACAGAGTAGAAAAGGAGGTGCAGGTCCCCGACCCGTCTTCACCCCGCGTGCCGCCTGAGGGGAGGCCGGGAAGCCCGGAATCGGGAAGTGCAGGGTAGGTCACTGGATCGCTAGGGGAGCTCCCGGACACCCCCACGTCCCAAGCGCGCACCCCTCGCCCCGCTCCACCCGCGCTCACCTAACGGGACCTCAGTAGCCTGGTTCCTGCCCTACGATCCCACGCTGACCCTCTGCACAGTCGGCGGCTCGGTTCGGCTGCGGCGCTCGCGCCGGTGTGACTAGTCGCTCCGGGCGCCCGGTTCTCCGGAATTTAAAGGCGCGGCACGCTGTCCTGCGTCCTCCGACAGAGACGCCGGCTCCGCCCAAGCCCGCCCCCAGCACCGCTCCCAGTCTTCCGCGCTTCCCGTTGGGGTTCTGGGTCGAGAACCTCCAGCTCTTCCACGCCCCTGGCTCAGAGCGTTAAATTCGAAGGGGAAGTATCGCCCGCCCCAAACTCAGCAACCCGTGTCCAAAAGCCAAGGCCCGAGCACCGGCCCTTACTGTGCTCCCTCGCGCGACTCCAGTTGCAGAGGGCAGAACCCCGTCACCCGACCCTGCCCCTAAAGAGCTCACGTGGGGCGTCACAGTTCCACGATGCGACGCCAGAATTTGTGGAGGCATTGTTCCATTTACTGAGCACCTACTGTGTGATTAGTGCTGTTGGGCACTATCGGCCTCACTGCTGCACAGTGACACTGCCCTGTAAGGTCTCAGAGAAAAAGGGCGAGGGACAGGTAGTTCCACAGGCAATCAAAGCAATGCTACCTTATATGTCTCATTTAATCCAAGAGGTGGGCATTGTGGTTGACTTTCTCAGAAGGCGAGGAAGCCTTGCTTCAGTGCTTCAGCCTGAAAAGGACAGAACTGGGAATTCCAACCGGGATCCTCTGATTCCAAAGCTCTAGGGGCAAAATGGCCATCTTGAAAGACCTTTCACCCACCACTAGTTAAATCCCCGCTAAACTCACTTCTTCCTTTTTAGGCCAATTAAACCCCACTAGGCACAAAAAAAAAAAAAAAAAAAAAAAAAAGTAGGGAGGGGAGCATAAAATGTATCACCCATTAAATTCAGTGGTGTTTTCTGACTACTTCATCTGCCTCAAAGCAGGGTTTGTGAGCATCTGACCTCAGTTTACCATTTCAGCATCCTCTCCTAGTATTCCAAGGGCACCCAGGCTGAACTAGACCATTTGGGCTTTTGCCTGGGCTGTTCCTTCTGCCAAGAACTCTCTTCCTCTCCTGCTAGGCCTGGCTACTCCTTCCTCTTTTCTATGCTTAATTTAAATGCCACTTCCTCCAGAAAGGTTTTCTTAAATCCCCTGTGGGCCCATACTGCAGTGGGAACTTCTTCCATCAAAGTGTTTATGCATTCATTTAATACATATTTACTGAGCACTTACTGTGTTCTGTGTGTGAGGGGGATCTTCCTGCTGTGCTGAGAGCTGAGTCTGTGGCTGTTGTCTACCTCTCATTCCAAACCTTGATGGGACTAGTGCCCAGCAGGACTCTTGGCTGTTTATTTGTTTTGTTTTATTTTTTATTTTTATTGTTGTTCAAGTACAGTTTTCTGTCTTTTACTTCCATCCCAGCCCAACACCCCCAGCCCTCTCCACTTCCCTCCCATTTCCATCCCACTCCCTAGTTTTTGTCCATGTGTCCTTTATACTTGTTCCTGTAGACCCTTCCCCTTTTCCCCTGAAATTCCTTCTCATCTCTCCTCTCCCCTCTGGTCACTGTCAGCCTGTTCTCTATTTCAGTGTCTTTGGCTATATTTTGCTTGTTTGTTTGTTTTGTTGTTTAGGTTCCTGTTAAAGGTGAGATCATATGGTATTTGTCTTTCACTGCTTGGCTTATTTTGCTTAGCATAATGCTTTCCAGTTCCATCCATGCTGTTGCAAAGGGTAGGAGCTCCTTCTTTCTTTCTGCTGCAAAGAATTTCATTATGTAAATATACCATAGTTTTTTGATCCATTCATTTGCTGATGGGCACCTAGGTGGCTTCCAGTACTTGGCTATTGTAAGTTGTGCTGCTATGAACATTGGGGTGCATAGGTTCTTTTGGATTGGTGTTTCAGGGTTCTTAGGATATAATCCTAACAGTGGAATTGCTGGGTCAAAAGGCAGATCCATTTTTAGTTTTCTGAAGAAGTTCCATACTGTTTTCCACAGTGGCTGCACCAGTCTGCATTCCCACCAAGAGTGCACTAGGGTTCCCTTTTCTCCACAACCTCTCCAACACTTGTTGTTTGTTGCTTTGTGTATGATGGCCATTCTGACCGGTGTGAAGCAGTATCTCATTATGGTTTTAATTTGCATCTCTCTATGTGTCTCTGAATCCTCTTTATGTCCTCCTTGGAGAAGTGTCTGTTCAAGTCCTTTGCCCATTTTTTAGTTGGGTTGCTTGTCTTCTTAGAGTGGAGGACTCTTGGCCATTTAAATCCAATACAAGGGCAGCTTCCCTGCCTGTACTCACAAGTCCTCCAGGATGGCAGAGCCTGGTCTCTTGGACAGGTTCTAGGTTTTAAGAATTGGGCATGGACAAGCCCCAGTGATATGGCAAAGGGGCATCTCTGAGACCACTGATGACCACCCTCTAAAATATGCCTTTGTCAGGGCTGCTAGAATCCAGCCAGAGTTTGGAATAGCCTCCCTGGCTCGGGCTGGAGCATCTTCTTCTAAGACGTTGGCCACCTCATCACTCAGACTTCAAGAGCTACATTTGACTCACTTCATGGAATTGTTCTCAGCGTTTCAGTGAATTTAAATTTACTCATTAAAAGGCATGTTGCTCAGACCTGGCTGGTGTGGCTCAGTTGGTTTGAGCATCATCCTGTAACCAAAAAGTTGTGGGTTTGGTCCCCAGTCCCGGCATGTGTAGGAGGCAACTGATAACATGCTTCTCTCTGGCATCCATGTTTCTCTCTCTCTCCCTCTTTCCATTCCTCTCTCTCTAAAAGCAATAAAAAAAATGTCCTCGGGTGAGGATAGAAAAATAAATGTAAAGGCATGTTGCTCACTTCCACCACCTCTCAGGCCTTATTTCCCCTCACTGCCAAACTTGAATCTTTCCAAGCCAGTCATCTTCCAACACCCCCAGAGCAGGCCCAGAGAGGCCACAGGAACAGGACTGACCAGCCTCTAATCCCCATAGTCCACTCATTAACAATCATAGGCTCAGGGCACTCACTGAACTGAACCAACCGGTGCTAAGTGGGTAAATAAATAAGTGAATGAAATGCATGAATGACTTCCCAGGAGGTCTACCCAGAAGCCATCAATAAACTTTACCTGGTGTATTAGAAACTTGAAAACAATTTTTATTTTATTTTATTTTTTATTGAATTTATATAGGTCTCAAGTGTACATACAACTCTACAAAACATCATCTGCACACTGCATGGTGTACTCATTGCCCCAAGCAAAGTCTCTTTCCATCCCCATTTCACCCCACCCCTGCTTTTGCCCACCTCTACCTCTCCCCAAGCTCCCCTTTTCTCTGGCTATCACCACACTGTTGTCTGCATCTATGTATGATATATATGGTTTTTTGCTTAATCCCTTCACCTTTCATCCAGCCCCCCAACCCCCCTTCTGAAACTTAAAAACAATTTTTAAATTAAAAAAACTTTTCCTCTTTAAGACCTTAAAAATGTGCAATTCTTTGTATTTTTTTAAAAACTAAAAGCCTGTGGCCTTGGGGTCCTCCAAGGTACTGGAGTTCCAAAATCTAAAGCGTTTTCCCCTAGTGTTAGTGTTATATATAGGTGCACTGAGTTGAGCCCAGGTGGGAGTCACATTCTCTGTGACTCTTTTTCACCTGGTGCCTGACAGGAAAGAAGCCTTAATTAGCCCCCATTTCACAGTGAAGCCAAGGAGGCAGGAGGAAATGAGGGGACTCATCTGCAGTACCTCCTTGAATTAGCAATGCCCTGAGCTATGTCACTAAAGAATCAGGGTGGGTGGATGAGACAGATATTGGCCAGCAGTATCCATCACTGCACAAGCTTGTCGAAACACAAGCAAAACATATACATGGACAACCGACTCCTGTGGAGAAATAGGTATGAAACTGCCACTCTCTCTAGTGGACAGCACCTCGGCCACTCTCTCTAGTGGAGCACACCTTGTTCTCCCACCCAACAGGCTTTTATTAAACATACTGATCAGTTTGTGAATTACTGTCTGATAGGGAAGATAAAACAAGTAGTTAACTTTGAAAGGGAGTGGCAAATCTCCCACTGGGATTCTGAGATTTGGGGGTTTTATCATTTAAAAAGACTACAGGACCTAAAAGCTTAGTTTCGTGTCCTGCCTGTGCCTTCATATTCTAATTAAAGAGCATCCTCCAGCAAGCAGATCTCACAGGATCTTTCATATTCTATGTCCCAGGCCTGATTACCCTGGGGTCCGCCAACTCTTCTGGACTGTACTGCCCCTGTTATTTCCAAAGGCCTGAGTCAGGCAGAGGAGACAAAGGCAGCCAGGAGACTTGGTTTCTCATAACTAAGAACAAGGACTCATGCTTTGACAAAGCTGAGGGGGCAGGGGTCCATGTCACCCCTTCATTTCCACAGCCCCCCAAGTCCTTCCCTGAGGCCTCCATGTGATCATGCCTGTCTTAGGTGATTCCCCCTGTGGGAAATCTTACCCGTCATTGGCTAACTGATCAAGCATTGGGGGCCGGCACAGAACAGGCAGCGTTCATGCCAGGGAAATAAGTTTTGTCTCCTTAGTGTCTCCTGGTTTGGAGGCCTCTTACTCAGCCTTAGCCACGGGCAGTTACAACTTCCTGACACCAGGCAGGGCAGACCCCAACAGGTGGGCAGCCAGGGAGCAGTCCCAGGGGCCATCCGCATTCCTAATGGCACCTTCAGTCATCCCAAATAGACTCCTTATTATCTGACAGGTCCCATCCCAGCATTGGAAAGGTGTTCTGGAACCTCTCCTATGCCAGTAGGTACAGCAGAGCACCCCAGCCTTCACCCTGCCACATCTGTGAACATCTCCAGGACAGCAGCATACCAGTCAGAGCTGAGTGGTACCAATGGCCACTGCTGTTTAAGGTACACTTATTACCTGGTGGACACTATGCATCATCTCACTTAGTTCTCATAGTCTACCCCCCACCCTGTGAGATGTGCTCACCTACTTTACAGGTGGGAGCACTGAGGCACAGAGAGGTTAAGTGGCTCAGTTAACTGACTTAATTAAGATCCCATAGCCAGTGCATGGGTAGGGCTAGCCGTCTAAGGAGTTTATTCATTCATTTGACATCTCTGAGAACTCACTATATGCCAGGTACTCTTTGGGTGAACAAAGACACACTTATTATCTTTAAAACTTTAGCCTATTAATAAGAAAATACTAGAAACTATTCCATCAGGGATCATACACAAGTTATGACAGAATCATGAGTAACAATTACAAAGGCATGTCAGCACATGGAAATGTGTGTAGGATAAAAATGAATAACACAAGTTACCATGTGTATTCAGATGTCAGCTGGCAGTGTCCTGGAGCCTATGAGCCACTTGCGTGATTCATTCTCCAAGCATTCACTGCATGGCAACTGTGAGCCAGCCACTGAGCCCTTTGGCCAATGTGCACTCTGCACCACCTTGCCACAACCTTCCTGATTACCTGTGAAAAAGTCATTGTTCCATCGTCCATACTCTGTAGCACCTTGTATGTGATAACTTATTCATTCGTTTTGGTGGCTCTTGACCCCACTTAGTTGTGAATTCCTTTTCCACCTCCACATCTTTAGGGACCAGCATGACAAGTGGCACAGAGCAAGCAAATGTAATTATTGTGTTGATATTTTCCTGTGTGCCTCACCTTGTGTTCAATGCTTTACATGCATTATCTCATTGAATCCTTCCAATGACTCTATGAGGTGGGTATTATTATTATCCCCATTTTATAGATGAGGAAATTGAAACCCAGAGAGGTTAAATAACCTACCCAAGGTCACACGACTAGTAAGTGATACTGTCAGAATCCAAACCAAGTTGTATAGTCTGAACACAAATTTTATGTTCTAACATTAAAATGCCTGCTGCTATAACCAGTAATGGAGTTAAATATGAAAGACATGGCAGAGTATGACCTTGAAAGAGCCTGTATCTGGAAATCTATGAAATATTAACATTTTTTGGCAGAAAAAGCCTCTATTTTCTAAGCAACTTAAAATATTGCTTTTTCATTTCTTTCTTTCTTTGGACAGGAAGTAGGATTTATTGGTAAGTGTGAGGAGGGGTAGCCCCTAAACTCTCACTAGTACTAGGCCCGCCCTTTGTCCTGGGGACCACAAATAGGGATTTGTTTGACTCCAAAGCCATCTAGGATGAGCTGCTTTTCAGCCACCATGTCTTCAAACTTGTCCACATTACATTTAGTAAAGCCCCACTTCTTAGACATGTGGAACTTCTGGTGGCTAGGGAACTTGAACTTGGCTCTACATAGGGCCTCAATAACATGCTGCTTGTTCTGCAGTTTGGTGTTGATGGACATGATGACTTGGCCAATATGGACCCTGGCCACTGTGTCCTAAAGCTTTCCAAAAGAATGCCAAATACTTGTCTGTACCCAGTCATCCCCAGCACAGGACAACATCTTGATGTAGATGACATGGAAGGAGTGGAGTCACACTTGGATGTGAAAGCCATCTTTGCCACAGCTTTTCATTGTACACTTGTTGGCACAAATATGGGCAGCCTCCAGGGCTTCTGGGGAGAGCTGCTCATATTCATCTGACACCATGGGGCCACAGAGTGGGAACCTGCCCACTTTTGCCTTCTGCCCGAGGTCAAAGATGCAGATCTTAGCATCAGGGACATCTTGGCAAGAGTGAGACTTTGGGTACAGCTTTTTCTTACAATACCCATAACACTGGGTTGGGGTAGCATGCCCAAGGCAACACCAGGATCTTCACTATCACCCCAAAGAGAAAGAGAGTTATTTATTTTTGAACTAAATGTTTATCAAGCATCCACTTATGCATAGAATCCAAGCTATGGAAGATACATAAGGTACATCCTTCCTTCAAGGAGTATATGCTAAATTACAGGATAAGCTGTATACATCTTTAAAAATAAAATCAATGCAAGAAGTAAGTAATAAAAGTATATCATTAAAAAAGTCAGCATGTGTCAAAATGCAGCCTATGATCGTGAAAGAAGGATTCAGTAACAAGGAAGCTCTAAAACTACAGTACTTACCATAGTGATTAATTTATTGAAAATGCTGACTGAGCAAAGCACTGGGCCAGAGAGAATGGGAAGGAAAGGGAAGACTTAGGGAGACAAGTCTGACTGCATAAGTAGCACTGTGGGCCAGATTTTCCAAGGACCTGTATATAAGTTGGAAAGTGATAGAAAATTTCCAAAAGATTAACCTAGACCTTCAACAAGAGGCAAAAGGGAAACTAATACTCAGAATGGTTGAGGGTGAAAAGCTAAAGGCAAGAAGAGTTAATTTATTAAATTTATATTTGAATCAAGAAGATGTATTTATAAAATGTGCATATGTAATGATAACAGATGGCAGAGGGAAATAAAAACTACTAGTTTCCTATTTTACTTCATCTTCATCATGAAGAAAGAACTTCCATTTGGTCAGGTTAGAAAATCAAAGAGAGAAACCAAGTCCAGTGCTGGAAGTAAAGGTAGGGAAAGAACATCCAACAGTGTAAATTAGTTCAGTTTATCAGATCAAGAGGGCACCACAAGGGTATTTAGAAATGATCTCAGAAACGCATTTAGTAATCTTCAGGAAATCATTTCAGAAGTCTCTAATTAGAGTGAGGGTCCCATTTTAAAAAGGAAAAAAGATTGATATAGAAATCTAGAGACCAAGCTGTATGGTGCTATTTCTAGTAAAGTTCTGAACATGATTGTTAATCCAGAACAAAGGATATACCAACAGCTTGTATAGGTTCACTGTGCATAATGACACCAAAGAAACGATTTTTCAGTTACTAGCCTAAGTAGATTTGGAAACTGTTGTACTAATTGCATATAAAACCTTGACTACAGTAGGCTTTGGAAAAAAAAATTTTATTATCTCTTTATGGGCAAAATGAAACAATCTAGACTATGTAACATCACACAGCCCGGTAGATTCAGAGAAGGTCAAACAGTGGTTCAACTTTCTTTAATCTGACAGTATTAGACTGGAAGCAATTTTCTTTTTTATTGAATTTATCGGGGACAACATTGGTTAATAAAACCATACAGGTTTCAAGTGTACAACTCAATAAAACATCATCTGCTTACTGCATAGTGCACTCACCACCCAAAATCAAGTCTCTTCCCATACCTGTTTCTCCCCTCTTTCCCCACTTCTGTCTCTCCCCACCCTCTTTCCCTCTGGCTTTTGCCATACTGTTGTCTGTATATTGTCAGGGGTGTCAAACTCATTTTCACCAGGGGCCACATCAGCCTCGAGGTTGCCTTCAAAAGGCTAAATGTAATTTCAACTCCTTAACAGTTAAGGAGTAGTTACATTTATACAGTCCTAAAATTATTTTGGCCCTTTGAAGGCAACCAGAAGGCTGATGTGGCCCCCGGTGAAAATGAGTTTGACACCCCTGGTATATGTATATGCATATAAATCCTTTTACCTTTTTTCACCCAGCCTGCTACCCCCACCAACCTCCATCCCCTCTGACGATGTCAGTCTGTACTATGTGTCTATGTGGAAGTAGTTTCCTGATACTCTAATTCTCTGTCCATAACATTAAAGAAAAGAATTTAGATAAACAAAAATTCAGTCTTTCCATCAAATTTTAAATCAGAGAAAGCTGGGAAGAAAATTAGGGTTCAAAATTGTTTCAATAATTTGGAATATGCCAAAAACATGGTGAAACTTAACAGTCCTGCTTTTTGCCTTTCAAAATTCAAATTGCATCTCAACATATGATATACCAGATATTCTAAAACACCCTTCTTCTCAAAACACCTCTATCATGGATACAGTAGACTTTGTCATGTGTTGCTG
This sequence comes from Phyllostomus discolor, assembly GCF_004126475.2. Lineage (NCBI taxonomy): Eukaryota > Metazoa > Chordata > Mammalia > Chiroptera > Phyllostomidae > Phyllostomus > Phyllostomus discolor. The sequence goes on along the minus strand of NC_040909.2, from coordinate 51,583,330 downwards.
GATTGAATGTGTGTCAAAATAAGAGCAGGAAACACTAAATAGCAAATAAATGTGAAATGCAGGGTTGTCCCAAGACCAAATGTGTATATTAAACCCATAAACATTACTGGGAGAGCTTAGTCACCTGTAAGTTGGAGTAGTTGAACCTAGAGTCCCATAATTATTAGGACCCTCTAATGAGCTACAGTGGTCTCAGGTGGGTAGCATTCTTTCAAGTTACTCCAAGCATAAACAAAACAAGGATATTTTCTGTAGGAAAGCACCCAGGATTTTCATAGATATGATTAATCATGGAGATTTGGAAAACATGGCTGAAAAGATTACAAAGTGGTACAACATGAAAAATATTTTTAAAGGTTATGGAATATGAAGGATAGACTAAGATTATAATCCATTTAATCAGCATTAAAAAGAGAGAGAGAGAGAGCATATCTGAGGTAGTAGTGCCTAAGAATTTATAGGGCAGAAAAAAAAGACATGAATCCACAGATATAGGAGGCATAACATATCTAAAGCAGGATAAATAATACCAAGAAACACTGTAGTGAGACTGCAGAACACTAAAATCAAAGATCTTAAAGTAGCTAGAGATTTTTTTTTAAAAAGACATTACTCTCAAAAGAAGGAATTAGATTGGGAGCAGGTTACTCAATGGCAACATGGGAAGCTAAAAGATAGTAGAAAATATCTTCAGAGACTCAAAATTGGATAGTCAGCATTGCAATAAAATACTGATAAAAACAAAATGAATTTACAACTGGAATACTTGACTAAATGAACTTCTGAGATGTACTTCAGAAAGAAGAAAAGTGATCCAATTTAGAATTGAAATGAAAGGAGGAATAATGAATGAAGAAATTGGTACATACAGTGGATCTAAACAAAATTTTCAGTAGAAAACAATAATAATGACAACAATAATAATGTAAAATTATACATTTAAACAAGTCAGAACTAAAATACTGGACAAAAATAAATTATGAAAGAGGTAATTGTAGTTAAAGTGTTCTAGTATCTTTGCATTTGTGTGGCAAGGTAATTAAGATATTAACTTTAGCCTTTGTTAAATATGTGTGGTAAAATGTCAATGGTATTCACTAATATAACACAAATAAGACATATACTGTAACTTTCAAACCAGTGTCAGGGGGTAGGGAATTACATAAACCAATAAAAAAACAAACAAAACCAATTACCCCAAAAGAAGTATTTAAAAAGTGAGATCCCTCCCCTACAAGAAAGATAATAAAAATAAGTCCAGATATAACAATTCAGCAAATGTAAATCAACTAAACTCATCACTTAAAAGTCAGAAATTGTGAAATTGGATGTTTAAAAATATAAGAGGCAGTTTTTCAAGAAGCACTCCTAAAACATAGAAACTTGGGAAGGTTGAAAACAGAAGTGTGAAAAATGATACACCTGACAAACACTGGCCAAAAGAAAATTAGGGTAGCTATGCTGAGTTAGATAACATAGACTGGCAAAAACATGCTTTAAGGATGGAAAGGATTACCACACAATGGTAAAAAGTTTAATTCACAGGCAAAATGTCAGTTCTAAACTATAGAAAACATGAGTCTTATTTTTTTAATTGATTTTGGAGAGAGAGAGGAAGGGAGAAAGAATGAAACATGAATCACTAGTTTCATTTATTGATGCATTCATTGGTTGATTCTTGAGCATGCCCTGACCAGATATGGAACCCACAACCTTGGTGTATTGGAATGATGCTGTAACCAACTGAGCTACCTGGCCAGGGCCAAAAACATGAATCTTATAATTGTTAAAAAAATTAATAAACTCTTTAGTTGAAGGAAAACATTAAGCCCAGATGGTCCTAGAAGCAACTCTAAACTTTCAAAGAACAGATCATTCTATTCTATTATAAGGTCTTCTAGAAAATAGGAAAAGAGAGAACACAACCCAGCTCACTCTGAGATGCCATTCTAAATTCCATATCAAACAAGATCAGACCAACATTACTCATAAATCCCTCAAGAACATTGAAGTAAAAAATCCTAAATGAAATATTAGTACATTAAAGTCAGCAATATATAAAAAGATGATATATTATAATTAAGTTAGGTTTATGCCATGAATGCCATAATATTTTAACAGTAAGGAATATAGGGTCTGACAAAATAATGCCCCTTTTTTACTACAAAATCATAAGCATGCAATTCTGTAACGTAACAATATCACATTCAAACACACCATATGACATTTTAGGTGAAATGTTCAAATTAAAACTCTAAGTTATTACACCCATATTATTACACCAACCACACTCAAGCAGGCATTGCTTCTGCTGGACCCTCTATATTCCTGTAGTTACCACATCAACATATTAAAGGAGAACTATAAGATCATGTCAATAGTTGCAGAATTTTAAAATAACATTTGACAGTCCCTCATGGTAATAACTCATAGAAAACTAAGAAAAGAACTTCCTTAATCAGTTACAAAGTATCCCCCCAAAATCTATAGTAAATTTCACCATAAATAATGAAGTTTAGAAATGCTTCCTTAAAAATCAGACACAATTTTAATAAAAATCTCAACATAGTTTTTCAAAAAGATGAGCTGATTCGAAGCTTCATATGGAAAAGCAAAGTTCCAAGAAAAACCTAATACTCCCAATGAAGAAGAAAAAGTAGATCTCAAGACTTATTATAAAAGTATAGTTATTCAGACAATGTATTCATGTACAGATAGATAAAAACACTGATGAGTCCCTGACTGGTGTGGCTTAGTGGATTGAGCACTGGACTGTGAACCAAAGGGTCACCAGTTCGATTCCCAGTCAGGGTGCATGCCTGGGTTGCAGGCCAGGTCCCCAATAGGGGGTGGGTGAGGGGCAACCACACATTAATGTTTCTCTCCCTCTTTTTGTCCTTCTCTTCCTCTCTCTATAAAATAAATAAATAAAATCTTTAAGAAAAAACACTGATGATACAGAATAGAAGCACAGAAATGGACCCATGCACATAGGGAAACTTGATCTGTTGTAAAGTATGTACAAGTGACATTTCAGATCAGTGGGGAAAGGAGAGACAATCAGTAAAAAGTGCTAGGACAATTTATTATTCATGTAGAAAAATAGGGAATTGAACAAGTTTCTCACTGCTCCCTCCCCCCATTCATTCAAGATATATTAAAAACTTTAATATAAAAGTCTTTAACCTCTAAGTAAAAACTTTAACCTCTTAGAAGACAATGTAGAAAAATATCTTCAGGATCTTGCCAATAGTTGGCACAATCCGACTTTTTCTAACCTTGTGGGTGTGAAATGGTATCTCTTTGTAATCTTAATCTTCATGTTGATGACTAATGGGCTTGAGTAATTTTTTATCTATTTATTTGTCATTCATATGTCCACATCTGTGAAATGCCTGTTCATGTCATTTCCCCATTTTTCTAATCGTTCATGCCTTAATGGTTTACAGTTACATGTGTTGCAGATACCTTCTCCCAGTTTGTGGTTCTTCACTGTATTTAGAGTTTTTGGATAAACAAGCATTAACTTTAATTTAGTTAAATTATCCTTTATGTTTAGTGCTTTTTGTGTCATGTTTATGAAATCCTTTCCTACCTCACCTGAAGCACATGGACTGAGATTAGGGGAGATACAGCACCCCAAGGAAACTGGGATGCAGGTACCAGCCTGGGACTAATGGCAGCTGGGTTGGCAGAAACCCACAGAGGGCAGCACAGATGAGGAAACACAAGCTCCAAGTGTCTGAACTACTTGAACATGTCTCAGGTGAAGACTGTTTCATAAAGTCCAGCTCTACTACTTAGTAGCTATCTGTCTATCTAAAATTGAGTTTCTTCATGTGTGAACAGGAGTTACAGATGAAGAACTGATGATGGTACCAACTTCAAAGAACTCCAGAGAACATCAAACTGAACAACACGTTTCAAGGTTAGCACTGCATCTGGCACAGAGGAAGTATGCAGAATATTAGCTACCAGCATCATTGCTCTTCATCCACCAAGCATTTATTGGGCTCGAGTGGTCCTTAAAGGGGCCTGAAAACTCCAAATAGTCAAACATCAGCTGTGAAAAATAGATTAGGGAGATCCCAAATGTAGGCTGAGAACCAATGGGTGAAGGTTACCAGCAGGGGTGTGTGTGTGTGTATGTGTGTGTGTGTGAACGTAGGACAGAATTCTTCTTACTAAGAAAACACGTTTCTCCAAGGCTTCTTGTTGGATGCTTCACAGACTTCATATCAGCATCCACATCACCTATGTCACTGTACCAAGACCTCTCCCTCTTAGCTGTCCCTAGTGTCTCTCCTGGGGCCTTTAAGCACCCCACCATACATAGTCACTTAAACATGAACATTATAATGAATCTTTCAAAGATGTGCATCACATTATGCCATCTAAATTATGATGCTCCCTGATCTAATTTATCAGAAGGATAAAGCATCCTCATTGTTCCCAGTCTGTCTCTTCTCTGACCTGCTTTGGTCCTTCAGGGAGGCAGGGCACACATGGATATGGATGGGTCACAGGCTGGTCTCCCTTCAGGCAATGGTCCTGGTGCCCAGGTTGGGGTTCTGGGAGCTGGGAGTAGGGCTACCCAGTGGGGCCAGGAGCAGGGGGAACCAAGTTTGGTCATGAACAGTCCAAAGGGTCAGAAGCAGGATGGACACTGGGACAGAGCAGGGACAGATGGGACAGGCAGATGGCAATTAGTAGCTAGTGTACATTTCTTCATTGCTTATTCTGTACTGGGCATTGTTCTTTCCATGCATTATTCCATTTGTTTTCACCTTCACAACACCCACTGCATGTGGGTGTTTATTACTTTCACAGTTTAACAGATGAGGAAGCTAGGCTTAGAGGCTAGGTAACTTGCCCCAGGTCAGCGAGCAACTGGTGCAGTCGAGATTTGTCTCCTGAATCCGTGCTCTTAACCTCTGTACCCCAAGGTGCTTTAAGAGCACCTTTAGGGCTGATGTAAGACTGACATTTTGCGGACTGCTATGGAGACTCTACCAAAGTCTCACATAATGGAGTGGGCATCGGGGGATGTCCAGGAAACTGTTACTATGGTTTTTTTCCTGAAGAAATGCACTTCTTTTTAGTGAAGGTAGCTCCTCTCCTTTGTGGCTGCATGTGAATACAGCCTAGTTTGATATGATTGGTCTCCATGGAAACATAACTACCACTGACTTCTGCTTCCAGAGGAATCTGCTTCCAGTCTCTGAGAATTAATCTCAAAGACAGTTTGAAGACTTCATCTCACCACAGGTACACATGTGATCTCTGAGGCAGCACAGAGTTGTGGTTGGGAACACAGGGTTTGCATTCTGGGAGGCTGACTGCCGTGTACCAAAGGTACACTGTGACAAGTTGCTTACTCTCTCCGGGTCCCTTTTTACACCTCTATAAAACAGATACTATAGTACTGATTGCATAGACTTGTTCTAAGTACTACTAAATTTGTAAACGACAACAAAAAAAGTGTTGGCTGTTAGTAGTCCTCTCCCGCCTACCTATTCCCCTGTTGCACTGCTGTTCCCGGTGCTATTGATAGACACTCATTCGGATTCGCTCAGGACTTTGTCTTTACACTGAAAGCACCCCCCTCAGTCTTGGGCAAATAAGATGGTTGGTCACTCTCCCTGACTCTGCAGACAGAGAAGTCAAAATAGTCCAGATAAAATGGCAGCCAGTGGGGCTCCAGAAGTTTTGAGCTTAAGATTTATATTGGTAATTCCAAATCATGACAGTTCTGTGGCCAGTGGATGTGAAATGACAGCTCAGGAACACAGAAACTCACAAACCCAATGGTAAGTCCTATTAACTATTTACTGTTGAGTTCCCAAGGCAGGAGCTGGTGCTTATCTTCATGCTCCCCTCTGCACTCAGTAAGGTGAATTGTTAAACAAATGAATGTTAAAATCCCCTAAAACAACCACGGTATCAAGTGATCCCCAGTCCCAGTCCCAGGCACGGAGCTCTTTGTCAAGTCTCCAGCACTGATTTCTTAAGTTCATGTGTTATAAATGTCACAGGCCTGCATCTGAGTCTGGTTCCAAAATGAGTTTGGAGTGGAGTTCCTGTCTTGAGACTCATTCGTGAATCACTGGTTAAGGATTAAATCTTCTGCTCGTAGTTGCTCTTCTCGCCCTGTCTTTGGGATTGACGTAAATAGTTTTTAATGGATTTGTAAATACTTGCCCAATGTGTGATGACTCAATAGTTTACTCCTAAAGAACATCATACAACCTGCTGAAGTCTACTCACAGCCTGGGGTGTCTCCCAAGCTCTCATGCCCCTTAACTGTTGGGTAAGCAGGGACTTTCACAGGATATGGGGAGAAAACATTCCCATTTCTGGGAGTCTGGAAGGGGATAGGGACATGGATTATCTCGGTGTTCTGGGATGGATGGTGGGTCCTTGTCACTAGTAAGTGCCAGAGAAGTCCTGGTGTAGAAGACTGACCAGGTGCTTGTACTCTGGTGTCCTGGCTGTGCCACTTCCTAGCTGTGAGACCTGGGGCAAGTGACTGAACTTTTCCTTTTCTATAAGATGAGGATAATAGTCGTACTCAGGTGGTAGTAAGATTTCAAGACCTAGTACATGGGCACTGGCTGGTGTGGCTCAGTGGACTGAGTACCAGCCGGGGAACCAAAGGGTCACTGGGTCAATTCCTATTTGGGGCACATGCCTGGATTGTGGGCCAAGTCCCCAGTAGGGGACACGTGAGAGGCAACCACACTCTCTCTTTCTCCCTCCCTTCCCCTCTCTAAAAATAAATAAATAAAATCTTAAAAAAAAGCCTACTACATGAAAAGAAGAGCCTACTACATGTGCGATATGGAACCCAATACAATTCACTATTGTATTGCAGTAGTCACTATTATATTGACTGTAGTCACTGTTATTGTTTTATTATTGTCTGACCCAACATTAACACCTCACACATGTTGCAAGGGGAGAATACTCTCCAAATTGATGCGGACCCCAGCTTGTGGGGTCCACATCATTATAGATGAAATACGAAACAAATTCACACAGACTACTGGGTCCTGTGGAGGAAAAGGGACAGCATGGCTTTTCTCTCGAGGGGAGCAAAAGCCTTGGCCCTTGCTCCAATGAGCTTTTATTGTCTTACTGGGCACATTACAAGAAGATCCTCATCAACTATGCACAGGCTTGCTTTAGGTGGTTACCTTATACAGAAAACAAAGGAGAGGATGCTGGTAATCACATTATAGAAGAGGGATATTTGCAAATGATAAGACAAAAGTAGTTGAACCGGTTACACTCATCCTTGGAAGGTTTAGCATGGTTTTAAGGAAGTTGCTTTTCATTAAATGTCCTCAATTCAGGATGAGGGAGTTTTAGCAAAAAGCAAGACTCAGAGCAGCCTAGGTACATTTCAGGCCTGATTCCCCACAGGAAAACCTATCCGTAGGTGTGGGTCCTGTGCATCTCCCAGTGGGAGCTGGGCCCACGCCACACAGACTGGCCTCCCACACCAAATTAACAAATGCAGTCTCAAAAAGCAAGCACTTAATGAAATATTAGTTGCTATGTTGAAGAGCTTTTAAATCATACTCTGCTTCCTGGGTCTCAGAGTCACCAGCTCAGAGAACACCAGGGAGAAGCTTATTTAAGAAATTCCATGAGGCCTGGCTGGTGTGGCTCAGTTGGTTGGAGCATCCTTGCAGAACCAAAGGGTTGTGGGTTTGATTTCTGGTCACGGTACATACCCAGGTTGCGGGTTCGATCCCCAGTCTGGGCACCTACAGGTGGCAACTGATCGATGCTTCTCTCTCTCACCCTACCCCTCTCTCTAAAAGCAATTAAAATGTTCATGGGTGAGGGTAGAAACATAAATAAATAATTTTTTTAAAAAATCTGTGAATTTGTGAGACAGATAAATGGTATTCCTGCCCAAAATATATCACCTGAATCTAATTATGAGGAAAGCTCAGTCAAACCCAGACTGAGGGAGAGGCAACAAAGTAACTGGCCTGTACAGGTCAAACATGTCGACGACATGGAGAATAAAGAAAAGCTGAGGAACTGCCCAGGTTAGAGGACACAAGAAGACAGGATTGCTGAGTGCAGTGCATTGTCTTGGATTGGACCCTGGACCAGAAAGAAAAAAAAATTTCTGTAAAGGACTTTGTTAGTGTAATTGGTAAGATTTATAAGTTCTGTAAATTAGGTAATATTATCTCATGATTAGGAGTTCAAGTGGAGCAAGAGCTGAGTGGCTGTGCAGTCAAGTCTCGGAGACAGGTAGCACTTGCAGCAGGGTCAACCAGCTGACTGAACAGCAGACTGCAGCATTCAAAGGAGTATTTTCACTGTTTAACAAGGACAGTGATAGGACTATTACAACAAAGGAATTGGGAGCTGTAGTGAGGTCTCTTGGGCAGAATCCCACAGAAGCATAGTTACAGGACATGATTAATGAAGTAGACGCTGATGGTAATGGGGCAATTGACTTCCTGGAATTTCTGACACTGATGGCAAGAACAATGAAAGACACAGGCAGTGCAGAAGAAACTAGAGAAACACTTCGTGTGTTTGGTGAGGATGGCAATGGCCACATCAGGGCGGCAGAGTTCTCCATGTGATGACAGACCTCAGAGAAAAGTTAACAGATGAAGAGCTTGATGAAATGATCCGGGAAGCAAATGTTCATGGTGGTGGTCAAGGAAACTACAAAGAGTTTGTGCAAATGAAGACAGCAAAGAGATAACATTGTGCAGAGTGTGTTACATTTCTTGTACAAAACTGTTTATCTGCCTTTGCTTTGTAACTTATCTGTAAAATGTTTCCCCTGCTGTCAAAAAAATATGCATATATACAGTAATTAGGCCTTCATTCCTCCATATTTTCTTCCCTTATTGTCATTGTCCTGAAACCTTATTTTAGAAAATCAAGTAACATGTTGCATGTGGCTTACTCTGGATATATCTAAGCCCTCCTGCACATGTGAACTTAGGTGGAGTTGGTCCAATGAGGGAGCATCTGGGTCATGCCTTTTTAAAGCAGTTTTCTTTAGGAACTGTTAGCATGTTGTTGCTGAATTGTGGGGCTGTAACTCTGCGTGTAAGACAGTCAACAACATGCACTTAAAAGTTGCAGTATTGCAAAACAGGTGTATTATTCAGGTACTCATACACTATTTTTTTGTACTGCTGGTCCTGTACCAGAAATATTTTCTTTTATTGTTACTTGCTTTTTAAACTTTGTTTAGCCACTTAAAGAAAATCTGCTTATGGCACAATTTGCCTCAAATCCATTACAAGTTGTATATTTGTTTTGCAATTAAAAAAATTGTACCTCCTCCAAAAAAATATCTTATGATTGGTATAAACCTTCTGCGTTTGATACAGTCCTGTCATTACATAAGAAAATGTACTTGTCCTTGAGAAAACACCCTTAAGTCTTTAGGGACAAAGGATCAGAATGTCTTTGACTAACTCTTTAACATTTCAGAAAATAAATCCTTATATAGAGAAAACTAATCTGAAAGCCAATGTGGCTAAATATTCTTTGATGAATCTGGGTAAAGAGTAGACAAGAGTTTGGGGCTATATTAGCAACTTTTATGAGCATTTGAAATCATTGCAAAACAGAAAATAAAGCATAAATAAAATGAAGCTGAGAAACTACCAGAGCTTTAAAAGAAAAATAAAACACTGTGCAGTGAGGCACCACCAGCTCCCTGCTCAGGCCCTCTGGTCAGCAGCTGTGAGAAGCCCTCCCCATCTTGGTCCTGTTTCCTCACTGCCCTCTCATGGTCAGCCTGAAAAGGCCTACTTAATATTAATGGGAAGCTTTAGAATCTGCCAAAGAGTCAAGGACAAGTCCTTGGGCATGTTTTCACAGTGGAAAGGGCAGAAAGGCAATGGCCCGAGTGCAATGCTGGGCCAGGGGGAAAGGGCGAACCTGCAGCATCAATGGTATCATTTGATGGGCCTGCAACCTCTTAACCTAGATGTCTCATGAAAAGGTCAAGGTGAAAAGCATTGTGCCCGAAGAGTCTGTTCTAGCCCTGAGATACTGCCTTAAGGTGAACTTGGCTCCCCAGGAGAGGAACAGTGCTCAATACCAGCCAGAAGAGGGCGCTGTTTTCTCCGGTGTCATCCTTTAACCAACAGGCTTTCCACTCCAGGAGTGCCCAGAATGGTGTCACAGATCTGCAGATCCCAGGGGCAGGATTGAAGTGAGGTGAATGAGACAGGGTCATGAAAGTTCAGGGTTGGGTCCTGACTTTATTTAAGATCTTGATACTTTGTTCATAATGAATGTTTCTGCGTTAAAATATTATTTATCTTGATTACTGAATTGTTTGGCACTCCCTTAAATTCTGCACCAGAGTCAGAGTATCACCTCACCCTAGTCCGCCTGGGAAGAGCTAAACCATAAATTGCAACAACACCAGCACAGAGTTTGCGGTAGACCAGATAAGGCCTGGAGTGAATGGGCCATTTTGTACCTATTTAAAAAGCTCTGGCAAAAGAATCAATCCCGAGAAACTGAATTCCTGCCTTGGATAGCACTCCACAGTCAGCAGCTGGGGCCTGACCTCTTTACCTTTGTCTCAATGTTCTCATCTGTAAAATGGAGCTACAGAGCTAGCCACCTATCCTGTATACAGTTTATTCTAAAGGCAGAATGTCACCCTGATTGAGAAGCTGTAAGGGCCAGACACTGTGCTGAGTCTGCCCTTTAGTTATAAACTCAACAAATTGTCACAGCTCTACCCTGTGAGAGCTACTTTTATCCTCAGTTTTGAAGGTGAGGAAATGGACACAGAGAGCTTTAGTTACTTGTCTAAGGTTGATCAGCTAGTCGGTAAGTGGAAGTGTGTATACCTTAACCTCCACACCAGCATTTTCAACAGGGGGTAGTCTTTCCATCCCTTAGAGACATTTGTCATTGTCTGGACACATTTTTGTCACAACTGGGGGGTGCAATGACATCTAGTGGTTAGAGGCCAAGGATGCTGCTAAACATCCTGCAATGCACAGGACAGCCCACTACAACAGACTAGCTAGTCCAAAATGTCAGTGCCAAGGTTGAGAAGGCTGCTCCATCCTGTGCTCCGGAGTCAGGAAATTATGTGGGAACTTAACACTCAGTGTTCCACAAAAGGCAGATGTCCTGTAGTGGTTGTTACTTCTTTTGCCTCAGTGGCCTGGGGTTTCCTTAGGTTGTCAAGGGACCTGAATCCCGCTAGCTCAGCACTCTCGTAGGGTGGTTGAGAAGCTGGGCTCTGGAGTTAGCCAGTGCATCATCTCAGGAATTCAACAGTGATTTACTGAGCACTCGCTACATGCCAGACCTGTCCCAAGCAGTGTGCACACACATAGGTGTCCCTGCCCCGCAGAGCTGTCTGGGAGGGAGACACACGTCAGACAACACACAAGCTCATAGGTAATAATAGATCATGGCACTGCCACAAAACAGAGGAACTAGGCACAATGACAGACATAACAGGGAAAAGCCTGGTGGGCTGAGGGCAACGGCAAGGCTTCTCTGAGAACGGCATTTTAGCTGAGCCCTGGAGGTGGGAGCACACAACAGAACTGCAGGTGGAAGAAACAGCTGTGCAAAGGCTCTGGGTGGGAACTGAAAGCTAGGCAGTGTGAGGGGAGCCCAGTGGGGGAGGAAGTGGAGAGTAGAGCAATGTGACCTTAAAGAGATGGGTAGGTAAAGGCCACAGTAAGGAGTTTGGTCTTCATGTCAAATAAAGACCTTTTGAAGGGTTCTAATCAGAGTAGCAACACAAATAAGGCCTGTCCTTCAGAAAGTGACCCGCCTGAGATCCAGGCACAGGCCTATGTGGAAGATGCTGCGTGAGGTCAAAGCCCATAACTGAAGTTAGTCTCAATCACGCAACCTTACGTAATGCACCTTCCCTGCCCCAAACCCCAAACTGGTTGTGAAATGTGATGAGTGGAGCAACTGCCATACATTACAAGATTATTGTGAGGGCTCATTCCTTGTTGGACAACAAATAGCATCACTCACTGGAAACACCTATTTGGGCCACGAGGCTGATCCCCTATGAGTACTGGGGACTTTCCTATGATCCCCTTGTTTCCTGTTGCTGCTTTTGGATGACTCAGCTTGTGGCACTTGCACTCCCCCTGGAATCAGCATCTCGCCTTCCTCGGATTCCCAGGTGTCGTGAATCCTGGCATGCTGGCCCCCACCGACTTCTTTCCCACAGGGGTCCATGGTGGATGGCCGTGGCTGCCAATGATGTTTGGGGCTGTGTGCCTGAACTCCTGATCAGCACTTCTGCCCATTCACATGACATGCATGGGACTCTTCGGTGGGGACTTACTGACAAGAACTTGAGCTTACGGCTTGGAAGGGATCTGACTGTTTTCACTCAGTCTTGTAATTTCTAAAGTGGACATTGCTCAAGATATTAAATGGGATTACATGAAGAAAAGGGTTCTACTGACAATAAATTCAGGATGCCCTGTTTCAACACATTTTAGCAGCTTTTTAATTGCAGGACTTTTCAAAGCATTTAATGTTTCAATGTGGATTATAAATCTCCAAAAAGGAATGATATTTGTTATCCTTTTTTCAGGAGCATCCTGAAGACCAGTGTTGGGAAGTGTGTGCCCCAGGAAATGCCATCGCTAGCCAGTCAGCGGTAGAAGAAAGGACATGTCAGAGTGTTCCGTGCGGGTCAGGCCAGGGGCTGCCTTTCCTCCCGGGCTCTGGGCTCCAGGCTCCTGCAGGGCACTGTCTGAGACTCTTCTGTTTTCAACACTAGAGCCCAGCAGAAGGATGAGGGAGGGCTCAGCTTTCCCAATGCCAGCACGGCCTTGGCCCTCCGATGGCCCTGTTTTCGATGATTCCTAGAACTGGATGAGAGCTGCCCGTGGCTCAGCTGCACACAAAGACACGTTGGCATGGACATTGTTTAACCTGCTTAAAAAATAAAAACCTTTTAGCACTTCTTATTTCTTGAAAATCACTAAAAAAGTACAGGGTTTTTAAAAAAATAATCAAATACCAAAGTATTTGTACAAAGTATGTACAGTAAAAAGTGGAGGTCTTCCTTTCGACTCCTCCCCACTCCCACCCGTAGAGTTCCTTATTAAGGCTTTGCCTGGTTTGGTGCGGAGAAGGCTGGTCTGGAGTCACAGTGACCGGGCTGGAACCCCAGCTCTGCCACATGTTAGCTGTGCGTCCTTGGGCATAAACCTCGGTTGGCTTATCTGTAAAATGGAGGCACCACAGTAAGGGCTTGAGGGAGTACTGTGTGAGATGCAATACAGAAAGCCCTCCACCAGGCCCCTGCACCTACTTGGATTCTGTTAAATTTGACTTAGAATTTTCCTACCAGAATCCAGCTACTTCTTTTAAAGTCCAATTCCATGCAACAAATGTGCTAATTACAGAATGGGGCCAATCTGTTCGGTCTGTTCATGTGATTTTTTTTAAGTCCTCAAGGGCAGTTTCTATATGCAGAAACCACTCTTCAGGGGTTTACTTTATTTTTGAAATTAACAGTTAACTTATCGAAGTTAATAATTTGAAAACAGATCAGTTGGCTCTCTTGTCTTATAGGTTAGCTTATTTTGGATGCTGGGAACTAAAATAAAACCTTCCTCATGACCCCAACAAGGTGGTTATTGACTTACAAAATGTCATGCTTTTAAATTTAGTTTATTCTTTTTATAAGTCCAGCTATGATTGCCAGATAAAATATAAGATGCCCAATTAAATCCGAATGATCTACAAGTCAAATGTACCTAGTGCTCTGTATTTTTATTTGTTAAATCTGGTAATCTTACATCTAGCAAACTTAAATAATTACTTTTAAGAGGTTATGGACCCATTTACAGACATTTTAAACTTTTTTAAAGTTTAAATTGTACCCTATTTCCTTGTACAGTTTTTTTACTGTCTGAATTAACAAAATGCCACCCTTTTAAATATTAAATAATTCTAATTCTAAATAATTCTAACTAATAAACATATAAAACAATGTTAACCCCAAATTTTTACAAATGTTCTGGAACTGTGCATAAATTTAGATTCCAAGTTCACAAATCTAAATTGATGTAACCCCCTCGATGGCACATTTTATGTTAGCATTACAAGATTGTCAACTTAATAGGCCAAAATTTCTTATATAAGTTTATGAAATATCACATATGTACAAATCCTTATTCAAAGATACAAACAATGAATGCCTCATTTAATTTTTTTCTCTGGTTGAAAGTCACTGATCACCGAGGGAGAGAGTCATCGCCCCATGGACCAGAGCTGCACTCGCCGGAGACTCGGCCTGGCCCTAGGCCTGCCTGGGCTGTAGACCCCAGGAGACTCACCTCACCAGGAGCTCGGGAACCATGATTTCCTTCCATGTACTAACTGGGGTTGTCTCCTTGGAATGCCTGGGTGTACTTGGTCAGAGATTTTGTTCAGGATGCTGGCTGGATGTATGCTGGCAATGTACATACATTCCCTGCGGCCATGGCCATCGGCCCATCACGTCCAGAGGAGGTGGTCCAGCGATGCTCACACTAGTTTCAGGCTATGCTCATCATCTACCCCCTTTTAGTTCCTTTGTCTGAGTCAAGATTGTATTTTATTTTAATTGTTTATTTTTATTATACTCTTTTTAATTACCATTGACCCTCCTTGTACCCTCCACCCCCCAGTACCCTCTTCACAGAAGAATTTTCTTTGCCAAAGTCTGCAAATTTTACCTGGATTTATGACTCAGTTGAACTTCATATTTCTTTTGCTTTTCTGATCTTCATATCTTCCTGCCCAGATCTCTAAAAGTCATTTTACTTGGGCTAAAATCCTACAATTCCTTCAAAACTTTCCTTTCTCCAGCCCACAGGACTCTCACAAACATTAAAATAGTGCCCAGTTGAATCATGGATCCCTCCAGGGGCTTTAACTGGCCCTTTGTCCTTAAAGTCCAAGGACATTTCGTTGACCTATTCTAGCAGACCAGCACTTGCTCTCCCTGGCAACACACTGCTAGCATTTGGTGTGTTAAATCATATACAGTAAAATGGCCTTAAAAAATCATGTCCTTCCAATTAGACTTGACCTTAATTACGCCCATTAGGGTGGTTACAAAATCAGAGCCTGGGTGTGTCAAGGAGCAGCTGGCTGCCAAATCCCAGCGATGGCAGAAAACACAGCAGAATTTCCCACTGTCCCAGCCTCACTGTCCCCCCCCTCGAAGAAGGCTCCATCACCCCAGATGCCCTCTGGGACCACTTGCAAGTTCGTCAGTGTCCAGGAAAAGGTATCTCCTTTTACAACCATGGAAAAGATGACCTGATGTCACAGCTGGCTCCTGATTGGGATAGGAATGACTTCGTAGGGGACTCGGTGCCTAAATTAGGCAGGCCAGTTTCCTCATCAGAGTGACAGAAACAGGGGCTCCTAAAAGTCTGGCCCATTTCCTTCGGGAATGAAACCCACGACCTTCAGTTCCTCAGAGAAGTGAAAGTAGCAGCAGGGAATCCAGTAATTCCTGTTATCTGTGGGTCTTATATATAAGTCAGCCGAGCTTGAGGAAGTGACCTGAGGAGGTGGCTGGGAGCCCGTGCTGCGCACAGTGCTGTCCTCACACTGTGCACTGAGCCCAGGAGCAGCAACAGGATGTCTCGACTGCTGGCCACCCTGCTCCTCCTCTTCTCCATCAACAGCGCCCTGGCCCTCAGGATCTGCTCCTTCAACGTGAGGTCCTTTGGGGAAAGCAAGATGGAAAACCAGAAGGCCATGGATGTCATTGTGAAGGTGAGCCCTTCCCCTGTCCGAAGGATCGATGGACACCTCTTGCACCCTCTCTACTGCTTTCACACTTGAAGAGACTCAGGAGGAACTGACCTAAAGTTAGTTCCTTGGGTGGAGGTAGCAGTTGGCTTGGAATTTTGTAACAATTAGGATAGCAATAATTATAATAGCCATTCCACCTCTCTGTCATCATCTTAAAATGGGGACAATAACAGTACCTCCTTATAGGGCTGTTTCAAGGCACACATGAGCTGATATATGTAAAACTTGTAAAATATCGTAGGACCTGCCTCACAGTAAGCTTGGATAAGCATTGGCTACTACTATAATTTGTTGTTTTTTATACTCACCTGAGGGCATGCTCACTGATTTTAGAGAGGGGGGAAGGGAGACAGAGGGAGAGAAACATCGGTCTGTTGCCCTCATATATGCCCCAGCCAGGGACCGAACCTGAGATCCAGGCATGTGCTGTAATTGAAAATCAAACCCACAGCCTTTCAGTTCATGAGACGACACTCCAACCGACTGAGCCACACTGGCCAGAGCCTACTATAATTCTTATTACCACTTATTGAATCTATGTCAGGCACCATAAACACAGGATTTCATTTAATAACCCTTAGGAAAGAGGATACTAATCCCCATGTAGAGATGATGAGCATTGAAAGGTGAAGTAACATTGTATAGCTTGTAGGTAGGTGGGTGGGTGGCTGGGTGGGATGCCCACTCAGCCTGGCCTCCCAACCTTTAATGAAGCACAGATTTTTACTTGCTTTCCACCTTCTTTTCCTTCCTTCCTTCCTTCCTTCCTTCCTTCCTTCCTTCCTTCCTTCCTTCCTTCCTTCCTTCCTTCCTTCCTTCTTTTCTTTCTCTCCCTCTTACTTTCTTTCCTTCCTTCATTCTTCTCTTTCTTCCTTTCTTTCTTGTTCTTTCTCTCTTCCTTTTTTCTCTCCCCATCCCCTTCTTCCTTTCCTCCACCTTCCCTTCCCCGACTCACCAACCTTTCCCCAGTCTTTCTCCATTCAGATACTTTGGATAACATAACAAATACCTGGGAACTCTGCCCACACTCTTTACCCTACAACAGCGATTTTCAACCTGTATGCTGCAAGAATTTTTATTTGTTTTTTAAAGATTTTATTTGTTTATTTTAGAGAGAGGGAGGGGAGGGAGACAGAGAGGGAGAGAAACATCGATGTGCACCTCCTGAGGACCTGCCATGTGCCCTGACCAGGAATCCAGTTGGTGACCTTATGCTTTGCAGGATGACACCCAACCCACTGAGCTAGGCTGGTCAGGGCTGCTGCGAGAATTTTTACAACATGCAATACCTGATAATTTAGTCAGGGGCACTGGCCTCTTTCCCCTTAGATTGTCAGATTAAAAAAAGTGACAACAGCCAACACAACAATAGCCATCTGGTGTGAATGAATCAAAATTATACCTATTTTTTGTCAGATCAGCAAAAAATATGTTTTTGGGTATGTTGCAGAATTTTAGTAATTAATTTATCTGTGCCACGAGATGAAGAAAGTTGAAATTGCTGCCCTACAGGTTAATTTATTTTTGATGCTGGTTGTTGAAACCTTGCCCGGGACTCTGATTAGGTGTTACTTCCTTAGAAAACCTGGGAGGCACCATGGTACTGTGGGAATGCCAGGAGCAGATTCAGATCCCACCCAGGTTCAGAACCCACCTGGCAACCAGGTGAGCAAGCTTGAGAAGTCCCTCTGCTCCCTGAGCCTCCAGGGACTCTCATTAACATGGACTTACACAACCTGTAGCACAAGTTGGCTCTGTAAAGTCAAGGTGAGTAAGGCAGCACGGCAGGTGATCACAAACAGAGCTGCCGCAGCTGTTATTAGGCAAAATGGATTAGAGCGAGAACTGGCATGTTCTGTTCCTCCTCAGACGGTCCTTTCAGGCCTGCCTTGGGATGGTACCCAAGGCCTTCCGGATGTTATTTTTTAGCCAAGACAGTCATGCCAATCCTGTGAGAACTGTGACTCCCTGGCTTAGCTGGAAACTCTGACATGTGAGGAAACTATTTTCCCCACTTCCTCACACAAAGGCGCATGAAGCCTGGGTCCCTGCTGAATTCCTCTCACCCTCCTCACTTATTCCACCCAGGAAGTGTCACCATAGCCTTAGGAGACTGACATTGTGTTCCTTGGTGATTCCATTGTGCGGGGCACACCACTGGCACCTTCCTTACTCCGCTGCATTTTGGACGGCTGAGAGCCCATCACACCAACACTGAGCATGTCTGAAGCCTCTGACCTTCCCCATCATCACAAAAACCACCCTGTAAACAGAGGCCATTGGGAAACAGAGCCACCCAGAGCACTTCCAGTGAAACTCAAACCCCAGGCACTCCGAGTAGTAGTATTTACAGGGTGCCTTGTCTGAGCACCCACTATAGGCCAGGAACTTTACACATTTATTTAATACTATGATGTAGGTGGCATTGCCCTCATTTTGTAACTGAGAAGACTGACGCTCAGAATGGTGAAGTGACTTATTCAGGCTTCCATAGCATCAACCATATACTCAACCATACAAGTAGAAATGCCTTTTCCACTCTTCCCTACTGGGTTTATCATATCAAAGATGAGCCCAACATCATCGTGCCTTCATTGGGGAGGTTGAGGAGTGAGGGAGGCCTGCCTTCTCCACCTTGGGTTTGCTGGCAGCACCAAGGGCAATTCTACTGATGCCGAATCCTGCCTGGGAGAGGTTCCTTCTGTCTGTGACATCTTCAGTTTGTGTCCTTAAGAGCAGAACTAGTTCATCCAACCACTACTCTGTGACGGCAAGCCACATGCCCGACGCCCCAAGTTCCTGGGAGTGAGGCGGTGGATGTGGGAGGCACTGTCTTCCTTTTCACAGAGCTTATAGCACACGATAACTTAATTTAGGAGTGCTGACTGTGTCTGCAGCCTTTAATATGCTGTATCCAAGTTCAGCCTGACAAACCCCTCAAATTAGCAGGCCCATTTTACAGATGAGGCAACTGGAGACATGAAATAAATTGCCCAAGGTCAAGGAGCAAGTATGGGAAAAAGTGAGGGTCATAACGGAAGCCTGACAGCCCCTATCTGGGCTTTTCCCCTCCATGCTATGCTGCTTCCTGCTTAGAGGCATGAAAGAGGCTTCCATAGACTGCTCTCTGCCCCAGATTTTTCTAGACTTCTCTAGCCTGGCCCTTCCCCTCTCCCCAGGAGTACTCACGATATCCCCTGTTGGGATTCTCCCACGCCTAGCCATGCAGTGCCCCTAATCACCTCCCCTCTGTGAACAGAGTCAGGAAAACCTCACAGAGTTTCAGATCTGGGGGGGCCTTTGCGGACCATCCTCCTCCTGGGGTCCTCCTCCTAGGGCAATGGAGCCAGGGGAAACATTTTTTTTTTCCTGTCCTTTGGCCTGAAATTAGGGCAGAAAACAATGCGTCCCCAATGAATTTGAAAACTGGGTATGACTGTGGAGGAAACACAATGTAACATCAGGTTAAAAAAAAAAACAAGACAAGAACTATGTGATAATATTGCCATTGTTTGCTGAGCATCTGCTCTGTGCTGTGGACTGGACTGAGAATTTTATATCCATTATGTCATTTAATGCCCATGAGGGGCAACCATCCAGTTTACAGATAAAGAATATAGCAGTTCACGGAGCTTAAGTGGCTTGCTCAAGGTCACACCGCTGGTGAGTGATAGAGTCAAGACATGAACCCAAGGCCATTTGACTCCAAGTCCATACTTGGAGCCAATGGGCAACTAATTTTGGTGATGACAGTTTTGTAAATATATATAAATATAGAAATCATATGGAAAAGGAGCTTCTCCTGAACTCTTCACCCACTGAGCTCCTTCCCACCTTTCAGAGCCTTCAGATGCCCTCTCCTCGCTGGAGCTTTCCCTGATGTATGGGCACAAGTAGTTAATTATGCCTCAACATTCCTATAGCTGTGACTTTGTTTAGCAGAAATTTCATTTCTCTCTCATTGTAGCTAGTTGTTTCCATTTGTTCCTCTCACTGGACTATGAGTCTTTCAGAGCAGGAGTTGTATTTTAAGAGTTTAGCATGGTGGAATTTACAGTCACACCAACCTGAGTTCAAATCCTGGTGCTACCACCTGTACTGGCTGTGTGCCTTTCAGCTAGTCACTCAGTCACTCTGATATTGTTTTCGTCCTGTGCTTAATAAGCTAGTAATCATAGTCGTCTCATAGGGTTGGTGAGGCTCAGCTCAGGCTCACAGTAAATGTCAGCTCTTATGATTATTATCATGGTAATTATACCTCAGTATCCAGCCTGGTACTTTTCATTTACTAAGGGCTTAATAAATATTTATTATTGTTGCTGGTGATGATGATTATATGTATGCCAGCAAAGCCAAGAGGTAGGAAGTTATGAGTGTGAGCGTGGGCTCTGGATTTGGATTGCATAGGTTCACATTCTGCCTCGGCCATCTGCTAGCGGGGTTACTTTGGATAATTTACTCAAATTTGGGGGCCTCAGGCTCTTGTCTTTAAAATGGACATAGTAATAGTATCTACCTCATGGAATCCTTCACTTATTTTAGGGAAGAATTTAACTAGTTTAGCAAAGCACCCAATTTGATAGTTAAAAATTAGTAAGTGCCCCAAGAAAGGTGGTTTTTTTTTTTTGTTATTTGTAGTAAATGCTCCCAAACACCTGGGAATTCTTTCTCTGTAGGTCATCAAACGCTGTGACATCATACTTGTGATGGAAATCAAGGACAGCTACAACATGCTCTGTCCCAGGCTGATGGAGAAGCTGAATGGGTAAAGATGGGGTCCCCTACCCTCTGTGGGTTCAAGATCAAGGTCAAGGACACCTGAAAACCCCCAGGGAACTGAACTTAGTGGGAGAGGAGGCACTCACACTGACCACCAGGTCACATGGCCAACACTGCCTGGGCTTCCAACTCCATTAGCCACAGTCCTGACAACTTTTCAATCAGCTAGCTTTAATATAATAAAGCAAAATAAAGGAAACAGGTAAGGAGCCAGGACAGAGTGAGAAATGAAAGAAACAGACAAGAGGCTGAGGTGAGAAGTACTGTTATAAAGAAAGCTTGAGTGCCAATAGGAAATTATGCTATGCCCATAGGCTAGAGTATTATGCAGCCACTATACATCATGTTTACTACAGAATAGGTTAAACCTAAATAGTCCAGCTTAGAAAGATGGCTGCAATTGAAAAAAAAAGGTTCAGAATTGTAGGTAGAGTAATCCATTTTAGTAGTCACATCACATTATAAAGGAATAAGAGTATGGTTGCGTTCATGTGGTCATAGAAGAAAGGCTGGAAGGATATGCTCCAAATTGTTGATAGTGGTTACTTTTGGGGGCTGGGGGGCTGTAATGGGAGGAGGGTTATGAAGGATGTCTGTGAAGGAATGGGGAACATTTGCTTTTTATTTATATACTTCTGTATGATTTGAATATTTTACAAAAGTCTGAATTGATTTTACAAGTTAAAAATTACTTTAAAAAATAGTGTCCTCAAATAGTTTTAAAT
Source organism: Phyllostomus discolor (assembly GCF_004126475.2). Lineage (NCBI taxonomy): Eukaryota > Metazoa > Chordata > Mammalia > Chiroptera > Phyllostomidae > Phyllostomus > Phyllostomus discolor. The sequence continues at coordinate 51,561,998 of NC_040909.2, read as the reverse complement.
GACACTGAGTTATATTTATGATTCAATTCTTTCTCAAAGAATGATCATGTTTGACTCTACAGCCAGTGCTCTATTCTAAGCCCCCTCGGTTGTCCTTAGAGCGCTCCTGTCAGTTTTCACAGGTGTGGGGGACCGAGAGGCTGGGTGTCTCAGACATCTCCCCCAGAAGTCTGGAGCAAGTCTTCCCACCTCCAGTGGTCTCAGTTCCCCCAACCTCCCTAGACTTTCTATGGACCCAGGGCAGAGCCAGGCCTCTTCGTCCCTTTATCTGACATTAGCCAGGAGGGACCTTAGTCATTTCACAGCTAAGTTATTGCTAACAGTTGGCCAAACCAGGACTTGGCAGGCCAGAATTAGGAAAGGGCCAGCCTTCCCAAACCGGAAGCCCAGAGGAATCCATTGTCCATACTCTTGGGACCCAAAGGCCCATCTGCCTTAGAATATGCCACTAAAGCCCCAGGAATTTAAATTGGCCCCTAAAGAGTCCTGCCTTTTCCAGCCAAATTTGAGACTATGCTTTGCCTTAGACATGCCCTAGATTTCTCTGTGAGCAGGTGGAGTAAAACCAGGTCAGCCTCTGCCCAGGGTGAAGTTATCAGCAGGTTTGGCAAACATACTGAGAATCAAGTTTCTCTGGGATAAGGAAGGGTTAGAGTCCATGGGACTTCACGGCTGTATCCCCAGAACACAAACAGTAGCTGATTTGAAATTATAGTTCTGGGCTTGTGAGAAAATGCCTGGGGGGTGTCAGAGCAGGAGAGAATGCCCAACAAAAATGTTACTAGGAGTGATGTGCTTAGGAGTGCTGCATGGATCCATCTTTATGGAGGGTGACCTCATAAGGATGTTCTACCAGGAAGTGTGAGCTGCAGCCCCAGCCATGGGCCAGAGTGGGGTTTGGAACTGATTCTGGCCTGAAGCTTCTCTGGTCTCAATGGTGTCTCACAGGTACAGGCCAAAATATGAGGCATGTAGCAATGTGGATTTGGAGGCACATAGGATCTGGATTCAAATACCAGCTTTGTACTTGCAAATTATAAAAATGGGATAACAATAGTACCCACTACTAAGGACAAGAAATAATGGCTGTAAAGATCCTGGCAGATGTCACATTTCCAATCATTGGTGGCCCTTTTTATTAGACTCAAAGGTTATTTAAAAAATGGTAGCCCTTTTTAGTGATGCCATTGGAGGTAGGGAGGCAGCTTGGAGAGAGGGGAACCTCTGCAGTAGGGGAATGTTTTTCTTTTAAGATGCAATGTCAAATCTTTATGTTTTCTAGAAATTCAAGAAGCACAACATACAACTATGTGATTAGCTCTCGGCTTGGAAGAAGGACATATAAAGAACAGTATGCCTTTCTCTACAAGTAAGTATAATCTGTGCTTCCTAGAACATGGTTCACTTATAAATGATAGCTATGAATTGAATCAAAATGCATATCTTTTCCTCAAAACCAAATGTCAATCTCTAACTAGTTCTCAGTATTGATCAAAATAATTGCCATTGAAACTGGGACTGGTGCACATTATCAACTCTTCACAATGGAAGACACGAGCAGCTTCCTAATGCCTGATTTGTTGGCTGACTCAGGGGCTGCCTAGCCAAGGGGTCCAGGACTTCTTTATTCTTTGTAGTCAAGTCCTGGTCCAGGGGTGGAAACCTGAGTTGCCCAGCACAGCTTACTCCAGAACCTCACGTTCTCATCTTCTTCCTACTAGTAATTTGTTTTAAGTGTGAACATTAACTTGTGGGCATCTCATTAATTAGTGCTGCTCAGATCTTCAGCTCCCAAAGGGTCCTGGCCATTGAGGAGAGTTGACTGAACTTAGTTCTCAGGCAAAAGATGCTTTCCGTCTCTTGGGTTGGGAGGTGAATGAGGCCATGGGAACCTATGTTATTGCTTCTTGGAAGAAGAAGAAAGCCAACTCAGCTGGGTGGGTTTCCTTTTTTCTATTCCAGGGAAAAGTTAGTATCTGTGAAGGGAAGCTACCTCTACCATGACTATCAGGCTGGTGATGCAGATGTATTTTCCAGGGAACCCTTTGTGGTCTGGTTCCAGGCACCCCAAACTGGTGAGACTCACACACGGCCTACTTTCCCACAATCTCCCCAGTGATTCCACAAATGGGCAGCAGCCTTGGGTGTGAGCTCTGACCCAGGGTTTCTGCAGCATCTTTCGGGAGGCCTGAGGCTGGATGGAGAAGACCATTGAGAACTTCTAATACCTGAATGTAGAGGATGTAGTATTGTTTGATGGCACCAGGCTGGCTTCTCAGAAAGCTGTGACTCAAGACCTCCCCAGCCTAGTACCCACCTTCTGGAATCAGTGGTAATTCTGTTGTCTTTGGAGGATATAGGCTGATAGAAATTATTTACCACAATTCCTCAGTTGCAATCAAATGCAACTATTTCTTCATTTAAAAAATCCCAGTGATGTTCGGCATAAGTGAACCCCCAACATAGGGTCTCATTTTCCCTCCAATAACTTACATATAAGTCTTCTCCACAGGCTGTGGGTAGAGAGGAAATCCAAATGATTGAACCTGAAACTCTAACAGGAATTGTACTTGTATTAGCCACTAACAATTATTGATTACTGAGTAGTGCCAGGCTCCTATATTCCTTGCAATGACCCTACAACACAGGAATTAGGAATTATCTATCCCCAGTTTACAGTGTAGGAAACTGAGGTTCACAATAGTGATATCACTGGTCCAAGTTCACCCAGCAGCTATTGAAGTAGACAAGCCAGAGTTGTTACCCAAGCCACCATCTCAGGAGCTCATGTTCTTAACCACTATGTGACACTCAGTGGAAAGTCGAGAGTAAATTTGGTTTGCCATTTGGGGCTGTGTAGAATCAAATATATTTTCAGTACCAACTACATGTCAGGCTCTGTTCTGGGCACTGGATGGGACAGACAGGGTTGCTGTCCTTGTGAAGCTATGTTTTAGTAGGGGAGGCAGCTAATGACCAAACAAATACATGCAAGCTATACATATGTGCATCTGTAACTACAAATAAAACACCCTGAACTAGTTCTCCCCTGGGTTAGTTAACTCAGAGGCAGAGTGTTGACAAACAGGAGAATAGGACAATTACGAGTAGGAAAAGAGAAGGAGGTGGAGGCTATTGAAAGCAAGATATGCCCTTCAGAGAGCATGTGCAATAATCCTCTTTGTGACACACACAATTCACACCTGGCTGACCAGGGCAGCATTCAGAGCGCCACCACACTCCCTTAATGATTGTTTCTTCTCCAAGAGAGTCCTCAGCTTATGCGAATTGCTACCAAGCCTATTTGTATTGAGCTTCCACACTTCCACTCTTCCCTACCCCTCCCTTTCTCCTTTGGGATGACACCTCAGCCATGCCCTGTTTAGTTTTCTCTCTTGTTTGAGGACAGCTCCTTATGTCCTCTGTGTCTAGGATTAAAGATGAAGGAGTTAGCTATTTATATATATTTTTGTTCATTCATTCAGTCAGTCAGTCAACAAACAATTTTTAGCATCTCTAGTGTGTCAGGTGCTGTGCTAGACACTGGAGCCAAGAGGGTGAATGGGACAGATGAGCCTGCCCTCACAACACAGGGTTCCACTGGGCCAAACAAAGAAGTAAAACAAGTAATTTCAGAGCATGAAGGAAATAAGCAACATGCACTGACTAGCAGGGTGAGGGGCCCACATTAAATGGGGGTGGGGAAGGGACAGGGATGGCTCCTGGGAGGTGACATTAGGCTGTAACCTAAAGAAACCAAGTCAGAGAGAACTGGGGAAAGGGCATTCTAGAGGGAGGGCACAGTAAGCACACAAGTTCAGAGGTGGGAAGGGGTTGGGAGTGTAGGGAAACCAAAAAGAAGGTGCGGAGTGGAGTGGAGGCATGAGGAGGAGAGTAGGAGATGAGACTGCTGGATCTGTGTCCTGGAGACAGGCTGCCAGGTCTGAGTCCTGGCACCCCACTGTGATACCCAGCAGCACTCAGCTCCTGCGTGGGAGTGGTGACCCAGGCACCGAGTGAGGGAAAACCTGAGGAGGAGGCGTGCAGAAAGCCACAGCTGCTGCTATTAGCAAATGGGCAAGGCCCGGCACCGTGGCTCGCCCACATGCCCTCACGCAGGCTCTCTCCATCCCTCCTGCTGGGCCTGCTGAGGGAGCCTTTTAGACACTCCACAAAATCCACTTTATTTCTTTTAAATAACTTTTTTCGGCTTTTGCTTCCCTAATTACAAAAGGAGTATAAACTCATACTCAGGAGTATAAATCGGAGTATGCTTCCGATTTTTTTATTAAAAAAGTATTTTTCCCTAAGTACAAAAACCAAACAGCTTTTTAAAAAAAGAATAGAAAATAGCTTTTCAAAAAATGGGAAAACAGAAACACCCACAATGCCAGCAAGGAACACCGTCTGCCAGCTTTTCCTTAGCCATGAAAGGCGAATGGGAGAAAAGAGGCTTTCATGTGCTGAAAATAGCTGCCTCATGATCCTAAGATCACTCAAATCTCAGCCACTGGCTGGACCCTCTGGAAATGGGGGGACCCAGACGACACAATCCATGCCTTCTGGAGGCTGGCCTGTTTGCTTCGAGCAGTGTTCCTGGAACATTGCCAGAGAAAGTGTGTGACCTCTGCCTCTTTCCTGTTCCCCAGCTGTCAAGGACTTCGTGATTATCCCCCTGCACACCACGCCCGAGACATCCGTTAAAGAGATTGATGAGCTGGCCGATGTCTACATGGATGCGAAACACCGTTGGAAGGCAGAGGTGATGACCCCCTGTGTCCGCTGAATTCCCCTCTAGCAGGGGCAGAACCTGGTCCTTGAGAGGGAAGGACTTCCCGGGAGGGTGAGAGGGACAGAGCATGTGCAGACACCACCACTTTTGAGCCTCATTTCAGGCCTTCCCTCAGCCCTAAATATCCTTCTCGTTAAATCTGCCTGGGCACTGTCCATGTGGGTCTAGGGAATTCACACCCCACTACACTAGCAATGACTGCCAATATTCACGGAGGGGAGAGCTGGTGCCAGGCACTGTGCTGAGGCTGGACTGGACAAGTTCATTAAATCCTGCCGACAACCCGCGAGGCAGCTACTTTTATCACCCTCACTTTGCAGTTGAGAACAGTGACTCACAAAGAGGTCAGAAGTCTTTTAGAGGCAAGTGACAGAATCTCAAACTGGCTTCAAAAAGGAGAAGTTGTTTATTGGTTCTTGTAAGTGAAAAGTCCAGGAGCAGTTCAGGTGCCGCAGGTCCAGGTCTCAGCGTTATCGGGGCCACCCCTTGGCCCGCCTTTCCTTGGGGTGGGCTCCATTTTGCACGCTGGCTCTACCCTTGAGGTGGAAAGATGGCCACCAGCAGCTTCTAGACCAAATGATCAATTTTCTTTCCCACAATGCAACGAATACCCTGGGAGTGAGTCTTACTGGTGCTGATTGGGGCACTTGTCCATCCTGAAACAATCACTGTGATCAGGAGGTTGAGATGCTCTGATTGGCTAAATCTGTGTCTGATTCACCCCTCCAGCCCCGCCGGACTGAGGGGAGGAGGGTGGTGGTTTCCCAGTCTAAGCTTGCTATTCCCGCAGAAGGGGGACACGTCTACCATCCCTTCCGCTTCAACTACTTCCTCGTCGGGAAAACAGGGATGCCACCACCTGTGGCTGTGGGGGTCTGTGAAAGTGCTTGGTTAGTATGGAAGTGCTCAAGAGCAGTGGCCCCAACCCTTTTGGCACCAGGGACTGATTTTGTGGAAGACAATTTTTCTACGGTTTGGGGGATGGGGGTTGGACAGGAAGCAGAGCTCAGGCAGTAATGCCAACCTTGGCTGCTTGCCAGCGCTCACCTCCTGCTGTGCGGCCCTGTTCCTAACAGGCCTCGGACAAGTACCAGTCCACAGGCCCCGGGTTGGGGACCCCTGCTCTAGAGGGCTCCTCCACATTCTTCTTTTCTCCTTTTGGGATGTGACTCCAGTAATGCCTCCATCTTCTTTCTCAGTTCCACTGCTGAAAGTGCAAAATGAGTCAAATGAAGAGCGGACTCAGAGCTGAGGTGTGGAGAATGCAGGGGGCGTGTTTCACTGCTTGTTTGGAAAGATCAGGTCAAGAGAAAGGCTCATTCATTCTTTCCTAAAATTATGAATTAATTCATTTATTCAACAAGAATTTATTTAGAATCTGTTAAGCATTGGACACTAGGGAGGCATCGGGGCACCAAAATGAACAAGAGTGGAAATTCGCGCTAAGAGGCCTTCAGTGAGGCAGATCAGGGTTCAGTTCTTGACCTGACCACTTGAGCCTCCCAGCTGAGTGGTGTAGAGCAGGCTCTTGCCCCTGTTTCTAGAGGGGCTAAATGTCCTTCTGCCTCCTACTGTTTGTGATACTGAAGCTACAAAACACTTAATGCTGGACTTGGCACACAATGAATGCTCAGCAAATCGTGCCTTATAAAAAGATTTTATTTATAAAAAGATTTTGTTTATATGTAGAGAGAGAGGAAGGGAGGGAGAAAGAAAGGAAGAGAAACATTGATCAACATCAATCAGCTGCCTCTTGGGCGGCCCCAACTGGGGACCAAACCCACAACCCAAGCATGTGCCCTGATCGGGAATCAGAGCAGCAACCTCTCACTCTGTGGGATGATGCCCAGCCAACTGAAGCACACCAGTCAGAGCTAAATTGTGCCTATATTCGTTGAAGCTGGTAGTCTCTAGGGTTAAGGATGACATCCTGTCCTCTACTACGCCCATCGATGTCAGGGAAAACCACAATCACTGAGGTCAAAATAAAATGTTTTTAAAGAAAACTCTAAAGTCAGCAACAGTCCCAAACAATAGTACAAACAAGGAAATCTGGCACTTCCTCTGGGCTGAGGAATATTAAGGTTCTGTTCCAAGAGCCCTTCAGGGAAAAACACTTCCAAGATAAAATGGTTCTGTTGGTGACCTAAGGTTTTTCCCACTTCCTCAAGAGACAGAATTTCTACAGGAATAAATCCCCAACTTAAAGACAATAGGAGGGAGAGAGAGAGAGAGAGAGCTGTGCCAAAGCTGTCATATACACCACCCAAGTTCATTTTTCCTGCTTGGAAACAAAAGGTGTTGATTCATTCATATGTTTGAGCCAGAGACAAAAGATGTGAGGGATTACATTAGCCAGCTTCTTTTCTCCTCATCTGCCTCTGCATGCTGAATTATAGAGACGTGGTGACTAAGAACAGGAGGGAGCAACTACAGCAAACATCCCCCTTCCTGTTAGGAACACCCTCCTTTGTACACACTCACCCGTCAAATACTAATCAAAGCTGCGACTCAATTTTAAACCATGGCTGCTTCTTTTAAAAAGCAAAAAGAAATTAAGAAAGACCTTATATTAGTTTGCTAGGGCTGCCATAGCAAAATACCAAAGACTGGGTGGCTTAAACAACACAAGTTTATTTCCTCCCAATTCTGGAGGCTCGGTGTCCAAGATTAAGGTGTCAGCAGGATTGATTTCTCCTGAGGCCTCTCGCCTTCCTCGGTCTTCCCTCTGTGTCCTAATCTCTTCTTTTTGATAACACCAGTCATACTGGATTAGGGCCCACCCACAATATCTCCTTTTTACCTTAATTACCTCTTTAAAGGTCCCCTTTCCAAATCCAGTCACATTCTAAGGTACTGGGTTTAGGACTTCAAAATGTGAATTTGGGGAAGAGACACAATTTAGCCCATAACAGAACCCATCTGGGCATGGGAGATGCAGTCATTGCCAGCAGTTAAGAGCGAAAGAGTTTGGCAACAATGCCCACCAGGTGACTGATGCTCCAAATCATGTCTTTCAGAATTTCATTTTCATGGGTGACTTCAACGCAGGCTGCAACTATGTCTCCAAGAAGGCCTGGAATAACATCCGCCTGAGGACCGACCCCAAGTTCATTTGGCTGATCGGGGACCAAGAGGACACCACTGTCAAGATGAGCACCAACTGTGCATATGACAGGTGAGAGGCATCTGCCTGATGCCGTGCTTAGTCTGCGTCAGAAAAGGTGTCCCTGTGGTCAAATGAGAAAGTTGGGCTGGAGAACAGTCAGAGTTCAGACCTCTCTGCCTAGTGCTTTGTGTAGTACACAAATTGCATGGACCGGGCGCTGTAGTTCAGCAGCAGCAATCGTGGGCTTCGGTGTCAGACACCCCTGGGTTCAAATCCTGGCTCTACCCCTTACTGTCTGTGACTGAGAGACATGTGCCTCTGTTTTCTCACTTATGAAATGGAGATTATAGTAAGGCTTCACTCATGGACGTATGATGAGAATTAAATGAAGTAGCATATGTAAATCTTATAACACAATGCCTGCCATGTAAGTGCTCAGTACATTCATTGCTATTAATTATTCCATCACAAAGACATGCCATAGTTTACTCACTCAATCCCCTGTCACTGGGCCTTAGGATTGGGCACTAGGTTATTATGTTACCAAGGGTTAGTTATTTAAACATTTCTGATTCTATGTATTCATTTTATGCATATACTTATGATTTCCTTAAGGTTAAACTCTAAAAATGAGACCAGTTAAAGCAAGGGTTGTTTATACTTCTAAAGCATTTGCTGCACTTTCCTAATGCAAATACATATATTTAAATAATAGCATGCTCTTGTATTTGTAAAATCTCTGGAGATTTTCAATCAGCTTTCATTTTTTGCTCCTGAAGTTGGGAGGGAGGTGGTGAAAGCACCTGAAAACTATGAATGCCCGTGACTTGGCCATTCATAGCGGAGACCACAGTCAGGGAATCCCCTCAGAGTTTCTGTTCCCAGGGCTCAGCCTGCCGCCGAGGAGGCATGAGATGGCCATCTGCAAGACAACAGTTGTTCTTACTTCTCTAGTTTGAGGTCTGGCTTCCATTTTCATCCCATGACCTCCTTCGTTCCTCTTAAGCTTTCAGAGCTGGTGTGTCCATTGCAGGAGCCACCACTCCAGCTCTTGAAAGTGGAAACAGCCCCAGCATTGGGGAAGGCAGAGTCAAGGTGGGGAGTTCCGGGAGCCTGAGTTCCCTGCCACCTCCCTCCAGTTCAAAGGGCTGCTAAAGCTGGCAAAGTGCATGCCAGCTGTGTCGCCTTGGGCAGGTCAAGTCCCTTCTGTGGCCCCATTCTTCTCTCCTGGCCCACAAGAGGGAGCCGACTGCAAATACTGAAGTGGAAGCCCAGGGAATCACAGGTGTAGGTTTTCACATGGATTAGGTGGGGTAGGTGGACAGGTTAGAATAGGTGTTTACTAGAACCCCAGTGTTATACACATGTATGCCAAAGGATGGCAGGATGCCCTGTGGTTTTTTTAAAGCTTAATTTGTTATTTTGCTGCTCTCAATTTTCTATGTTTTCCTTCATAGCATATATCTTTTGTGGTTTTAAAAAAGGCATATAAATATTTAATGAAGGAAGTAAGATGAAATGGACTCAATGCCAGTCTTTGCTCTGAATTCAAATATCTCTTGAACGTGTCCCATGCACTGGTCTGGGCTAGGGAGAGATTAGCACGATCAGCTGGCCGGCCCACACACATACCTAGAAGTCAGAAAACGGGGAGCCTTAACTCTGTCCTTCTGGACTCTCTGGGTCTGAAAGGATGGCTTCAAGAAATCTCCAATCGCATGTGAAGAGTATACTTGTGGAGCAAATTCAGAGTTAACCAGGTGATGTTGTTAACCAGCCCAGGAAGCCAGGCAGCCAGTCAGAATCAGGGAAAGCTCAGTGGGTGGTCATGGCCTGGCAGTCTGAGTCATCCTGTGGTTCTTCAGTCAGTCTGTGGGGGCCATGTAGACCCCAACTACATCACCCCACTTGCTGTCCATTGGAGTACCCATGTTTCTGAAACTCAGTGAACTACCATGTACCCATTTTTTGTCATTGCTGCAAAGCAGCTGTGCTATGGTTTTTCTCCATATTTGTCATTACATTCATTCATTTCTTACTGAAATAAATTAATTTTAAAGGAAACTTCATAGTACTATAATGAGAAACAGCATCATTTGCCATAAATTGAAAACAACTGTAAAAATAATCCCAGTGAAAACCAAACAATGTAAATTCTGCCTCAATTCTCTTGCCTCTAGAATGTTTGGCAGTTGCAGCCTGCTCTCTCTCTTGGTCAAAATGGGAGCTTATGGAGTTTTAAAGACAAGCTAGCACCTTTCTCCACAATTGAATCAGGAAAAGTGAAAAATAATTGCACAGGAACTAATAATCTTAGAATGCAGGATATTGTTCCGTGGATGATGTCCATGTGTCACACAAAGGCATCTCTTCTGCCACCAGGGTCACCTGACCACACAGGGACATGCTGTCCTGGTGTCCACAGGGCCACAGCAGGAGCTGACCCTATTTCCCAGTCTTAGGCAGTGTCCTAAGGATCACAAGCTAAAACCAGGTCTGGGCCTTGAGCACCACATGAAAGGTCCAGGATGCTCAGTCAATTTCAGATGTCAAACATGGAACTTGGTTTGATCTCAGAAACCAACCGGATGGCTTAACATGACTGTCTCCCCTCCTTTTCTGTAGGATTGTGCTGAGAGGACAAGAGATCGTCAGCTCTGTTGTGCCCAAATCAAGTGGCATCTTTGACTTCCAGAAAGCTTATAAGTTAACTGAAGAGGAGGTATGGCTACCATCTTGTCTTTCTATGCCACTATCCTGGGAAGATGGGTTGTGTTACCCTTTAAGGCCACTACCAGAGACAACATTGAACCACTGGGTCTTGAGTCTCAATGCCTATGATTCTGTGATTTGAGGACCAGCTTAAACTTCTAAGTGAGCTGGTCCGAGGACGTTGCTCACCAGTGTGTGTTCTTTTGCGACTGTGGACATTTCATCTTCTCTTCTAGAGCCTGAATTTGCTCATCACTAAAATGAGAGTGTTTTCTAATTCTCACATTTATCTCTTTTATCCTTACAGGCCCTGGAAGTCAGTGACCACTTTCCAGTTGAATTTAAACTACAATCTTCAAAGGTCTTCACCAACAGCAAAAAATCTGTCTTTTCAAGGAAGAAAAGCAAGGCCCGCCGCACCTAGATACAAGGGCACCATTTTGTTAACCATTCTCACCTCTAAGTAAAATAGCTCTAACAGTTTTGAACTGCTCCCTGCATCCAAGAAACAAGACTGGTCCCACCACTTTCATTTCTCAACTTGAGCCAAATTGGGAGGAGAGCCTTCTATTATCCCACATGGGCTTGTACCTCCCCCGAAACTCCCAAAAGGAAACTGGGGCCTTTGCAGTCCGAAAGGAGGGTCTTCACATCCTGAGCTAGAGGCCCACCCCCTGTCATGACCAATACTCAGCTCCCATGGAGAAGTTGCAGGAGAGGGAAGAACATCAGTTTTCAGTCTTCACGAGGGATCCTGTCCCGTGGGAAGTGACCAGAAATGCCAAGGCCCCAACAGAACCCCATGATTTGGGCAATTTACTGTTTGGGGAACCTGGCTGTTGTCTGAGGTCATGCCACCATGACATCTCACAGGAAGGAAGGATGAAGGCCTCTCCCACCTGGTCACCTGCCTCTGAATTGTCCTCCAACTCAGCCAGCCCAGGAACCACTGGTGTCATTCTTTAAAATTTTATTCTGACCACAGGCCACCCTCATTCCTACCCCTGCTTATAAACCCCATCACCACTTGGAGAGAGCCCAGAGATTTTGCATACCTGCGAAGGTCTCTATATCTGGCATATCATGTCAGACTCATCCACGTCCCAACTTGCGCTCCTTGCCCAGCAGGACTGCCTCTTCCCTGCACCCACGTGCCCTGTCCCATCCACGAGTCTGGGCTACGTGCCCTGGCCCCTGTGTGTGCCATACCTCTATTATAATATTCACTGCATTGCATTTGTCACCAAGGCCACTATCAGGGCTCCTTGGTGGATGTTGTGGATCAAAGACCCAGTTGGATGGCAAGGACTCGAGGATTTTATTATATTTCTGTGACCAAAGAGTTGCAGAGGGGTCTAGCAGCATGGCAACATGTTACCTGTGTCCTGTATGGTGACCACTTCTGTTTGGTTTCCCTTATATTATTTCTTTGTTCAAGCAGTATGTGAACATGGCTAACTACGCGAGCAGCACCAGAGAATGAGCAGGGACAAGGAACCCCGACCCCAGCCCCTTCCTTCCTGTCTCAGAAGCGACCCCTCTTTCCAGCTTATGTGTTCTTCCAGATTCTGTACATAAATAAGCACCATATGTAACCATGAAAAATATAGAAAATAGCATACTATGGACATGTTTCCACTCTTTGCTTATTTCCTTCAACATGTAAGGAAAAACATGGCTTTCTATATAAAAATATTGACCATAAGCTTGATTTTTGAAATTTGGTAACATCTGAGGGAATAAAATCAACAGGCCCAGCTTAAGCAGGGAAAACTATTTGCCCCACACATCCAGTTAACCTCAGAGGTCTCATTGGCCCAGGCAGGGGAGGTGGCAAAGCTGTAAAGCTTCTGTCACCCCTCTTCAGAGAAGGGCTGTCCCAGACAATGTCCAGTTTCTGAGGTCCAAAGCAGTCAAGCCAGCAGTTCACAGATGAACTTCTTTTAGAGGAGAGGTCATCCTTGTGCCCCAAAGGCCAGCAGCATGGCTGTGACAACAGTCCTGTGCTGGGTGGTAGGGGATGGGGCGGGGGCAGGGGAAGTGAACTGGGTACTAAGTGAGCCTGTCCATGACTCTGACCTGGTCCTGCCACCCTGTGGCCTCCTCAGTGACAAGACATCCCTCTGTCCCCGCACAGAGTAGATTACCTGAGCCATGGGCATTTGCTGGGCAAGAGGGGACAGAGTGGGTCTTCTTCTCACTGGCCACAGCTAAAGGCGCTGCAAACATCCTCCAGTCTCCCAGGACCACCTGGCCTGGAAGGAGCTCCCATGGCCCTTTGGAGAGTGCATGCTGGTTGTCTGCACTCTTTCAACTTTGGCTTTATTCAGAGGATTTGAAGCTTGTGTGCACCAGGAACTCACAGTACCTATTACCATGCTGATGCTCAGGCCCCAGCTCCCTCCCCCGCCCCCCACACAGAGTCTGTCTCAGGAGGTCTGGGTCATAGCCCAGGAACCTGCATACTTAACAGGTCCCAGGTGTCTGAGGCCAGATTTTTCTTTCATTAATTATTCACTGAGGACCAGATTTTGAACTTGCTCTCCTGGACCTCCTTAGTGAGAAGAGGTTTAGCGTGGTATAGGGGACAGGCTCACTTTGGAGCCATAGTCTGCACCACCCACTAGCTGTGGGACATGGAGCAGGTCACTTACCTTCAGTTTCCTTATGTGTGAAATGGGGATAATAAGAGAATCAACATCATAGGTGAAGTTTTAGTAAGATAATACATGTAAAATGCCACATGCCTGTTACTTAGCAAGCCCTCCACAAATGGAGGCTATATTTTATTAATAGGATTTGCTCCATGAAAGGGTAGGCCACCTGGCTGGTGTGGTTCAGTGGATTGAGCGCAGGCCTGTGAACAAAAAGGTTGCTGGTTCTATACCCAGTTAGGGCACATACCTGGGTTGCATGCCAAGTCCCCAGTGGGGAAATGTATAAGAGACAACCACATATTGATGTTTCTCTCCCTCTCTTTCTCCCTCCTTAAAAATAAATAAAATCCTACCTCTTTATCATTCACCACAGTAAGTATTTTGGCAAGTGAGCTTTGAGAAATAAAGATGCCCCTTCTTCCAGTCCTGGCTATTTTCTCTTCTTCATCAACAGCCCCTTCCTGCCTTGAACACAGAAATACCCCACCCTCACCCTTCATCCTGTCCCTGTGGCATTGGGGGTGAAGGGAGCACCTCCAAGGCAGTAGCCTTGGCTCCCGTCTCTCCCTTGGGTTGGAGAAGGAAATATAAAGGGCAGTTCTAAACCTGAAAAGCAAAGAGAGACAAATTAGAGGTCATATCCCTCTACCCAGTCAGGTGGGTATGAGGACGGACAGAGCCACTGAGAAGATTCACCCCTGCATCGGCTGCCACGTGTCCCCATCAGAGCTCCCCCCGTAACATGGTCCTGACGGCAGAGGTTACAACCAGCCAGCACTCCCATATCTGTTACCCACAGGTCACATTCTGAAGGAGGAATGGGTAACCTCATCCCACAAGACACTGGCCCCAGTAGCTCCAGGCTTTAGGATTCGGAGAAGCTACTGACATTAAGGGAATTTCCAGGAAACAAGGAGTGTGTACACACACACACACTCCATTCTTCTGAGAAAATGGGTTGGGAGACAGTGAATGCCTTGAATGGAACACTAGCTGAAGGATTGCTTGGTCTCCCAAGTCTGCACGTAGGTGAGACAAAGCTGCAGACACCAGGCTTCCCAGGTCAAGGGCAAAGGGGGCTGCTCCAGCCCAAGACACCAATTCTTGCTCAGTGGTATCAGTAGCTTCCTCAGTAGTCTCACCACCCCCACTGTTGCCCCTCTAATCTGTTTTCCCAACAACAAGGGTGTGATGCCTAAAATTTCATCTTATCTTTCCCCCTACCTAAAACTGTCATTGGCTCCCCATTTATCTCTGGATAAAGGCCCAAGTCCTTACTATAAACTACAAAGTCCTGTATGTTTTGGCTTTCACTTACCTTTCTAACTCCATTTTCAACCATCTGTATATTGTAGCCACACTGTTCAGTTCCTTCATTCTTCAAATAATGTAATGTCAAGAACTATTTTGACATTCTTCATTCTCTCCCCAGTCTTTGGGCCTTTTCCTGTGCTGCTCCCCCATCCTGGGTCACTCTTCTCCCTCATTCACTTAGTAAACTTCTTGTTCCTCAAAACTCAGCTTTAATGTTGCTCACTCAGTCAAGGGAGGCCTTCCCTGATCTGTTCCCCCCAAACTATTTTGGGACCTGCAGTTACATCTTCCCACAGTGCCCTGTATGGCTCCTTCTTAACCCTCATTACATGTGTGATCACTTGTCCAATGTCTATTCCCCATCCCCAACAGGCAACCCCTATGAGGGCAGAGCTGTGTCTTCTTAGGCATTGTTCAATAAACTTTTGTGGAATTAATTAAACTCAGGGGGCACTACTGAGCCATATTGGAGTAGAAAGACCATAGCCTTTACCAAGAACCAAATGTTGGCAAAAGGCTAACACCGGGTTTAAAAAAGGAAATGTGAACTGAGCACAAAAAGGGAAGGTCACTTAAAGTTGGGTCACTTAAATTACCTTGCCATTGTGTGTGAGTTTGTTTTATTAGTGTGAAATCTCTTACTGTGCACTGTTAGTTGTTTATCCACCACACTGAGTATTGTGTGGGAAACTAAAATGTTAAAAATATACAGCCAGTGGTGTGAAGTTCTCATGTTAAAAAAAAAAGAACAATGAGAACTAAATGTGGTCTTATGCATATTTTGGCAGCTGAAATTCTTTAAGTCTACTGATGGGTGACCCCTTAAATCATTCTTATCTTTGATTCTGCATACAGGGAAAGGTTTCTCTTTCCACATTGCTTTTTGGGGGGTGAGAGGAGGGTTGTTTGCAAAAATATTCTTTTTTTAAAAAAATATATTTTATTGATTATGCTATTACAGTTGTCCCATTTCCCCCCTTCACTCTCCTCCACCCTATACCCCCCTCCCACCCACCCACATTTCCCCCCTTTAGTTCATGTCCATGTGTCATACTTAAGAGTTCTTTAGTTTCTACATTTCCCGTACTATTCTTGCCCTCCCCCTGTCTATTTTCTACCTACATTCTATGCTACTTATTCTCTATACCTTTTCCCCCTCTCTCCTCCTCCCACCCCCCTGCTGCTAACCCTCCATATGCCCTCCATTTCTGTGGTTCTGTTCCTGTTCTAGCTGTTTGCTTAGTTTCTTTTGGTTTTGCTTTAGGTGTGGTTGTTGATATTTGTGAGTTTGCTGTCCTTTTACTATACATATCTTTTCTTTATCTTCTTTTCTTAGATAAGTCCCTTTAGCATTTCATAAAATAAGAGCTTGGTGATGATGAACTCCTTTAACTTGACCTTATCTGAGAAGCACTTTATCTTCCCTTCCATTCTCAATGAGAGCTTTGCTGGATAGAGCAATCTGGGATGTAGGTCCTTGTCTTTCATGACTTGGAATATTTCTTTCCAGCCCCTTCTTGCCTGTAAGGTCTCTTTGGAGAAATCAGCTGACAGTCTGATGGGAACTCCTTTGTAGGTTACTGTCCCCTTATCTCTTGCTGCTTCTAGGATTCTCTCCTTCGTTTTTACCTTGGCTAATGTAATTATGATGTGCCTTGGTGTGTTTCTTCTTGGGTCCAACTTCTTTGGGGCTCTCTGAGCTTCTTGGATTTCTTGGAAGACTGTTCCCTTTGCCAGATTGGGGAAGTTCTCCTTTATTATTTCTTCAAATACATGCTCAATTTGTTGCTTTTTCCCTTCTGATTCTGGTACCCCTATAATTCGGATATTGGAATGTTTAAAGGTGTCTTGGATGCTCTTAATCTTTTCCTCGATTTTTTGAATTCTTATTTCATCATGCTTTCCTGCTTGGTTGTTTCTATCTTCCTTCTGGTCCACTGTATTGTTTTGAGACTCAGATTCCTTCCTTTCACTATTGGCTCTCCTCCGTATATCTTCCTGCATCTCTTTTATGGTAACCTGCATCCTTTCATCTAAATTGCACCCAAAATCAACCAATTCCATGAGCTTTCTGATCACCAGTGTTTTGAACTGCGCATCTGATAGATTGGCTATTTCTTAGTCGCTCAAAAGGATGAGTCCTGGGGGACTGATCTGCTCTGTTGAAAACATATTTTTCCCCTGTCTCTCCTTTTTTTTTTTTTTTTTCCGGTCTGGTTGCTCTTGTTACGGTGGGGGGCGGAGCCTTAGGTGTTCACCGGGGCTGGGCACCCCAGTTGCTAGATTGTGACGTTATATGTGGGGGCAGAGCGGGAGTGGGAGCGGGGGTCGGGAGAAAACAATGGCGATAGTTCCGTTCTCCTGGACTCAGACCCTTCTCTGGGCTACTGGGCTGTGAGTTCTGCCCTGGTCCACAATCGCTACCCCTCTGGGTCTGCCAGCCGCAGCTTGCGTACTCAGGGATCACCGCTGCGTTCTTGCGCCCCAGATGGCTGTCGCACCGATTTTGCGCCAAACTTTCCCCGACCTCCGCGCACGGCCGACCGAGCCAGCCCCGCGCCCGCCCGGCTTGTCTTCTCCTACCAGTCCGGATGAACGCGTCTACTTCAACTTCTTGGCTGCCTGACTTCCATTCAGATAAATGCTCTGCCGGATCTGGGCGTTATTCTGATTGTAAATTATTGTTGTAAATTATTGTTGTTCTAATCTTGGTTGTGCGAGGAGGTACAGTGCGTCCACCTATTCCTCCATCTTGCCGGAAGTCCCACAAAAATATTCTTTTTGACATTATCAGAACTCTTGTTAGAGCTTCTCTACCACAGACATTAGTTGCTGAGCACAGCCAAGTGAAGTTACTCACCATGGAAGTTGACACTGAACGTAGCTAGCTTATTTCCATCACTGTAGTTTTGAGCTGCTCTGTATGTTAAGAGCAGCCAGAGGTACATTTTTCACTGAAATCTAAACATGTTTTAAAAAAACACTTCACAAATATAGTTCTTTGACATTATTTACTCATGTGTTTGTATACTTTGTATGTTAATTTTTGAAAAATTTTCAGTAAAAATACATATCCAAGAACCAAAAAAAAGTTAAAAAGTCAATAACCTTTATAAAGTTATCCTTTTAAAAAAAAGTACAAAGAGAGGTCCTGGCTGGTGTAGCTGAGTGGATTGAGCATGGGCTGAGAACCAAAGTGTTGCAGGTTCAATTCCCAGTCAGGGTACATGCCTGGGTTGCAGGCCATGACCCCCAAGCAACCGCACATTGATGTTTCTCTCTCTCTCTCTCTTTCTCCCTCCATTCCCTCTCTAAAAATAAATAAATAAAATCTTTTAAAAAAGAATAAAAAAAAGTACAAAGAGAATATTTGAGCAAAGAGTAACAGACATTGGGTAGTAAATTGTTGTTTGTTTCTTTTTAGAAATCCTGACAGAAATACCTAATTTAAAAAGTTAGAGAGTGCTCTGGCCAGTGTGGCTCAATTAGTTGGAGCATGGTCCCATAAACTGATGACAGGTCATGCATTCTATTCCCAACTGGGGCACATGCCAAGTTGTGGGTTCAGTCCCTGGTTGGGGCACGGGGTGCCTATGAGAAGGTCCGTCCGAGAGGCAACTGACAGAAGTTTCTCTGTCACATCAGTGTTTCTCCTTCTCCCCCTGTGCTTCCCTTCCCCTCTCTCTTAAAGTCAATAAGGATGTCCTCAAGTGAGGATTAAAAAAAAAAGGGAGTGAGTTTTGCTGGCATAAATTAGGGATTAAAAAATTAACAGTGCCCTTTGTTGTGTTAAAGTTTCTCAAAGAATATCTGAAGGACATAAAATGGGATGGCAACAGGACACTAGAACTAAAACCTTAAAATCCACTTAAAGGTAAACTTCACTGTGGTTTCTTGAACTTGCTCTTTACCCTCCTGCTTCAGGCCTTCATCCATCCTGTTCCCCCTTCTTAAAGCACCCCTTCCCTCTTTGCCCCTCTTCCCTGCAAGAACAATGTCACTTTCTCCATAGGTCTAAGGCTTTCATGGCCTTCAAAACACCATGCAAATCTCCCTCCTGGAGCACAAACGCTATACATACACCCCTTTCTCAAGGGTCTGCCCAGCTGGCGCATACTCCCCGAGTGACCCAGGTTCCAGCTGATTGGAGCAAGCCCAGGTTCATACCTTTATGAGCTCCCTGATGACAGGAGAAAATATGTGTTAATCATTTTCAAATTCTCTTGATGACTGTCTCTTCATTAGGAAATTCTTTTACTTCCATTTTCAAATACCCTGACAATTTCAATTAATTTTTTCAACTAATTTATTTTGAGATTTCTTCCTGTTTAAGATATTATAATAGTTTCATAGAGGTTAGAGCTGAAAATGGTTTTAAAGATAGTTAATAATAATAATAATAATAACTGCCATTTTTCAAAACTTGTTCTGTGCTAGGCTGTGTTCAAAGGATGCAAGTTATAAACTATCTTACAAAATTACAACTACAGCACTAAAATGGCGGGTGTCTGTTGCATCTCCATTTTATAGATGAGGAAACTGAGGCCCAGAGAAGTTAAATAATTTGCCCATGGTGCTCTGGCCAGGGGCTCAGTTGGTTGGAGTGTTGTCACATGTGTGGAAAGGTTTCAGGTTTCATTCCTGGTCAGGGCACATACCTAGGTTGCATATTGCATCACCAGTCAGGGCACCTACAGGAGGTGACTGATTGATGTTTCTCTCTCACATCGATATTTCTCTCCCTCTCTCTCCCTTCCTCTCTATCTAAAATCACAAAATATATCCTTAGGTGAGGAATTTTTTTTTTTAATTGCCCATTGTCATGGTCACACAGCTGGTGAATGGAGCCCAGGGGAACTCCTTTTTTATTTTTGTTTTTTATATTTTAATTTCTTTAATTATATTTTATTGATTATGCTATTATAGTTGTCCCAATTTTATCCCCTTTGCCCCCCTCCACTCACACCCCATACTCCCTCAGGCAATCCCCACACCATTGTTCATGGCCACGGGTCACACATAGGTTTTTTGGCCACTTCATTTCCTGTACTGTACTTTACATCCCTGTGGCTATTCTGTAAGTACCTACTTGTACTTCTTAATCTCCTCACCTCTTCACCCTTCCCCCACACCCCCTCCTATCAGGCAACCATCTAAATGTTCTATGTATCCATGATTCTGTCCCCATTCTTCTTGTTTGCTTAGTTTGGTTTTAGATTCAATTGTTGATAAATATGTATGTGTTGCCATTTTATTGTTCATAGTTTTGATCTAGTTTTCTTAAATAAGTCCCTTTGACATTTCATATAGTATTGATTTGGTGATGATGAACTCCTTTAGTTTTTTCTTGTCTAGGAAGCTCTTTATCTGTCCTTCAATTCTAAATGATAGTTTTTCAAGATAGAGCAATCTTGGCTGTAGGTCCTTGCTTTTCACGACTTTGACTATTTCTTGTCAGTCCCTTCTAGCCTGTAAAGTTTCTTTTGAGAAATCAGCTGACAGTCTTATGGGAACTCCCCTGTAGGTAACTAACTGCTTTTCTTCTGCTACTTTTAGGATTCTCTTTTTATGTTTAACCTTTGGCATTTTAATTATGATGTGTCTTGGTATAAGCCTCTTTGCATCCATCTTGTTTGGGATTCTCTGTACTTCCTGGACTTGTATGTCTATTTCCTTCACCAAATTAGGGAGGTTTTCTTTCATTATTTTCAAATAAATTTCCAATGTCTTTCACTTTCTCTCATCCTGGTACCCCTATAATATGAATGTTGGAATACTTAAGGTTGTCCTAGAGGTTGCTTATACTAGCCTCATTTTTTAAATTCTTTTTTCTTCTTTTTCTGATTGGTTGTTTTTTGCTTCTTTATATTCCACATCATTGATTTGATTCTTGGCTTCATCTACTCTATTGTTGTTTCCTGTAAATTGTTCTTTATTTCAATTAGTGTATCCTTTGTTTCTGACTGGATCTTTTTATGCTGTTAAGGTCCTCACTGAGTTCCTTGAGCATCCTTATAACCAGTGTTTTGAACTCTGCATCTGATAGATTGCTTATCTCCATTTTGTTTTGTTCTTTTTCTGCAGTTTTGATCTATTCTTTCATTTGGGCCATATTTCTTTGCCTCCTGGTGGCAGCCTCCCTGTGTTTGTTTCTATGTACTAAGTAGAGCTGCTTTGACTCCATGTCTTGGTAATGTGGCCTAATATAGCAGGTGTCCTATAGGGTCCAGTGGCACAGCTTCCTTTATCACCAAAGCTGGGTACTTGAGGTGCACCCTTTGTGGGCTGAGTATACCCTCCTCTTGTATTTGAGCCTTGGTTGCTGTTGGCAGGTCAATGGGAAGGGTTTACCCATGCCAGTAAGCTGCAAAAACTGGCTGTGACCTCTGCTTTCCATGGAGGATCAGCCCTGAGGGGGCAGTGTAGTGGTGCTCTGATATGGTCTGTAGCTGTCCACTGGGTGCACAGGCTTGGTGGTTTCCGGGGTGGTGCAGACCAATGTCAGCTCCCAGCTGTGTTCTGCCCAAGACCACCCTGCCTGAGCTGTAAAACAATCAGAGATGGCTGCCACTTGTGCGGGGCTTAGAGATTCCCAGGTGAAGCCAAGCTGTGAGTCTAAGCTTAATGGGATGCTACAAGTGCCAGGCCTGGGGCCACTTAGCAAGAGGTATGGGGGCTGGGAGCTCTCTCAGGCTGGCTGCTGCTTGTTTGAGAGTAAGAAGTTTTGAAGCATGAGCCAAGACCAGCCATTCATATGGAAAAGTCATTTTTAACAGCTTGAGTGGGCCCATAAGTTGAGTGGGATGGAGCTCTGGGGATCTCCAGAGCAGAGCAAATAGTGTCAGACACATTGATGGAGTCTCAGAGTCACCCACCTCCTGGCTTTGTGGGGAGAGGGTTGAGAAAAGGAACGATGGCCTCTGCCTGCCGTTCTGTCTGAGAGAAAGCTGTCCCCCAGCTTTCACCTTGATGCCAGGCACTTCTGTTTCCCCCCTGTATTCCACTGTGCCTTTCAAACTGCTACCCCAGTGCAGAGTGAGTCTGAGTAAGTCCATGTGTGGGTTCTTTAAGAGGAACTGCTTGGTACTCCAGAAGTTTCTTTCCCAACTCAAGTCCCACTGGTTTTTGCAGCCAGAAGATATGGGGACTTATCTTCTTGGGCTGGATCTCTGGGTTGGGGGAGTTGGTGTGGGGCTGGGACTCCTCGCTTCTGAGATATCCCTCCTGAATTTTTATCCACCTCACATGTATTTGAGACCAGCTGGTTCTGTGTCTCCACTCCTACTACCAATCTGGATGGATGTGGTTACTTTAATTTCATCATTGTCAGACTTCTATTGAACTTGATTTCTGATGGTTTTGAGTTATAGTTGTTCTATATTTTAGTTGTTATGTTGATGTGGTTGTGCAAGGAGGTGAGCTGTGTTTTTCTATGCTGCCATCTTGATCAGAAAACAATTGCAGGGTGACTTCTTTATGAAGTATAGTAGGCATGGGGCCTCAGGCCCACAGTGTTTTATTTCCTTTCAGAATAAGAATGGAGCCCTGGCTGGTGTGGCTCAGTGGATTATGTGCTGGCCTGTGAACCAAAGAGTTGCCAGTTAGATTCCCAGTCAGGGCACATGTCTGGGTTGTGGGCCAGGTCCCCAGCAGGGGGTGCGCAAGAGGCAACCACATATTGATGTTTCTCTCCCTCTCTTTCTCTCTCCCTTCCCTTCTCTAAAATATACCAAATCTTAAAAAAAAAAAAAAAGACTAAGAAAGAAAAAAAATGAAATTTTAGGTTGAGGAAAAATTTTAATGTACAGTATTAATGTATTTTTATTTACACCAATGTATTTGTAAAATATAATTTTTAATATTTTTTAATGGAAGAAGGGACTCTTGAAGGCACAAGTGCCTAAGGCCCATGAAAATCATAATGTGGCCCTGGTGGAGTCAGAATTCATATCAGGTTATTCTGCCTCTAAAGTTCATGTTTTCTCTAGTCTAGTATAACTCTTCTTTACAGCTGAAGAAATTGAAGTCCAAGACTACACAGCAAATGGATGACAGAACCTGATGGAGAATGCATTTCCATCAGTCCAACTACCATATCCTGCAGTCTGACAGCACCACCTGGTGGTATTTAGGGTAACTTCCTTTAGTAAAAGGATGAACCTAGAATGGGTACGGGTTCACATAACCCCAGGAAGCAGCTGTGAACCAGTCTGCCCTTAGGCTCCATACTCAGCAGTGAGGAAGCCCAGTGAAGGAGCCAATGTCACCCGTTCTGCTTAGGTTGTCATCAGACTTTGCACATCAGTTCCCCCCCCCACACACACCTCTCCCAGGGTAACGAAGTTATCCTTCAGAGCTAATATCTGCAAAGTGCTTCGATCCAATAGAGGCAGCATGTGAACCAATTTGTAATTTGAAATTTCCTAGTAGCCACATTAAAAAAAAAGAAACAAGTAAAATTACTTTTAATAAGACGTTTTATTTAATCTAGGGTTCAGTAAACTATAGCCTGTAGGTCAAACCTAGCCCACCACCTGTTTTTTTTTTTAAATAAAGTGTTATTAGATCACAGCCATGCTCATATGTTTATGTCCTGTCCATGGCTGCTTCTACACTATAGCAGCAGAGCTGAGTAGTTTTGTAGTTCAGACCACATGGCCCACAAAGCTGAAAATATTTACCATCTAGTCCTTTACAGAGAAAGTTTGTCAGTCTCTAATTTAACTCAATATATACCAATTTGGTCATTTTAACATGTAATTCAGTATAAAATTATTAATGAGATATTTTAAATTTTTATCATATAAAACCTCCAAAATCCAGTGTGCCTTTTAGTCTTAATTTGGATGAGACATTCAAAATGCTCAGTGGATACACGAGGCTCACAACCACGGAATTGGGCAGTGCAGGCTCAGAAAAAGGCCTGCATATTGCAATTATCTTACAGGTGCTCATTAAGTACACAATGAGTAGTTATGTAGTTAATAAATGAATACATAAATAAATAAATTCCCCAGATGCCAGATGAATTAAGCCCTAATGTCTGGGTACACCCACTGCTTGTCACAAATCAAGACCTCTCCCATGCCTCCAGACAGATGCTAGCTATGTAGTACCGTCTTTGGGAGAACTGAGAAAATTGTCACCCAAATCGTTTTCTGTAAGGCTTAATTTACACACAAAATCCCAACTGAGAAAGGCTGCCCTGGCGGTAGCCTGTCCTCTTCAAAGCAGCTTGCAGACTTGCTGATAGAGAGTATCATAATAACAATTAACATATAATTCACACATGTAGAGCCACACTTGCTAGACGTTGTCTGAGCATTGTTTCATTAAATGACAAAAATAATGGTGACCTCCCTCAGGAAGTCTCCCACACTGGCTTCAGTGCCCTCTGTGCTCCAAAGGTGCCCACTCTCCCCACCCCAGCCCTTCTCCCTCCAGGCTGTGAGCTCCAAGATCTCTCTCCTTTATGGCCCAGAGGCCCAGCCTGACCTCGCCCACTGGAGTTGCTGCACTAGTGTGTGCTGCTTTCAATCAAATGGCCCCAGAGTAACCCAAAGGGCTATGCGATATTTGATTAAATTCGGCAGGTACCAGTATGTGTCAAGCACTTCTTGTGTGCACAGTGGCAGTGAGAATTTCAGCAGAATCCCACACACACATTGGCCCTGTTCACACTCTTTCCCACTCAATAACTTTCCCGAAGTCGACAGGCAAACTCAGGCAAGTCAATCCATTTGCAGTGGCCTAGCTCTTCTGTGACATTTCAAGCTAAAAGGCGGACCAGGAGAGACCTCTGGAAAATTCCTCTGGAGGTGGCTCTCGCAGGAGTAGTTAGTTTTCCCAGTTCTGCCTTTGGCCAGCCCGGGGGCCGGCTCTTTAGTGGGTGGGGTGGAGGGGCACCACAGTGCCCTGATGAAGCCAGGTGTGCCCACGAGCATTTTGGCTTCACAAAAAGCTGTGTGCAGGATGACTCTCTGGGCTCCCTACATGCCTGAGGCCTTGGAAGAAATGAGATGTTCTGTGCACAATACTGGACATGGCTGGGATTCTGGGAGAGACCTCATCCCAAGGAAGGGAAGAAGGCCTTTCAAGATGGCTCCAGTGACCTAGGTTTAGCTATCAATCAGAGATATCATGGGATGAATTATATCCCCTTTATAAGAGATACATTGAAGTCCTAACCTCCAGAATGTGACCTGATATGGAAATAGGATCCTAACAGATGTAATTAGGTAAGATGAGGTAGCGAAAGTAAATCTAGCTCCAACTTCAATAACACTGGTGGCCATGTAACAACTGACACACAGGACCAACACCATGTGATGACAAAGGCAGGGCGGAGTTATGCAGCTGCAGGCCTAGGAAGGCCAAGGCTGCCTGCACTCTGCAGAAACCAAGAAGAGGAAAGAAAGGACGCCCTGCAGGTTTCAGAGAGAGCTCGGCTTTTAGACTTTGTTACCAGCAGCCCTGGCGAACTAATACAGGAGGAAACTTCTGAGTTTAGGGTGGTGGCTGAGCCCAAATCTACCCCAGATCAGCCACAGGACAAGTCAGGCCCAGTAGCAGAAATGGACTAGTGTCAGGAACCCTTTCTCTTCCTCTTCCTGGGCACCTGGTTGCACAGCACTCCCAGCTTTCTCCCACCTAGAAATGACATGACCAATAGACTGTGCTAGGAAGTGACATTCGTCAGCTCCAGGCCAAGGTGGTTAAGAGTGGGCACGACCTCTCCAGGCTTTTTGTCTCTCTTCCCCTGTCCCCCAGTTTGATGTAAGGGACTCAGGACAGGAATCTGAGGTCCTAGGAGATGGCAGAGCCTTCAGGTGGTAGAAGCCTGGATCCCCAGATCAGTATGTGGCAGGTGGCCCATGAACATCAGATTACACTGTGCTTTAAGAAACACATTTTATTGGTTTAAGCAACTGGGATTTAGGGGTTGTTTGTTTGTTAAAGCAGTGAGGCAAGCCAGAGCCATACAGGGCCTGGGGATGAGAGAAGTGAGTAAACATGGAAACTGGGATACATTGGGACCGTTGTGTTCTGTTGTGGGTCCCTTCAACAGAGTGCAGAGATCGGGAGGACAGGGACATAGTCCCCATCCTCTTAACCCCTTAAAGACATAGTGAATACTCCCTGCCCCAGGTCTGCAGCTGGAGCATTTGGGGCTTCCACTCTCTCCCCCAGGACAGTTGCACAGGCTGGGGATGGTGGCGGGTGGTGGGCAGATGATCTGTGAAGAGTGAGGTAACTGAGGGCAGTCAAGGGGCAGCAGGTGGGCCTCCCTGAGTCCCAGTGGCAGCACTCATGCCCGTCCATGCTCAGCAGAGATGGGGCCGCACACAACAGGGAGGTGGCACCAGCAGCACTGCCCCTCTCCAGGATCCAGATGGACCAAGGGAAAAGGAAGGAGGCGCTTCTCAATCCCTTGCGAGTTCACATTAGCTGGTCTCTTCGCTGTGGAAAATGGAAGACACCACTTTTAACATAAAAGGTTTGTGTAATGGGCTGGGACCTGGCATACACTGAAGACCTGGTGTCCTTCATGGCATCCCCTGGAACAGAGCAAAGGCCTGGGTCAGCAGGGGCCACCATGCCTCCCGCCCACCCTCGCCCTACCCGAAGGGCTGAGGGTCGTCAGGCACAGGCTGCTGCAGCTGCTCCTGGTAAAACAGTGAAATCCTATGTACAGTTAGAAATGGCCACTGTCCCTTTGCCCCTTGACCTCTACTGTAGTGCCTCCATTATTCCCTAGGATCCAATAACTAAGGAGTGTGCCTGGCATAGCATGGAAACCTTGACACTCTGCTTTGGCTCAAGGGCCAAAATGTGCCCTGATGGGTGGTACACAGGCCATTTCATTTGTTAACTACTTTAACCCTGTCCCTTCCCCGAGGTCACTTACCCCTCATCACATTGTTCCCCCTGTCTGGTGACACCCCACCCATCCCAGTGCTCCATGGTGACCACCTCCAGGGTCCTACCCAAGGCTGAACTATCCCTGCAAATGCCCTTGGGCTGCAAATCCTGCCTGTTGGAAACAGTAATGATAATACCAGTCACCATTGTTGAGCACTTACTATGTTCCAGGCATAGACTGGTGCTTTCTCTATGTGAAAGGGCATTTGGGGCAGACCCTGCTGGGGTCCAGACAATGCCTTCAACCCCTCTTTCCTGTAGCTCAGTGCTTCCTCTGGGAAAACACCACTTCTGTCTGTAGCTGTGCTGGGGAGGTTGGAGAAGGGGTCAACAAAAACCCATCATCTGTTCCCCACCTGGCCCCTGAACTGGCTGGGTTAGGGGCACGAGGCCACTCTTACAGGATGTTCCAGAGTAACTGTGGGCTTAAGCAGAACCACCACGGAGGAAAACAGTCTTTGCCCTGAACACAGCTCCGCCCTAGTACCCACGGGGACGTCCAGAATCAGCTCCCCTGGATGCCCAGTGGCATTTGAATTTCAGATAAACAATGAATAATTTTTCAGTGTACTCTCTGGGACATACGCATGCTAAAAAATTGTTTACCTGAAACTCAAAGATAACTGGGTATTCTGTATTTTAATTTGCTCGATCTGGTGCCCCACACCTGGCAGTGGGCATGGGCTGTGGGCGGGGCAGGAGGGAAGAACAGGGGAGGCCAATGTGGTGCCCAAACTGTGACTCCGTCTGTGGGCACAGGGTGTCTGGTCCCTCTCAGAAGAAGCCAATGAAGCAGATACAACTCAGGCCTCTGATCAGCATCCCCTGCCCTAACTGCCCTGTCTACCACAGCAGCCCCTCAGGCTCCCTCTCCTCCTCCCGGTTTCTCTTTTTATAGGCTTGATGCTCAAGTGTCCATGGGCCAGCGGCATCAATGCCCTTGGAGAACCTGTTAGAAATGCAGATCTCGCCCCCCCACCCCATCCTAAACTCACCTGCTACATGGGAACCTACATTTTAACAAGATTCGCAGGTGGTTCCCGTGCACAGCAGAGACTGGAAAAGCACTGCTCTGTAGCACGGACACGACGTCACACATCTGTCCACCATCTGTGAGCAGCTGTGTCTGTCCTGTTCTCTGCGGTGCCCCAGGGACAAAAGTGCCTGACACGTATCAGGTGCTCAGTAAAATTGTTGAAAGAATGAACGAACAGACCAGGATCCAGACCCAGGCCTCCTAATTTCAAACTGAGTCACAGTCTTCTGGGCCTGTTCATCCACGAACTCATTTAGGGCAGAGCTAGGATTCAGTGACTTCAAATCACCCTCTATCCTACCTGTGGGGCTTTTGTGAGGATAATTCCTCCTCAGGGTGATTTCCTACCTGATCTCCCCAAAACCCTGTAACATAGGAAGGCAGATACTAATTTATTCCCATTTATCAGATGTAGAAACTGAGACCTAGGGAAGTTAAGGTTCTTGTTTGAGCTCACACAATTTGGAAGTGGTTTAGCCAGGATTTGAACTCACACTTTCTGATTCCAAATGGGGGCTTCATTCCCTAGTCCATGTTCATTCACTTATTCTTTCATTCCATAGTACCAGCACATCCAAAAAGAGGCCACTTCAGGCTGGAAGGTACTAGGACATCAATAAAGTTCACTAAGAAGCCCTGGGCTCACCAGGCCAGATGGATACTCAAGGGATGGTGGCACAATGGGCCTAGGGCTCTTGCAGACTCAAAAAGTGGTAGAAGCAGAGGGACTTGAATCTGCCTGGAGGACTCTCAAAAGACTTCCTGGAAGCAGTGACATGTGATGTGAAAGGTGGCAGAGGGAGGGCAGGAGGCATATTCTGGGCAGAGACACCAGAATGCAGAATGTGCAGAGGCCTGGAGGTGTGCCAGTGCTGGCCTGCTTGGAGAGCAGGGAGCCGGGGGAAGTGCTGGTAAGGGAGGGGCGGTGAAGCACGAGGCTGGGGAGGGGGCCGGGCCTGCCTGCAAAGGTTTGGAATGGCAAGATGGTGGTGGTCCTTACCCACGTGCCAGCCGTACTCCCAGGATGACAAGACCGGGTACTGAAACTTCTCCTCTGGCTTCTGCTGATGCCGCTCCCGGAGGTACAAGGCCCGGCCCTGGCCATCATGGGAGATGCCTTGGAAGAGAAGCTGCAGGGTGCTTGGGGGTACCTGCTTCATCCCTAAGTCTTTCGGTTTGGCCTGGCCTACTGACTCTGAGTTGCTCTTTGGGCCTCCCAGCCTCTGTCTCCCCTGGGCCAGGGGCCCTGGACCCCCACTTTCCTGGAGAGCTGATCCTGGACCTCCTTGGTCTCTGGCAGTCTGGTCCTTGCTGTCAGGAGAGCTGGGGGCAGGCAAGGGCCCCACTGCCAGGGCTGAGCTGAAGGGGGCCCGCTGGAGCTGCTTCTTGGGCAGGGGCCCCTCCTTGAGGTACTTGTGGCCATAGTTGATCTTCCAGGAGACTTGAGCAGCGGCCTCCTTCCAGATGCGCTCCTGCCAACAGGCTTGGTTCTGGGAAGTGAACAGATCCTTCATGGCAGGGAAGGGAAGGCAGAGGAGCTGGAAACATTTTGCCCACAGTTCTCAGGCCTGTGTTTGCACTGCTGGTGTCTCGTCTCCAAGGATATGTGCAGCCAATGAGGGCTGGGTTGCCAAGGCCCTGCTGGAGAGGAGTGGCCAGAGACACTGAGGACTAGGGGCCATTAGTAGGCTGTAGGAGAGCCCAGGCAGAAAAAGGAGCAGAGTCACTACAACCCACCCAGGGTGCTTGGCAGGAGGCCGTATTCCACCCCAGAGACTCAGAGCCCAGGCCTCACACCCAGAGGATACACCTACTATGCACCAGCCACCCAAGAAAGTCCAAAGAAAGGCCCAGTCTTCTCCCTCAGGAAGCTCTGGACACATGGTTGAGGGGTGGGTTACCATGGCAATTTTGGACACCAACTCCTTGGATGCAGCTCTGCCACTCCATACCTGCATGGCCTCATTGGCACAACAGGATGATCATGGGGAGTGCCCTCAGTATGGAGAGAATGGCATTAGGCCAGTGTGTCACAACTCGGGGCAGTGCCTGGCATGGAGGAAGCCCTCCATGCATGTCAGTGGCTGTTTAACAAGCACCTGCTTGGTACCTACTACTGCACTGCACTCCATATACCTTAAACTACCCCCTTGGAACATGGGGCCTCTCATAGCCTCCTTTTTAGTTGAGGAAATGGAAGCTTAGGAAAATGATGTGCCTGCTCCAGGGCACATGGCTGGTGTGTGGTAGTACCTCCATGCAAGGCCCTGAGCTGGGGTTTTACTGAGGGATTTCATTTAATCCTCACAGTGACTTACTCTCAGGCTTCTTACCAGATGAGGAAACTGAGCTCAGCAATGTCAAATGGTCACACTGGGATTGACTCCAAAACGTATGTCCTGTATTACAAACACAGAACTCTACCATGGGGTGTGACAAGCACCATGAGAGAGGCACAGGCAGGGTGGGACAGAGCAGGACCCACCAGTTTCCAGCAGTTCCCCCTGCCTCGCTGACCAGGGCCCTAAAGGGTTAAGTATCAGTGAGAAAGAGGTTACCCACAATGCTCTGTAGCCACTCACCTTTTCACTCTCTGCTGGGTGTGTCCTCATTTATTCATTCAACAAACATTCATTTGCTTTGACCCTATGCCAGGCACAGGGCCAGGTACTAAAGGCAGATGAGGAAGAACAGAGTCCACATGCTTCCTGCCCTCCAGGTTTCACAGACAGACTCACGACTGGGTGGGTAGAAGGGGAGGCAGGGAATGGGGGTGGTCAGGGAAGGCTTCCTAGAGGAGGTCCTCTTTGATTGAGACCTGAACTATAAACACAATGGGACAGGCAGAGTGGGGCAAGACAGAGTGAGACCCCAAGTCTGAAAGGCAAGAAGGCACACAGGCTGTCCTCTGTGTCTCAGTCTTTCCAGCTGCCAAATGAGGGCTATGAGGAAGTTTGAGAAGTTTGGGAAGATTAAGAGCCAGCTGGCTAAGTGGGACAACCTAGGTCTGTACGTTTCCTTTGGAGCACTCACAGTGGTCACTGATTAATTGTGCAAACACCTTTTTGTTCCAGATTTTAAAAACTGGCTGTAAGCACCGTTCTTTCCATACTGAGGGCCTTCTTATGTGCCCGGAGCTGCAAGTGAACAAAACCAACAAAATATCTCGCCCTTGGGGAGCTTGCCTTTGCCCAACGCCATATCTGTATCTCTAGTGTACCTCTGGGGGTATTGCCTAGCATACAGTAGGCGCTCAGGAGAAGGCTCACGATGAGGAGGGTGCTTCACATCGGCTCTGTTGCAGCTGGGTGGGTCGGGAAGGATGGAGGGAAGAAAGTCTGTAATAGCTGGGCTGAGGGGTGGTAGGTAGGGCCCTGGGGTGGGGCCTGATCTCAGAACTTGAGAGAGCCTCCCTGACCCAGACCGCCCCCAGACCCAGGCTGGTAAGTCAGTCCGGGTGCCAAGCCCGAAAGAAGGTAGAGGTGAGCGTTCCCCTCCTTGGGGCTTCCGAGACCCTGTGCCTTCTGCCCCAAGGGCTGCCCTCGATGCTCCAGTCTGAGTGTCCTAAGCAACCCCTGGCGGTCACCAGGGCGATGACAGCTGGGCAGCCGCCCTCCTGCCCAGGAGACAGATCAACAGGCAGAGCCACTGCAAGGTGGATAGGCTCCCCAAGGGAGGGTGCAGAGAGGTGCCCCCGAAGTGCTGCCTTCCAATGGGTCCAAGAACAGCCTACAGCCCACAGGGAGAGCTGCCTTCAGATTTATGGTGTCCACCCTGTGCCAGACCCCTGCATGCAGCACTTGGCTTTGGGCCCCATTCCTAAATTTAGGCTCTCAGGGCAGGGACTCATCTTAGCCATCTTGCATGCATAGCATTGATTCCGTGAACTCTGACCATGTGCTGGGCATTGTGATGTGCTCTTCACATGCATCTGTCGGTTAATCCTCAGAACACTCTGTGGAGGAGGTCCCATTACCCCAATTCACCGGAGAGAGAACTGAAGCACTGTTTTCTGTGGGGGGAGGTGATCTTCTGAAGGCTGTGGCAGGGCCAAGATTTTAACCCAATGACCCATGCTTATAACCACCATGCTAAATGACTTCCCTAAAGCCCTCCCCCCACACTGATACTCCTTCCACTCTGTGTTGGAAAGCTGTCTCCCCAAAACTCAGGCAGCCCCCCTCCCAGCAGCTCTGGATGGGGAATGGTTTGCCCAGCCAGTTGGAGGTTGGTTGTGTTGTAGGAACTTTCTAGAAGTTAATCTTAGACTGTAAGTTTCCCATTATTTTTCCATGTTATGGATGAGGGCACTGAGGCCCAAAGAAGGCAATTGTCTGAGGGGTTCCAGCTGGTGGCAGAGCTGGGACTGGGATCCAGACCTGAACCTGAAGCATCCGACCCACTGCTTTCTGAGTGTTTCCCACACAATGGGCTATTCTGCTGCCGATTGTGCTGGGAGTGAAGCTGACATTTCCGGGGCTTGATGCTTCTGCCAAAGTCTTCTCTGAGATCACCTGCCAGGGTTCAGCATCAGCTTTGCCCTAAAATGTCCACGCCAACACGGAGAGGCACCCTGGTGCCTTGGGAAGGCAGTGGTCAAGGCCAAGGGAGTAATGTGGGCAATACAAGGCTCATGGGTTCTTTCATCTTTGAGCTTTGTCCTGGGGAGATAAGCAAGTCCAAAATTTGAAACAGTGGTGGATGTGAGTCACAAGTCAGGCTTATAAATTCCCTGTCTCCTGCTTGCCTGCTAGAGCTCTAGAGGAAGACAGAAGGGGTGGGGGGGGCACCCTAAATTCCTTGCACATGAGCTGGTCTCCTGTGGGTTCAGGGGCCCAGACAAAAGCCTTATCACAAAGCAAAAAGGATCCCTTTGTTTAAAAAGGTTCCTCCCACCATGTGCTTGGGCAGCGTCCTTAGGACAAAGCCAGAGGGGGAAAAAATCAAATTCAAGCTTGCCTTGAGCGATGTGACATTTTCACTCCCTTTTCCAGTTGCAACTTGCTATTGTGAGGAGGAAAAAAATGAGCTAAACAAGATGTGTTCTGGGAGAGATTTCATTAGTGGACTCCTCTGATTACAAAGCCCCTTCCCCTCCAAGCTTGGAGCAACTCCACTGCTTTCCCAGACTCTGCTTCCATCCGGCCCAGCATGAAGGCCAGAGGGCACTTAAATTAACCTCTTGTTCCCCATTTTAAAATACAGACCTGGGTGGTTGACAGGAATAGAGCACTCATTTTACCATTAACCTTTTTTCTGCTAATTTTTCAGGCTGTGCAATTTTCAAGGGAAATTAAATCCCCATGTGCCTGATTCATTTTACACCAAACTCATCAAAATGTGGCTTTCGAGGCCCCTTTGAAGTCTTAAGACCAGACATGTGGTCAAGGACCCAAGCGTTTACAAGTGCATTGGAAACAGAGACAGGTTGATTAAATGTTTCCTTCTTGGCAGCACTGCTGATGAGTGCTTCCCTGGGTTTCAGAAGGAAATTCGATGAGGAAGAGGCTTGAAGGGGGCAGGGCCTCCCTGGTTGAGGCTCTCTGAAGGGCAGCTGGCAGAGGGCAGCTGGCGTCTGCCTAACCTCCTTTGGCCACTGCAGGGTGACAGTCCAGTCAGCTCCTGGCCGGAAAGGGCAAAGTCAACCAGAGCCGGAGAGGGTCTGGCACCTGGCTGTCCGGGGTTAAGTTTCCGTTTTCAAGGTGTTTGTACAAACAATAGCTGGTTCCCATAGCAGCCAGTCCAGGGGCAGATAAGAGCTGCCCCGTGGCTCTGGCTGCTGACCAGTAGAGGTGCACAGATTTCACCCCGAGATGTCTTTGAAGAAACTGGCAGGGGACCTCCAGGCGCAGTACCAGGTGCTAACAAGCAGCAGACTGTGGCTGAGATGCATACCTCCCAGCGGGATTCCATGTGATCCTCGCCACCACACTGAGGGTGGCACACTGAGAGCCTAAGCAACCGCCCCCAAGGCCACAAAGCCAGTGAGTGGCTGAGCCAGTGTTTAAGCCCTAAGGTACCAGATGCCAAAGTCCACTCTGTTAACTGTCAAACGCTGCCTCTGCAGAAACCAGCCAGGCTTCAAGAAGGTAGAGAAACCAACGACTGCAGCCCTGTGCTCCTCTGGAGACAGAGCTGGCCTGCTGTGGCCTGTCCAGACCCCCTGGGCAAGGCCGGCACTCCTCCAAGGCCACAGACCTTGTCAGCAGTCCAGGTCTACAGATAAGGGTGCTTGCTCCTTCCAGGAGGGGTAGGGGGAACCTCCTCTTGTCCAACACTCCTCCTACCTCAGAGGTGAACAAATCGCCACCCTGATCAACAAAAGGGTTTCAGGAAGAGACACAGAGCAGCACCCCACCCCCTCTTTTTTTGGAAAAGACTTTCCAAAAAAAAAAAAAAAGGTATTTTTCCCTGCTTTCCCTCCACCCTGTAACCTCAATGGAGGATGGAGGATGGGCAGCTGGGACTTCCCATCACTTCAGCAACTGCCAAGGGCTTATCAGTGGCTCCTGGGCTCCCCTCCTTCTGAGCACCAGCTCTGGCAGAGGTATAACCAGGGAGGTAGAGCTCCCTTCTGGGAGGACAAACAGGTGGGACCCAGGGTCTGCCCCATGGAAACTTTGAGACCTTGAACATGTCATTGCAGCCTGAGTTAATATTGTCGCCATAGAATGTTGTCACAGAACTGCTGTACAGGTGAAGAGGAGGCAAGAGGCTAGGGACATCCTATGCAAGCAGCAAGCAGCTCTCCACAGCAGGAAGGAGCAGAGGAAGAGAGAAGAGAGGGGACACCCTGCTGTCCAAGGGCGGTGGGATGACAGGTAACACAGATTTTTTTATGAATAAGTTCCTTAAAATGAGGGTCTCTCATGTACTTAGGAAAAAGGGTTTGTTTTTTTAAACCATAGCCTATATCCAGGTGGGTTTCATTATGTGGGACTCTTACCCAGGGCAAGCCCCAGCAAACCTCCCCACATACCCCCTTCCCAGTGCCCGAACCCTCCGGCCGGCTCTGTCTGGATAAACTGCCTCTGAGGCTCGGGGAGAAGCTACACCTCCACCTACAAAGAGAGGCCGGGATCACGTCAGAACAGGTTACTGACCGGTGTCCTTTTGGCCAGGGGTTGAAGAGTGGGTCAGGCTCAAACCATTTATTCAGAAGTGACAACATCCAGGAACACCAGGGGAGCTTTAAGGAGCAAACATTTTATTTAATAAGTTATAAGATACAATTTACAGTCGGCATTTGATTCCAGTTTCGCTTCCATGTCCCAGTTTACGAGGCCTGTGGTCCTTTCACATGAGGCTTGGGGCTGCTCCAGTTTCTAATATTGGGCTTTCGCCAACACCGGCCCCTCGCTGCTAACCATCGGTGAAGGTCGCCCACCTCGGCCCCCTGTCCCATGCACAGAGGCACCTTCAACCTCGGTGCCGCATCCTCGGGACTGAGCAGCAAATCAGAAGAAGGGTCTGCCTGCCTAGACCACACTACACACCCAGGCTCCCGCAGCCAGCCAGCGTCCCTGAACGCTTCAACTCTATTCCAGAGCGGGTCTGTAGGAGGGCGTGCGCAATACCTTGTACACCATTTTTGGAATCCTGCACCTGCATATTGCTTCCCAAAAACCATCTGGATGACATGTGGTGAGAGGCGAACACACAGCCACTATCAGCTACGTAGCTTTTACTACTTCTGCTGAACAGTAAAGAAGAGCCCCTGAGCTGCTGCCCTTCCCACCCCACAGACCGAAGGTCAGCAGGAGTTTCGTCCTTTCCTATCTACAATTATTTCCCAGAAAAGTGGCCCCGAGCGGGGCAGGGATGGGTGTGGGGTGTCACGCCCGGGAGGACTTCCCCTGATGCATGCACTCCCAGGCTCACCACACTGACAAGTGGCTGGAGCATGTGTTAAGCACAAGGGCTAGTATTGGTTAAAAAGAGGGATCTTTGGCAAGTGGGGGGCTGCTTATCACTGCAGAAATTCCTCACACCCAGTGGCTAAAACAGACTTTAAGAGCAAGAACAAAAACATGGCTGCCAAGATGGCCATACGTTCTGACTTGGCAGGGAAATCGGCACACTGAGGGCAGAGGCGGCAGGAAGCCAGCCAGGCCGTCTGCCTCCGTGTCGTAAAAAGGCCACAGGGCAGCGTGGGGTGATAATGAGTTGTTTAAATAGTGCTGTCCACCTAACGGCCTTTTTCTTACCCAGCGGGAGCACTGGAAGAGACAAAGCTGGTTTTAAGCCATCTACTTTTCTAAATGACAACCTAAACTGGGTCTCCTCTTCTTCCCTGCTTCTCCCCCAGTCTGGTTTCATAGACTGGTGCCCAATTCATTTTTTAACACCAGCCTTGCCTGTGTTCTTGGTCTGTCTGCAGGGGACGATCAGTGCCACAAGGGGTCAGATGTGCTCAGTCCATTGAACAAGTTTGCATTTCTTGAGTCCCCAGCCCGACCCTAAAGACTCAAGTCTAGGATTTCTCTCTGAAGGCACTTTAAAATGGCAATGTTTTCAGGATGAGGTTTCAGACCCACAAACAGGCCAGAGGACTTTGTATAAAACAAGTTACAAATAGGCAACAAAAGCAACCACCAGAAACTCCTCCCAGGATTCGACGAGAACTGTTTTAAGGCACCGTGACGTGGAAGGGGCTGCCGGGAATGTGTTCCTCTCCCCACTTCACAGCCAGAACATAATCCCCCTTCTCCTTGACGACATATGTGACGTTGTATTGTTGGTTTCCCACATGCTTCATGGAGACCTCTTCGCAGGGAGTGGTGGGCCCATGGACCCCAATCAGCAGCATGTTGGAACCTGGGAGGCAGAAGAAGGGGGTTATTCTCTGAGGATGCATCCCAGAAGGTAGAGGAAGAGGAGAGCATATGGGAGCTGAAGGAATAATACCAGTTACTGCCTGTTGAGCATCTGTGATGCTGGGACCTGAGAAGCGGGAGAAGTGATTACGAGCAGGACTCACAGATCTCAACACTGTGGGTTCAAATCCCTGCCCTGCCACTTCCAAGTTGGGTGACCTTGGACGTGGAATTTCATGTCTCCTCATCTTAGCTTCCCCATCTGTAAACTCAAAATGTCGCTAGCACCCACCTCACGGGCTCATTGTGAGGTTTAGAGGAGGATTATATGTGAAACCCTTGGCACCTGTAATAAGGGCTATCTATGCAGGTGTTGATTGTCCTGATCTCAGTTATTCTCATAAGGACTTTATCTAAGGTACTATTATCATTTCAATTTTAGAGAAGAGGAAACTGACTTTCAGAAAGAGATTTAGTAATTTTCCAAAGCTCATATGGCTATTGCGGAAGGAAGGGAGGGAGGGAGGAAGGAAAGGAAGGAGGAAGGGATCAGTGAGTGGTGAAGCTCCCCAGGTTTCCAGAGCAGATGGGCTAGACTCCAGAGCCCAGGCAACTGACCAGTGACACCCAAACAAATACCCAAATCCAAATTGCAAGGAAACTTGAAGCAATTGGTGGCAGAAAATGTTATTCATTAAGATGGCTCATTTGTAATGGGGATAATGCCACCATTCCTATCTACTTTGAGGTCATTTTAAAAAATCAAGAGGTTCAAGGAAGTCATTTAAAAATACTAAGTGCAAAAGAAGAGGGTAATACCATGATTATGTGCACATGGCTGGGCTACATGGGAGGGTGGGCACTCAGCTGCCCCGACTCCCACCCTCCAGCAGGATGGGGCCACCTACCAGCTTTGCTGCAGTCCACCAGGAAGGAGCTCTTCTGGCCCACAAATGCCTTCGAGAGCCCTGCGCCCTTGGAGGTCACCTTGCTGGCGTCTGAGGATGCCTTGGGGATGGCGCTATAGCAGGTCTCTGTTGAGGACCTGGTCACCGACTCTACCAGGATGGACGAGGTCTCATTGGCCAAGCCAGGGCTGACCAGGCGCTGGCCTAGGACATGGAAAGGAGGGAGGAGGACATGAATGGCCAGACCGAGTGTGTCTCTAAGCCAGAGGAAGCAAGTGCCCCCACACCCCAACACCTGAATCCAAAAACTACCACTCCCCTATCTCACACCTACGATGTCTTCTAAAACCCCTTGGGGTCTCACCCCACACAACGAGGTTCCAGCTTTCTGGGCAAGCGGATGAGTCAGGCCTTGGCTGACAAGGCTAGGAAATCACCCCCGGCCCCCCCACATAGCCCTGTGCCACCCAGTAGCATCCACACGTTTCCCCTCATATAAAGTACTCCATGTACTAGCAGTGTCAAAGTGTAGGAGGACATACACTATCAAAAATGATTCTCTCTGCACGTGAGATGATTTTCCTACCCAAATTTCTAAGTTTTCTGCAATGAACCTATACCGCCTACACAACAGTGAACGAAACAGAGACACACATGGGAAGAATTCACCACGACGCTTACAGTGGCTGCCTTGATGGGGGCTGTGGGGGCTTGATGGTTTTACTGTTTGGTATTCTCTCCAACGTTCTGAAGGAGGCACATTTTTATAAATTTAGTAAAAACTTTTAATTATTTTTAAAGTGAAGGAAAATTAGGGCATTTTTTTCAGGCCCTGACCTGAAAATCTCAACTACATGAGATTTCAAATATGTAAACATTTTTTTTCTGTTACAGACAGAAACCATCTAATAACATGCTTCCTCAACTTCTCCCCTCCTGCTCTGCCTCCTTCTTTTGCAAATTTCAAACATGTACCACCCCATTCTACACGTCCTACCATTACAATCAGGATTCAAAGTAGATTCAATATACCTAAAAATCAGCCAGTTTCTACCATCAAACAGCTCTGTTGATATTCTGATGGGTGGGGAGATCATTTCAAGGGTGTTTTGATTACCTGTCACCTTGGCCTTGAAAGGACTGCCCACGATGTGGTTGGGCCCACCATATTTGACACCGATCAGGTAGTTTCCAGGGGCCATAGGGGTATACATGACTTTGTACCCTTCTGGGGTCTCTTGGCAATCCATTTTAACCTTGGACGGGCCTTCGATGGTGACGGATAATGTCCCTGGCCCCGCTCGGGTGGTGTTGATGAAAAATTCAGACTGGATACCTAGGAGAAAGGAAGAGGGAATAAATACCATGTTGATGTTTTGGACCAATAATGGGAGTAGGGTTTGGGGAGCCCTCCAGGAGCACTGAAGCAGTCACAGAGGTACACACAGGATCCCTCAAACAGGGATCACCTTGGTGGCATAGGAACCCACAAGCACTAGCTCTGAACTCTTGGCACAGAGAACCTCAGGCCCTGGGGGTGGTAAGTCCCTTTCCAAGGTCCAGGCAGAAGCGTGGCTGACATTGCACCCACCGGCACCAACTGCCTGGACACCCAGTTCTGTCCTCTAGGCATGAGCAGTAGCCAAGGGTGAGAAGCCCGAGGGTCACTGTGAGCCTCAGGCAGCTTCAGCTGCCAGGGCCCAACTCTGCCTCCAGGGCAGATGGGGAAGCACGGGCCCTTCTGACCTTTCCTTTCTCCTCTGCACGGACTTGGAGAAGCCAAAGAGTCTGAGCGCCTTTTCCTTCCTCTACACACAGAAGGGGTGTCCAACCCATGGTCTCAGGCCGCATGAGGCCCTGGATGGCTAAGAATTGCGGCCCTATACAAAATCACATTGTTGACTTAAAACATTATGAGATTTTTTTGTTTTTGTTTTTGTTAGTGTTTGTGTATTTAATCTGTGGCCCAAGACAACTCTTCTTCTTCCATTGTGGCCCAGAGATGCCAAAATGCTGGACATCCCTACAGGCTCTTTGACCCAGACACCATGCTGGAGACCAGAGCAGCCACTAGGATCTGTCATATACTCCCCCACCCCACTTTGCTGTGAATAACACCAGCAACAAGAACAGGACCAACACAGCAGCTGCTGCTAACTGAGCACCACTGGCAGCATTCGGGCTCCAGATCCTGTGCTAACAAAGGACTCTGAGGCTCAGGTAGGTGCAGGCACTTGCTAGTCAGAGCTACAAATCGGCAAGTAGAACAGGGATATGAACAAGTCTGTGTGGCTCTGGAGCCCAGGCCCATCTCTCTGCCACTGGGTGGATGGTGTGGCTGCCTTGAATGCCCTAACTGCAACCCCGGGACACCCTACCTCTTGCCTGGCCCATGAGGACCTCCTGCATAGACATCCGTATCACGACAGCAGGAAACTGTGCAGGAGTGCCAACCAATGACCACGCCAGTATTCCTGCCTAAGCCCAAGTCCCTGCAAAAGGCCCCTCCCTCTAGGTTCTCTCCAGTCCACTGGGGGGTCAAGCTGGTCTGTTGGGGTGGCTGGGGAGTGGGCTCAGACACCAGCTGTATGCTTGTTACAGTCCCCTCTATGGTGCATCCCTGGCATAGCAGCCCTATCCAGGCTATGCTACTTCCAGAGCCCTGGACGGGCCCCAGCTGGGAACTATTCTGGTTTAATTATAGCTCCTAGACCAGAGAAAGAATTATTGTTCTGGTTATCAATAAAACAAAGGAGCTGCTATCATCCAACTCCCAAACACAACCCAGCTGTTTCTGCAAGCTCCTGAGGCTCTCATCTCAGCTCCAACCCCACCCCATTTCAACCCTGCATCTGAACTGCAGCCTAGAGGCCCCTCAACAGCCGCTGCTGCTGCAGTGGGTGTGTGGGAAGGGTAGGTGGCAAAGCGCACAGGACAGCATTCCCAGGAGATAGCTGCAATACAATGATGTGGAAAGGTATTTTTATTTTATTTTTAGATTTTATTTATTTATTTTTAGAGGGAGGGGAAGGGAGAAAGAGAGAGAAACATCGATGTGTGGTTGCCTCTCACATGCCCCCTATGGGGGACCTGGCCCACAACCCAGGCATGTGCCCTGACTGGGAATCGAACCACTGACCCTTTGGTTCTCAAGCTAGCACTCAATCAATCTTTTCAGCAGGGGTGAAAGGTATTTTTAAAGGGAAGATGAGAAGACCTGGCTGCTGTGGAAAGAAGCCCTGCCCTTTTTAACAAGCTGCTCCACTCCTGAGAAAAATCAGTTCCTCCTGGGAGGGCCCAAAAGGCAGGGAAAATACTGTGGGAAAAGGGAAATAAGGAATTAGAGGATGAGAGCTACCTGGAACAACCTGCTAGGTGCGCTGCCTCACTATTCCCATTCGACAGGAAGGAAGTCCCACAGCTAGAGAATGGCAGAACAGGATTTAAACATGAGGTCTGTCCAACGCGGAGCTGACACACTTGCCTGAGAGAGGACGGGGGAAGAATGCACACACAGAAGCCCCCCTCAACACTGTCTCCAGCTGGAATCACT
The DNA here is from genome assembly GCF_004126475.2 of Phyllostomus discolor. Classification (NCBI taxonomy): domain Eukaryota; kingdom Metazoa; phylum Chordata; class Mammalia; order Chiroptera; family Phyllostomidae; genus Phyllostomus; species Phyllostomus discolor. The sequence continues at coordinate 51,521,179 of NC_040909.2, read as the reverse complement.
GACACCCCAAACATGTTGGGGCACCCTGAGCGTGTAGCTGAGTTCCTATCGGTGGAATGTGCGTGTAAGGCAGCCCTCTCCATCTTTAAAGTGGGTGAGGAAGGAAGGAGGCTCTTCCGTTCATGCACGTTGGGGTTCCTGGAGCATTCTGTCAGGAAAACTGCTCTTCCCTCCCAGAGAGTCTCGAACTCCTTGGTCTAACTCCTGACCTCTCTACTCTTCTGTAGGAGAGTCCCACCCCAAATTCTCCACATGCCCCTGCTCCAAAACCTGCAGAAGAGACCATTTAAAGCTCCAGCCAAGAGATATAGCAGGTCCACCCATAAAAACACAGGGAAGTTTGCTTTGTTGCGAAGGTCAGGATGCCAAGCCCTGCGGCAGCCGAGCACAGGCACCTTTTCATTCCATGCACACTACAGCTGTGTAATCTTGGGATGGATGTTTGGGAAAAGGCTTGGGAGCAGGAGGGCTAGAAAAACAAGAGGCCTTCCCCTTGACAAGAGCAATATTTACACAGGGTTTGAAACAGGCATGCTCTGTACTTCTCCCTCCTAGTTGGGAGTTTCCCTGCAAGACCAGCTCCTCACAGCAGCATCCAGTGCTTGCAAAGAACAGCCCAAGAAGGCCTGTGAACAGCCAAGAGGAAGCACAGAGGCCCCCACCACAGCAGGTGTGACCCAGCAGGAGGCTGTTGGCTGCTGGCAGCTGCAGGAGACCTCAGTGACTGCTCTGGGGCCTGGACCAAGGCCTGCTGTGGCTCCAAGCACCAGGAGGACCCCATCTGGGCTTCGATGGTGGGTGGCTTGCCAGGGGCCAAATGCTTACACTACTGCCTGGGAAATGTTCCAGGGCAGCTGTGGGGAGAGGGGCCTGGTTTGTGACCCCACCACCACCACGAAGTGGGCCAGGGAGCAGGGTACAGGCTTGGAGGTTATGGACCTGGGCTGATTCCTGGTTCTGCCCTCTTCCAGCTCATTAAGCTTTGGGGAGGGACTCAACCTTGCTGAGTGTCACTTTTCTCATCGGTAAAATGGACCGAGTTCAGTGTGGGGCCAGATGGGCTGGGCGAGTCCAGAAGCACTCACAGCACTTTCATGGGTGGTTTTGCTGAGGGCCAGAGTCCCAGATGGCACATCAGTGGGTCAAGTCATTTCTGCACCTGGGGAAGGCACCTCAGCCATTCAGGACACCTACTCCCCAAGTAACCATGGCCACTCATCCCCCAGTCAGGGGGAGGTGGTTCTGCCTTGTTGCATTCACTGCATTGGGGAAGACATACACAAGGCCTCAAGGTCAAAACTGGGACTGGGCAGCCTTCCTGAGAGCTGCCCAAAGTAACACCCATATGCAAATGGTGTCCCAGTGAGCCCACGCCTGTGGACTTTGCCTGCAGAGAAGCGTAAGTGGACAAGCTCCTCACCCTGGCATTGTCCAAAATGGTGACACACGGGACACCACCTGATGTCCACCTCTAGGCTCACCATCTGAACACTGCCTGCAGCCATGACAAGGGGCAGATCTGTGATTTGACATGGGAAATTCTTCAAGATGTCAAGTGCAAATAGCAAGCTGTACAACAATAGATGCCTTAACATTATTTCTGTGAAAGTAAAGCAAACCCACAGTATATATCTACATTTCTAGTGAACCAACTAGCTAAGCAACCAAGTGACCAAGAAGGAACACTCACAAAGAGACAATCCCAAGGGCCTCCCTGAATGGTTAGCCATTTCTTCCTGGACCAGATGGAGGGAAGGAGGGAGGGAGGAGCCTCAAAGAGATGGAATGAGTTTCACTTTACATTCTTCCTCGCTGCCTAAATTTTTCACAGTCGAATGTGTCCCATCTGTAGCAAAGGTTAAAAATAAACTATAATGAGTCCTAAAATTTCCTGATTCTTCAACCGTTTCAGTCTTTTCCCTTCCTCCATTAGGATCAGAGAATAAAAAGAGGAGACAGACCGTGACAGGTCTTGTTGCCAATTCAATGTGTTTCTGGGAGTCTGGGGGGCCACTAACAGCCCTGACAGGTAGGGCTCTCCCAGGAGGCCCATTACATGCATCATGAATTCTGTGCAGGCAAAGAAACCCTCAAAATGAATGATGCTGTGACGTATTCCCTCACTGTAATGTAAGCATTCCGGCGCAAAGTCAAAGAAAAACAGCTTAAACACAACAAACAGAAACGAGGTCTGAGAGCCACCAAGTGTACCTTATCCGAGTGTCCCTGGGGACAGCACAGACAAGGCTTGGAGACTGCCACCTGGTTCTGTCCCTGAGGCTGGCTCAGTTGAAGACAAGAGGTAGAGGTAGTATGTTACCTGTGGTGCCCCCCTCAAGTCCTGCGCCATATGCAGACACCAGGGCCGGGTTCCCCGCTTGTCCAGGCTCCCCGACGCGCACTTTGAAGGGGCTTCCAACCACATGGCTCCCGTTGAACTTGACGTCGATTGTGTGGACACCATTCTCATGGGGGATGAAGCGAACAGCGTACTTATCTGGGAGAGTGAGCAAAAGCACAAAGTAAAGCGGGCAAATGGACACCACTGAGTGAGGTGAGGACAAAAGACAGGAAGCCAACCTAACACGGCCAATTTTAAATCTTTAATAAGACAACAGCTCTCCTGGAAGCCTGGCACCCGACAGGTTGGATTTCAAAACCAGATGGGCCTGTGTGTCCTCAGTCAGCCCTTCGGGAAATGCGTCCAAATCTCAGGTTCTGTTTAATCCTCTGTTGCCTCTGCCTCAGAAGAACGTGTCCTTTATGAAAAGCTCACTCCTCACAAAGTTTCTCTACTTGGTCACTTGAAGGGGAAGAGGGTGGTTCCAGCTGGGGTTAACACTGGAACATCCTTAGTTTAGCTCCAAGCAAGCAACTGACCCCAGGGGAACAGCCAGGTTTCTCACCGGTGAGTTTGGGTCACAGCATGTGGCAGGATAACAGGCTAACTGAAATGGACACCTAGAATATCCATCTAGCGTGCACCAACGGACCACCCCTTCCTCCTTGAAGCACTCACCTGGAACACAGGTAGTCCGTTCTTCTCCCTCCCTACTTACCATTCACCCATTCAGAACTTTCGTCCACCAAAGCTCCACCCAAACCCTCTTCTCTGGTACTCTCTCATGCAACTGCCCACCCCACATCCTTCAACACTGCACTTCCCCCCACTGTCCCAAGCTAGGTACCCACTTCTCCTCCCTTAAAGCCAATCTGTTTCAAGGGAAGGTGACACCACCCCCACATCAGGTATGACACCTGACTGGATCAACCTAATAGGGTTGGGGGTACCTTAGGTGGGGGGAGAGCCCTCTTTCCCCAAGCCATCAATTAGGACATGGCATCTAGCCATAGGAAGTGACTTAAAAACAAGCATGTGTGTTCAGTGTTTGGTGAGACAGGAGACCTCTGAAAAAGGAGCATCCCAGACTTCTGAGAAAGATTCTTGAGGACAGGATATCTCTCTTGCTTGGTGTGGTGTGAAGATGGGAAATCTGGGGCTGCTGCAGACATCTTGTCATCAAGAGGAAGGCCAGTCTCAGAGTGAGGTTCACAAAGCAGAAGAAGGAGCAGAGGCATTTAGGGCTCTGCCTCAATTGTGGCTGAAGCCCACCTTAGGCCCTGAATCTTCCAGTCATGTAGAATTAACAGACTCCTTTATTGTGTGGGTTGGCTTCAGTTGGGTGTACTATAATTTTTAACCAAGAGCATGCTGGCGGTCTGATACCAAACTTCACTTGCTGGCTAAATCCCAATGGCTCTAGAATTCTATTCAACATCCTTATTTGGATATCTGGGAAACACTTCAAAACTCCTCAGAAGGCCTTATAAGGCCCTTGTAAAACCTTGACCAGTCCTCCCCCTTCCATGCCTGGCCAGCCCTAGTTTTGCTACTGCGTCATCATCTTTCTCCAAACTACATGTAAACTTTCTGAATTCACTTGCATTCCCCTATGGCCAGTTGGTCACCAAATGTTTTAGTTCTCTGGCCTCAAGCTCCCCTCTCCATTTCTAATGCTGCCGGCTCATGTTATTCTCTCAAATGGACACTCTGGGAGCATCAGCTTGCCACTCTGCCTTTCAGTTATGTCAGCACATTCTCTCTAATATGGTCAGACTTAAACCAAGATCTCGTCAGAGCCCCCATCCCCCACATTTTTGCCTTTTGGGGCTCCTTTCTGCCCTTTCCCCCTCTGTCCAGTGGGAGAAAGACATCAAAATGCTAACCCACGTCTTTGATCTCTACCCTCACTGTACATGTAGCAGGACACACGGCAAATGCCCAATAAGGGTGGTGATCAAAGGGCTCTTCCTCAAGCCTTAGAGCCCACAGTCAGGTCACTTCCTCTGAGAAGCCCTCCTAACCTTGCCAAGGCAGAAACCATTTTCCTTTCCTGTTCTAACCATCTTCACCACCTGGTTCTGAATCTTCCTGTGGTATCGGTGATCACAGAGGGTCCTCACTGGTGTACTGAGGGTGTGTGGCCAGGTCCTTACTTGACTCTGAGCTCCTCTTTGAGGGCAGGAATCCTGTCTTCCTCAGCCTTACCTTCCTGCTAAGTCTCCGGCACTTAATAAATGTTCACTGGTAAAATGTCTCATTAAAATTGATTGACATCATAGAATTCCATATATCAAGGCAGCAGGGAAGAAAGTCTTATGCTATTAAGCATCCTGGACACCCAGATTCTCTTTCAGATTTAAAGATAAACATCAATTGATCTTTCCCTGAGAGTAAAGTCAGGTCAGAGTGTAAGACTTATTCATGTGATAAGTTCAACAATACAATAAAAATGGGTAAGATTTTGTTTAAATAGGAGACAATCACAATGACTGTAATGTGAAAGGGATCTGAAAAACAACAGAAAATAAGCAGTGTTTGTAAAAAATAAAAAAGAAGAAAAGAAAAAAGAAAAAGAAAAAGCGTGGATATTAATTCCAAAGTGTCCCCCTGTCTGTTCCGGCAATGTTTACACCCTAATTTATGAAACACTGCCTAGGAACAACAGCAGAGGGAATTCGAAGGCTCGCTGGCCTTGGTGAGGTGGACTAGTCCTCTATCAAGGTGCATACTGGCAGAAACCTTCCCAGAGTGCTGTGCGGGGAGAGTGCATGCCCTGCCTCCTGCTTACCTGGCTCCAGCTCAGACACGTGGCATTCCTCCACGGCTCCAGAAGGGCTGTGCACCTTTGCATCAATCTTTCCTTTTGCCCCATTCAGCCTTATAGCAAAGGAGGCTGGCTGGTTAACCTTTAATCCCGATTCCTGAGAATTTAATATATTAGACAAGGTTACGGCTCTCGGGTTCCCACTTAGTGGCACACACTGACCTGGGGACAGTGCTCATGCAAATAGGCCCAGCATGTCTCTATCCATATCCAACAGCAGCGGTGGCTCGTTCCACATTTCTAGCATCAAATATAAGAAAGCAGAGGCACATATCTGCATGGTCTTCTACCCAAACTGTCTTGACTCAAGGCTGAAAGAGGTTACTGGGTTTGGAGACTTGAGACATCTTGATCAATAGGACTATTGTTTCAGCATCCCAAACAAGTCATCGAGTTAGATAGATAGATGATAGATAGATAGATAGATAGATAGATAAGCCCTCCGCCCTTAGGAGGAGCCTGGGAGCTGACAAAACCATACACTCAAGTAATATGAACAAAGTTTTATAGCACAGCTATTTTTTTAATCTGGGGAGTAGGAATGGAGAGAACTTTTAATGAACTTGTGAAAGGTTACACATGCAAGGGAAGTGGTTGGTACTGCACAGTGGTTATGAATCAGCAGGACCGGGGTTACTCTCATTTCCTTGCCATATAACTAAGTTGTTTAACCTCATTCAGCCTCAGTCTCCTCATATACAAAATGGGCAGCTGTGAGGATGAAATGAAGTTATGCAAAGTATTCAGCACAATGCTGTGCCCATTCATAGAAAGGCCAAAAAATGTCAGCTTATTACTAACTGTTGATGTGCATTTTGAAGTTGTCTGTACCCCTAAGGAAAAAGAAAAGAGAGAGAGCAGTATAACTCCTGCTCTGCAGTGGATCGGTTTCACTCCATGCTTTGTCTTGGAAACTACAGCCTCTCTGGGAGGAAGGGATTAGAAGTTTAGGTGCTTAAGATGTTTTAAGATCAGCCAGTCCCAAACAGCAGCATTTTACAAGTCAGCAGTTTTGACATAAACTTGATTGGACAGCCACTGCTCGGATAACACTGACACAGCAGGGTTCACACTTCATGTGCAATCAAAGCACCCAGGGGTCTTGTTAAAATGCACGTTCTGATGCAGCAGGTCTGGAAAGGAGCCTGGGATTCTAGTAAGTTCTCAGGCGATGCCAAGACCACTGGTCCAAGGCCCACATCTCAGAAGCAAGGCACTGAGGTTGTGCTGCCCAGTTCAGTGTTCACCAGCCACATGTGGCTGTATATACTGTACATTTAAATTTAAATTTAAATCAATTACAATAGAATACTTAAAATTCAGTTCCTCGGTTACACTAGCTGCATTTCAAAGAGAAGATGTGGGGCATTTCCATTGTTGCAGAACATTCTACTAGACTGTATAGTCCTAGAGGTCATAGACCAAATTCAAAATTGAGTCTTTGATCGCCAGATCGGCCCCATCCCACCACCCCCTCATCCTCCACAAATTGCCAGCCGACTCCAATTTTCTAAAAAGCCTCAAAAGCAAGACAAAACAATACATGCCTCTCTTCCCTAACAGGCACCAGATGTTGCTGTGCAGGGCTCCAGTAAATTGCCGATAAATAATTTACATATCACTTGGCATCAAGTGACCGGGGCAGAACAGGGGACGAAGCTCACACACTGGTTGCTCCTCCTTCATGGATACACAGTCTGCTGCACACTTATTTAAATATTTATGACCAAACTGTGCCGAGAGGACTCCACAGAAAACTTTGTTGCAGAGGATTTCTGCAAACCAGCTCCCTTCAGACAGAAACAGCTACGTTACCTGAATCCGCTTGCCGCTAAATCCTCAAGAGGGAGATAAACACCTCGGAAGATCCGAAAGAGATCTTCGAGATGCATGAAAGCAACTCTGTGCTTTCAACAAATGCTGGGTTTATCTCCCTCCACAGGTTTTAGCTGAGTCGGCCACAAAAGGAAGTCCTGTTAAGAAGCCTTTAAATGAAACACAAGAAACACATCTATACCACAGTGACCAGTCAGCCCCTGGTACTCTCCAGATGAGGCCCCTTCAATCTGTGGACCCTGGTCCCACCGTGATTTCTGTTTGGGCTCCCATGTTCGGAAGAACTAGCAGTACCAATTCCACTAGGGGTGGGGTTAAAATCTCAAATGTAAACCAAGTGTAGGAACTAGGTCCACTGATGTCAGCCATCTGAGTCATGAATCTGGGTTTCAATCAGTCCAGGATTTTCAAAAGCTGGGAGGCAGTTGAAGGCTGTTTAGAAAGCCTTTTAACCAGAAATCATATATTGAGATTCTGGTGTTATTCCACAACTGAACTGCCACTTCTGATTCAGACACCTAATTATTTTTCAGTGTCCTGAGCAAAGACCCAAAGGCAACTCCCAATGGTTCTCAGTTTGGCTGATGGCTCCAATGCAACCTTGATTTCAGTGACCTGTTTAAAACAGGAGGTAAAGTTGCATTTCCTGGCATTGCAATAGGTTGGACTATATGACCACTTGCCACAAAGCCCAGGTGGGGACTAAGGAGACCACAGTTAAGACCACATGTTCTGGAGCACAAAGACCTCACTGAGTCTCATACTAGCTGGTTTCTGGTAGCCATAACCTCTCTGTACCTCAGATTTTCCATCTTTAAAACGGGATCAAGAGAAACCCACTGACCAGGTGGTTGCAAGGATTTAATGAGGTAACACTGATAACGTTCTTAGCCAAGTGCCTTGCACACTTATTACAAACAAATCATCAAAATAAAATAAAACACAATTGACTTCCTTGAGGGAAAATAAGCCAATAATTGAAGGCTAACATCACTGGACAAATAGTTTTGTTCTGAAAGCTCTCCTTATCCCTTAACCAATTATTAACAGGCCTCCTTTGTTTCTCTTGAGTAAATATTTAAAAAATAAACTTGTCCCCAAACACTGAGGTGTTTTATTGACTGTGGCTCTGTTTTGCTTCCCCAACTGTCTCCTGTCTTAATGTGTGGGGAGCTGACTCTGCCAAGAGAACGGTCCCCCATAATGGGCAGCAGCTGTGGTCAAGATGGGCTGGGACCCTCGGCACCAAAGGGGATTGAAGTGGCCTCAAGAGTCCAGGGTCTCACTGGTTGGCCTGTGGCCAAGGAAATGGATGCTTCCTTGCGTCTCACCTGAAGGCTCATAACAGTAAGGCGGCGGGCGTCGTCAGAGGGTGCGATGACTGGCACCAGGTAGGGACTTTCGGGGATGTGCTCATCATTAAACTTGATAGATACCTCGTAGTTACCTGTGGGGACAAGAAAGCCCCATCATTTCAGAGATTCCAGGAAGGTGGCTACAGTGAGGCCTCCCGCTTCTTTTTACGTAGCATGAAAATGCCTTCTGAGAGACCCTGACCTCACCGTGGCCATGGCTGCTTGGTTTAGGGCCGGTGGCCTGGCTCAGACTAGGCCAATATGATTTTCTTAGTTGGGCAAAGGCAGAGATTCTGAACTGGCGTCCACAGGGACCCTGAAGGACCTCTGTATAGAGCTCAGGAGATCCATAAAACTTGAATGGGAAAAAAATTACATCTTTGCGTTCACTCAACCTCTACCTGAAATTTTGCATTTCTTTTCTTTAGAAATGTTGACAAGAAACCACAGCACATTGAAAGTACTTGTGACTTTGTCACCAATAAAGTTCATATTGTTTTACAGTTTTTCATACACCTTGACGTATCATTTATACTCATCATTATTTTGAAATTAAAGTAGTTAACAGGCCACCACCGCATTTTAGACTTAATGTGTCAATGAAGATGTGCACACCTTCTTAGGTTACACATTTGTCCCTGTAAGGTTTTGATAATGACACTATAATTGATTTCTTTTATAATCCAATGTAATTTATATTATGTATTTCAAAACATTGTCCTGAGAACGGTCCCAACAGGCTTTAAATGCCAAAGGAGTCCATGGTACAAAGCGTTAAAGACTCCTGCTTGAGGGAGTGCAGGTGCTAAGCTAAGTAAGGCTCCTCTTTGGGGCAGCAACCCTAGCCAGTGGCCAAGGTTGGGCACAGAGGCTGGTTGGTGGAAAGAATGAACCAGCTGAATAAAATCACAAGGCAGCCAGGCCAACAAAGACAAGAGACAATGATAACAAGAATTCCTGCCCCTTGGGGGCCTGGCTGCCTTTCCTGCAGCTGGATTTCTAGGAGGTGCTTCCATGTGCCCATAGAGATAAACTTCTCTTTTACCTGAGCTAGCTCAGTGGGCTTATGTTCCTTACAACCTAACCATCCCCAAACAAAAAAATGTCAGTTCTTGAATACATACCAGGTTCTTGGGCAATATAAGACACACCGCATGATCCATTTTTATGGTCATCGAATGTAATCTCAGCCTTACTGGGGCCTTCCACAGCAATGGAGAGGCCACCTGCGCCTGCTTCCCGGGTCCAGATGCTGAACTCAGCTGAGACAAAGAAACACCTGCTTAGTGACTAAGCCTGGTAGAGGGCCCTCTTCTTGCCCAAACCTGCAGCGCTTGGTCACTTCTACAGATGGCCCTTTTTCCTCTTTCCCTGACCCCAGCAGAACCCAAGCAGGGGCATGGCTGACGTTTCCTAGGTACCACCCATGACCATAGTACATTCATGGAATATTGGGCATCTTTTTTCTTTTTTAGTATTTATTTATTTTTAGAGAGAGGGGAAGGGAGGGAGAAAGAGAGGGAGAGAAACATCAATGTGAGAGAGAAACACCTATTGGCTGCCTCTTGTACATGCTCTGACCAGGGACCAAATCCGAACCTAGGCATGTGCCCTGACTGGGAATCAAACCTGTAACCTTTCACTTTGCAGGATGACACCCAATCAACTTCAGCACATCAGTCAAGGCAATATTGGGCATCTTTTGAATATACCCAAATCAAGCCAGATGAAGATAAGAATGTTTAGTTTTGTCCCCACAGGCCTCCCACTAGCAACCACCACTTGTAGGGACCTTCACAATAGGTTTTGTGGAAATCTAGCATGTTCCACAGAACATCAACCCTGCAAGATGCTCTGGAAACAGCTTGATGATTCTGCTCCCCTCTTCTCCAAGGCTCACCACATGGTAACTAATTAGAGACTCCTAGGAGTCCATCAGTAAGAAACTCATTTACCATTGGGTAAATGAGCAATTCCAGAATGCATTTACCAGAGAAGTCTTATTTTAGAGAATGCCCCTTAAACCATCCATCAGAATCCACATACGAAGCCTTCTCTTTAGAACAGGGAGAACAGTGCAGGGTGCTCACACGACCAGGCTCAGCTCTCACTCTTTTCAAGTAAAAAGTCTGCTTGATCACTCACCTGGGACTCCTGCTTCTCCTCGCTCCAGGCCGGGGCCTCCTGCCCGGACCTTGTGGGCGCCCCCCTCGCCCAGTGGACCCACAGTGAACTGGAAGGGGCTGCCGGTCACGTGCTGGTTGCGATATTTGACGCTGACTGTATGCACACCCATCTCCTGGGGCACAAACCTAACGCAGTGCGAGTTCTTCCCCATGGGTACAATCTCTGCCTCGGTCACTCGGCCAGAGGGGCTGGTGACTTGGGCCGACATATCACTGCTGTCAATTTCTGAAAGGGAGCGAGAGGTTGGGGGAAAGGAGAGGAGGGTTAAAGTGAGGGTCAGAGGTTGAACAGGACATGCAGAGGAAGCAGCGGAGGGCAAGGCAGGTGCAGCTTGGGAGTGTGGGGTGCTCAGGCTGGATACCTGCCCTCCTATCTCCCTCAAATCCCTGAGTGGCTGTGGCCAGCATGGAGAGAGCCAGGCCTGTCCAGCCACTGGGCAGAGGACATTCCCCAGGGGCACTGACATTTCTTGCTCCATGGGGCACTTTCACAGCCTTCCTGGTCGGAGCTGAGTTAATTCCACCATCAGTTTCAAAACAGAGCCTGAGCTGGTAGTTAGCACATAAATATAAAAACTATGATCGCTCAGATGTTTCTTAGCCAAAGGTGACATGTGACCATCATCATGCGTGTAGAAGCTCTTTTCCATAGGCAGGTAAAGGCAGGAAACCTAGGAGCTACCATCCCTTACTGTCAAGAAGCCTTGGCATTTCTTTTAGGTAACAAGACAAAATGCATTTAGAGAAAGAGGCGAACACACATCAGTCCCAACAGCAAAGGGGAAACCATGCGTGAGCAAAGCTTCGAGCAAACTGAAGACAGGGGCCACACTTTCAGAAAAGCGATGCTTTGGGCCCCCACACCAGAAGCAGACCACATCTGCTCCATCCGAGTGCTTGTGCCATGCCAAGGACTGCGCTCGCACTGACGTGGTGCAGACAGGCAGGCCACATGCTGGGTGACCGAGCAATGCCATCACCTAGGGCCACATGAAACTGCACCCTCCAGCCCTACAGGGTCTGAGCTGAGCAGCACATGACTTTGAGCCCTGAGGACAGAGGAAGGAAGGGAGGTTGAGGACAGGGTCACTCCGCATGGCCTGGGTCCAAGGACATCGGAAGCTGGCGAGCTGTCCTCCATTCTAACTGACGAGAGTCATTTAGGTAACAAGGGGAAAAGTGAGTCTCACCGAATCATCAGGTACCAAGTAACTGAAAAGGGTAAAAACGAGTCAAGAGCCAGAAAAAGACTAAAGAGTAAGGGTCACTGTCCCCATCACACAAAGATAAGACACCAAAGGGGCAAAGGGAACAGAGCTGATCTTTGCAAAATGAGAAGTGTAAAGCAAATGAACACATTCCCTGTCACTAGTGACCAGAGGAATGAAATTGAAAACACGTTTTTCATCAGACTGATGGAAGTGAGAGTGGGAACAGTGCCCAGGGCTGGTGAAGCAGGAGAGAGACGGGCACCGATTCATGTTCTGGAGGGCGGGCTGCCAAGGCACAGCAGTCTTTGAAACTCACCGCCCAGCAGTCCTACTGTGATGTGACGACAGCCTGGGCAAACTGGCCACTGTCACAGAGCCCTGACTATAGGAGTTGAGAGACAGAAGTGAGTGCATGTGAAATGGGAAAAAACTGAATGAAAGGTGCTGCATCCAGACATGAAACGCAATCCTCTGTACTCATTAAAAAGAAACTTTTTATGGTTATAATCCATACAACTTTTCTTAAGTGATTTTTTCTGGACACCACAGTAATGAGGCTTCCACCACATTCACACATGACCAACACTGTGGCCATCAAATATTGCTCAGTGGGCAGAGCAAATAGATACACGACATATTAGGCAAGACGGGGAAACCCAGTGTAGGGAAAGAGCCCCCTCTCCAGACCAGAACATGAGCGTCATCTGAAGATTAGATTTTCCGTCTCCTCAGCATTCTGGCCAAGTAACTGCAGAGTACATGCCAGCTTCTGGGAAGAGGAGCCTCAAAACCTTCCCTCACACAACAACCTCTCTTTGTGAGGACTCTTCACAGAAGAACCTGGGCCACATCTCAGAAAGACCATGGTGGTTTACTGACTAACTTGGCCCTGTGGGGGACAATTTATGGCCAAAGGGCTAGAGGTGCCCACCCGCCAGCCCTGCAGCATGGCGCTCACGCTCATTTTAGAAAGGAGAGAGATGTATGGGAAATTAGAAGGCTGCTGCTGGGCTGACGTCGCTTGAGTACTCCACTCCCAGATACCGGCCTCGGTGGGGCCAGTTCTCTCACCGAGACCGTTCTGTTCGACAAACACTAAATTAAAATCTAAAAGGTTATTTATTCCCCCCATGAGATACACAACCAAGCTATTTTCATTTGGGTGGGGGGAGGTAGCAGATAAACAACTTAGTTTTCCTAAATGAGCCCCTGTGAATATAAGTATTAAAATATTAATTAACTGAAATTTTAAAAATAGGTCACCCATGGTGGACTTACACAGTACGTTCTAGGCCACGCCTAGACTTGGTTTCCAGTGGCACCCACTGCCCTGACCCACAAGCCCCTTGTGCTCACCTGGGATTTTCAGGTTCAGGTCACAGATGCTTCCAACAGTAGCCACAGATGGGGCCCGGCTGGTCCGGGTGATGCTCTCCTTGACTCTCCCCTCCCCACTGATCTTCACGGTAAATGGGCTCCCTGTAAGAACCAAGAAGGCCCACGTGAGCAGCCCAAAGCCCAAGGCAGCAAACCTAAGCACCAGCCAGAGAGGGCAGAGGGGACCACATGTACCAGGCACATGCTCATCAGCGAACTTGGTGGAGACGATGTAAACCCCAGGCACAGTGGGGAAGTAGGAGACCTTGCAGGTGCCATCTTCCAGGTCCTCCGTCTGGATGTCTACTTTGCTGGGGCCTTCCACAGCCAGGGATATGCCACCATAACCTGCAACACAGTAGCCGGGAGCTGTTTTGACAGCACCTCATTTGAAAGGGGAAGCTTGGTGCATGCAGAAAGGACATCTGACCCTGGAAATTCATACTGCTGTTCCCAGATATCAAAAAGAAAGTTAGTGTGTTTCCTGATGGAGAGCCTCAGGCAGAGGAGCAGGTTAAAGGGTCTGAGAAATCCTGTAGGGAAATAACCTGCTCAGCAAGGCTTTGACCACAGAACCCTTTTCTCAAGGATATCTACTGTCGTCCCATAGGCACCGTTCCTGCAGAACCCACTGGGGAAACCACTGCCCACATGCCTCCAAGAAGGGCACGCACTGCCTTGCGGGTTCATTGCCAGCCACGGGTTTGAAAATTTGAATTTTTAAGCTGCTTCACGTGTCTAGCCAGGGGACCACTAAGACCGTAGATCTGAAGGTTTAACAACATGAGGAATCAACACGGAGCATCAGCCCATCAGGACCATAAATTCTCCAGTCCCTTCTGTGGGAACTATGGCTTTGTCTAAAAGTCACCAATACACCAATCACTCAAGCAGGCGGAAGATGAAGACACTGGATGTGGCATAGGTTGGAGAGGCCCAGACTAATTCAAACCATCTCAAAGAGGAAACAGGAAGAGATTCCTCATTTCCACAAAAGCACTGTGAGCAGAACAAGGTCTTGGCCAGCTAGCCCAACATCCTTTGCTTGGGATGAGTCCAGAAGACCCTGTGAAGCTAGCGGTGGGAGTAGAGATAACAAGAGAGGGAGATCTGTGAGTTGTAGTGGCTCTGGGATCAAATGCCAGAAGCAGAGGGCTGTTAACCCCTGTGAGCCTCAGGTTCTTCACTGAGAAAACAAAGACAATACTGACTTTACCAGTGGTCATGGGGCTTACATGATAATTAAATGACAATGACACACGGACAGATATATGTACGGACAGATAGCTTGAAGGATACTGAGAGACAAAAGAGAGTTGGTAGGATAAACACATGAAGCTGGCTGTTCCCTCGTGCACTGGACCTTTCCCCTGGGACCACCCCTACAGACCTGCATCCCTCGTGTCCACGATGAACTCAGACATCTCGAAAGTCCTGCCTTCTGACAGGCCTCGGCCGTAGACTTTGGCTCTGCGGGCATCACCGATCTCGGACTGGACCACCATGATGGACACGGGGCTGTTGGCCACGTGGTTGCCATTCTTCTTGATGCTGACCAGATGCTCGCCCACCTCCCGGGGGATGAAGGAGATGCCTGGGCCAGGGTACACAATGGGGTTTTAAATGGGGTTGGTGGGGGGTGGAGGAGAGAAACTGGGAGGGAGGCACACTTGCAAGAATGGAAATACAACTCCTTGGCTTTCTAGTCACCCCAGAGTGTCCATGCAGGTGGTCAATCTCGCAACACGAAAATACACACATGTGACCCAGCGGCTCCTCATATCACATTCCAAGGTGTTACCTATTTCCCAAGAAAGGACTGAAGGAATCCCCATCTCCAGCCCAAAATATCCCAGCTCCACCCAGGAAGGCAGCTTGGGCTCACCGATGTGATTGTTGGGGAGCCTCTTCAGGAGACAGGGCTCGTCACGGCCGGACGGGGCCTTAATGCTGGCAGTTAGGGTGCTGAGGTCTGTCTCGCTGATGTCGAGCAGGAAGTCGGCGGCAGAGCCCAGCTTCACCTGAGAGCACCGTCTGCTGTCATCTAGGAAACACCCCCCAACACAGCTCCTGTCACACGTGTTTACCCAGCTCTCTGGAGCCTTCACCACACATGCCGCTTGCAGATGAAGAGCTAGAATTAACTACCAAAAGTTAAGTGAAAAAAAACAAAAAACAAAAAACATAAAAACACGCCACATGGACCTAACCTACAATGCATGACTTCTACTTATGCCTGGTAAAGGACAAGGAAGACTAGCTGCTGGCAGGAACTGCTGCCCTGAGTCTTCGTGGACCATTTGTTAAAGGAGTCTCTGCCAGTGAAGGCACCTGCCCGCCATCCCCTTGGGCATTTCACAGGTAAACACTCATCCTGGTCCACACACAGGACTAATGGCTGCTTCAAGATGGGTCCAAACACTCAGGGGCAAGAACTTTATCTTGCGCTTCTTCCTTATGACATACTGGGGCAGGATCCGATCACAGCAAGCACAACAGAGGTTAGCAGAAGGGTTTTGAATCAGATAACCTCAATCTGAATCCTAGGATGCCCACATGTAAACTTGGCTAAGCCACTATCTCTCTAAGTCTCAGTTTTCCCATCTATAAAATGGGAGAGAAAAGCTATCTGACAGTGATGCTGAAGGGCATCTTTGCGCTCAAGGATTTTTTAAAAATATTTTATTTATTTATTTTTAGAGAGAAGGGAGGGAGAAAGAGAGGGAGAGAAACATCAGTATGTGGTTGCCTCTTGCGTGTCCCCACTGGGCACCTGGCCTGCAACCCAGGCATGTGCCCTGACTGGGAACCAAACCAGTGACCCTTTGCTTCATAGGCCGGCAATCAATCCACTAAGCCACACCAGCCAGGGCATCATGGATTTGTACAGTAAGTATTATTTGAATGTCTCTAATTGGAGGCCTGCTCTTTGCATGCTGGAGTTAGACTGGAACGAAATAATGGTCTTTCAAATGGTATGAATGCTTTTCCCAGGATTACCAGCTAAGGCGGGAATTAGACAGCTCAAAGTTGACTTTGCATCCCCAGATCCTCCCCAGTGAGTCTCTGTGACATCTACACTTGGACCCCTAGCCTGCAGCCCCTGGTCTGATGCGAAGAGAGGCTGTTGGGGCAGGCATACCTCCCACCAAGAAGCCTCCAGCAAGCAGGGCAACCCTACCTGTGATCTTGGCTGTGAAGGGGCTGCCAGGGATGTGCTTGTCATTGTACTTGACCAGAATGCTGTAGTCGCCCGGCAGGGTGGGTAGGTAGGTCACTGTGCATGTCCCATCTTTGTTGTCAATGCAGCTGATTTCGGCCTTTGAGGGCCCCTCAATAGCCAAGTCCAGCCCACCTGAAATGGCAGCAGGGAGGGGAGACCATCAGGAGAGTGTGTCCTTATTTCCACAGGGACAACAACTCATTCAGGGCAGCCCCAAGGCCAGGAACGTCAGACTGGAACAGGCCACGTGAGCTGTGGGCAAGGGATGGCGGCCAGCCACACAGAGCACAACACTCCACCGTCTGAATTCTTCATTACAAGTAACCTTGACAGTCTCACTACTGTCTGGACAAGAAAGGGGCTGGAGCTCTGCACCTCAACCACACATACGGAAGAGTGTCACACACTATCAGTGTCAGTCAGGCCGTGGGGCCATTTAGAATCACAAATTTTAAAATCTTTACAAAGACAATGGCATGCACACAGGGCTTTATGTAGAATGGGCCACTAAATAACCCATGTGGTCCTGTGTATACACGCAACATGTGCAAAAAGACCAAAAACAAAAATATCATCAACTAAAACACTTACATTTTAGGTAAGTCACATAAACCACTTGACAGCATAAATCTGATTTCAATCAGAATCCAAGAAACTTTAGAAATTCCCATTTTGGGTAAAAGACAGAGCAGCTGTACAGAGAGGTTTACCCAAAACAAAATGTAAGACAAGTACTACCACCCAACAGTCTGATTTTTACCACCTACTCTGGAATCGTGTCCTCTTAACTCTCCAAATGGGAAGCTGGAAGTATATAACCACATAAATGGCACGGTACCTTCTCCTGCATCCTCGGTGACGATGGTGAAGGTGGCCGTTTTGTTGGCCACGCCATACACCAGGCCTGGGCCGTAAGCAGAAACGCTCCCACTGTTGGGGTAGTTCACGTAGAACTGGAGCGGGCTCTCTGGGTTTGCAAGGAACAAAAACAAAACTGGGACTCAGTCGGGGGAAATGCCTACCTTGGACAGCCAGTGTCTTAACATCCCTCTAACATCAGGCAGGTGTGGCATCTCCAACGCAGAGGAGGACACAGATTGATCACCTAGTGGAGCTCACCATCCTAGGACCCCCAAGGGGGTCTACTCACTGTCGTTCCTTCCAAGTCACACAAGAACAATCCTGAGGCTCCTGCAGACTCAGGAGCAGTGGAGACCAGCTCGACTTGACTATTTAGGAGGAAACAGCTGACCTTGTGAAGGAATGGCCCACTACAAGAGGGACCCAGCTAGCAAGGTCTTCTGGGAAGGCCATTGGCCTGTGCCCTTCAAAATGTAAGGCCCTACAAGCCCTCCCCACACTGTGGGAATTATCCCACTGTGGGCTTCCCTACCCACTCCCACTATGCAAGTACTTCCACTTCTGCAGTGGTCAGATGCAAGTGAGGAAAAGACCCTCCCCGCCCCACCCCCACCCACAACAGGGGGTTGGTTAAATAAACTGTGTCCTGCTCTCAAGTCATTAAAAAGAATCAGGGAGTCTGTATGCACTAACTTGGGAGACTATTCATAATGTGTTTCATGAAAAAGAGAAAAAGGCAAATTGTTGTATAATGTTAATACCATTATCCCATTTCTTTAAAAGCAAAACAGAACAAAATTATATGCATGTTTGTAGGTACAGAGCAAGACATCTGTACACAGATCATCAGGGGAGGTAGGAGGGAAATGGGAGAAAGACAGTTTTTCACTTTGTCTACATCTGCATCTTTAGAATATTTAAGTAGCAGAAGCAGATAATACATTTTTGCTTTAAACAAATATTAGGCACACATAGACACATAAACTAAAGCAAACGTCAAACAAGCAAACTCAAACTGAAAGAAATATTTGCAACTCCTATCACAGTCTCTCCAGTATTTAAATTGCTCTCAGAAAGTGCTATGACAAAGGCCAATAACCAAACAGAAAAACCAGGCCATGGATACAAACGTTCGGTTAACAGAAAAAGAAACACAAGTGGTACTTAAACATATAGAGAGTTGCTCAATCTCATTCAAAAGAGAAATACAAATAAAGCAACACTGAGATACTGTTGTTTTTTTTTTCAACTATCAATTTGGCAAAGATCCAAAAACCTGACAGCATAATCCACTGGCAAATTTGCAGAAAAGCAGGCGTTCTCCCCCATCACTGGTGAGTGGGAGAACTGGAAGGGCCCCGATTCCAGGCAATCTGGGAAGTTCTAGCAAAATGATAGATGCCCAGAAACTCCTCCCCTGGGGACTAAATCTCACAGATACGCCTTTGCAAGTGTGACATGCTGAATGTGAAAGGCTATTCACTGCAGCAAAAGGTGAGGAAGAAGCTAATGTTCCTCAATAGGGGCAAGGTTGAATATGTCACAGTTCACTCAATGGCAAGGCTCTCGGAAGACCTCTATTATTCAGACGTGTGAAGCCCTCCTGCAGATACTGTCAGATGAAAAGGGCAAGGACAGAACAGATGTGTAGAGTATGCTCCTGTTTGTGTAAACAACAAGGAAGGATTAGAAATCTATACTCCTCTTTGCTTGTAGTCTTAAAAATATTCTGAAATCCAACAGCCAGGTTCGTGGAGAGGGCAGACGGGGGCTGTGAGTGGAAAGGAAACCTTAATCCACATCATTTTTTAAACTATGTATATGCTGCCTACTCAAAATATTAAACTAAAAAACGGAGAAGTACTTAAACACTTCTTTAAAAAGAACAAGAGTAGCACAGTGTCGGTGGTGGACATGAAAACTGAGCTGGCTTTCCTAGTCCAGGGCAGCGTGACAGTAAGGCAGCGTGTGTCCTCTTCTCACAAGCACTTCTCTCTCCCCAGCCCCCCACGCCGTGGAGTGTTCTGCAGGCCAGGCTGGAAAGTCCCTCACATTTTTCTCCTTGCTCACCCTTTGGCCAGAGTCGGCATAGTGACAAAGACAAACAATCACAGACCTAAGGGCCTGCACTGTGACCCAGGATACTTAGATGCATCATCCCTTCTGGAAATTAGCTGGATCTGCCAGGGTCACAGGCTGTTTGGTTTCACAGGGCCGTCAACACTGCATTCCCCAACCTGCCACTGAGAACTGCTTCCCACACAGCAGCTGGCTGTATGTCTGCAAACCTCCCAGAAGTTCAGGCTCCCAAGTCTTGGAGTCCTGCAGGGTGTGCACGGAGCCCAACTCACCGGGGATGTGGCTGCCCATGTATTTGATGTGCATCTCGTGGAGCCCGACCTCAGTGGGGGCGTATCTGACAGTGACCGTGCCATCCTTGTTGTCCACAATCTCAGGTGTAGCCGTCTTCCCAGAAGGCATGTGGACCTCTCCTATCGGAGCACAGGGAGACAGGACAATGAGTCCACCAGCAGCTTTCCCCAGAGAAGCTGAGCACAAAGCCACAGGTGGCCTTCCAAATTAAGGTTTTCAGACCCAAGACACTCACTGCTGCCTAAAACATCCAAGTCACAGAACAGGACAGACACGCATTTGTCTTTATTTTGTCCCTCTTTCCCCCTGCAAAGTGCAGCAGCTAACTCCTAAGCAAAGGGTTTTCTACTTGGTAAAGACAAAATAGAACCTTGAGCAGGACTTGAGAAAACTACAAGAGGATTAGTAGAGCGTAAACTCAAAGAGAAGCTGGCATTAAAAGGAGGCAGGCAGAGAAAGTAACGCTTGCACAATGGACCTTAGTGTCCCTGTCATATCTGGAAAACTGGAAGACTAAGAGAAGGCAGGAAAAAAGGGGGAACAGGAACCTGAGATCTGAGAGGTATCCAAACACAGCAGTTCTTTTTTTTTTAAAAGTTTTTATTTATTTATTTTTAGAGACGGGGAAGGGTGGGAGAAAGAGAGGGAGAGAAACATGAATGTGTGGTTGCCTCTTGCATACCCCCTACTGGGGACCTGGCCTGTAACCCAGGCATGTGCCCTGACTGGGAACCAAACCAGTGACCCTTTGCTTCACAGGCCCATGCTCAATACACAAAGCCATACCAACCAGGGCTAAACACAGTTTTTCTTAACCTAGAGAGAATCCCCAGCTCTCTTTAACATGTGATATAGATTATAAATGAATCACCTCTTCAGAGGCACACATGTATACAAAGAAGATTCTGTAATCTCAGGGCTCAGGGACTGACCCTGCTAGAGCAAGAAGCAGGGAGTCTGGGATCAGGAACGCAGGTCTGGGGGACAGGTGGAACCACCATGGGGCACCATTCAGGAGAGCTAGTGAGAGTGAGTGAGAGCGAGACAGCTTTCACGACAGTGCTTACCAGTGATTTCTCCTTTCCTCACCGCAAACGGAATGACCAAGTCAAAAGGTTTAAATCCCAGGCCATTCATGTCGCTCACTGGGACATATGCCTCTTCGGTTACCTAAAAACAGGAAGCAGCGGTCACTGGGTAAAGTAGATAACAGTGTGGACTAGTGAAGCTACAGGGAGCAGAGCAACTGGGAATTTTTCAAGGCAGTGCAGCTGGGATTTAAGGGCGTGTGTGGCTGCCCATGTTATCTGGGCTTTGTCTAACTGACCCTGGGGCCAGAGCAGAGCCTGAGGGAGTGGAGAAATTATGCTGACCGATTGCTAACAAACCGCCAGTCAACCTGCTTGTAAAATTCCCAGCAGTGCCCGTGGGCAAGTGAAAAAGTGAGAGACAGAAATGTCTGTGAGTCCCAAGAGGCTCCACCTGGAAAGGTTTAGTTGCTTGTGGCCTGGAAAAGAAGGTGTGTTTTAAGTGGCAGAAAGTAGCAGCAGGTGGCTTTCCCTCTGAACAGAAACCAAATGTGCAAGTGGTGGCTTTGAGAGTCAGCAGGAGGGCTGAAGATAGCTGTCCATCTTTCCCTTTAAACACAGAGACAAATGGCACCCAGCGTGATCACAGACATGACGGCTGGCGATTTGTGGAGTGCAGACGATGACATGGGTGGGTCCCATTACAGAGAAAGCAGGGGTCATCATGACGGACTGATCAGTGGGGGAGAAACCAATGACTAGGACACCCAGAGGGCTTAAGCAATCCCCAGAAGCAGGCTGTAGCTTTTCTGAAATGAAGGCTGAGTAAACATAGAAACACAAAAAACAAAACAAAACCAAAATTGTACCCAGGGCCTGAATCCAGGGGGACATGCATTTACTGGAGCCTCCTCCTCGACTGTAACTTCCCCATCGGTGGCCTGGTTGGTGGCAAATGGAGATTAGTAGGGAATCACATTGCAGAGATGTTACTACTCAGTAGATTCAACACCCTGCGGGCTGCTTCCTCCCATCTGCTCGATGTTGCAGAGCAGGGAGCCACTTGCTCTAGCTGCTCTAACAGGAACCTACCTTCTTCCTACCCTTGTGAGAGCAAGCTGGCATCCTTTCTTCAGATGTCAAGTCCACATGCCCTTTGAACCCATGACTCCACTCCTAGGACGCAGGTCTATACGAGCAAGTCACAGAGCAATGTGCAATGTGTGGTCCAGACGTTTGTTGTGCAGGCAGGGAAAAGCTACTAGTAGTCACCTCTGCAGCATGCAACTGGGCAAGCGGTCTCTTGTTACTTGCTAGGTGCCTACAGTAGCTAATGTTTTTGAAGTCTTTACAAATTCATTTTTTAAAAGTCATACACTTCATGTTCCTGATCCAACTGACCTGCTAAGGGAGGGGTTCCCTCTTCTACCATAACAAACCAGAACTGGAAGGCCTCCCCTCTGGAGGAAGGCCAACGTGCCCACGTTTACGTCTTTCAAGTACTCTGTCATCTGCGGAAAGGGGCTTCACTTACAAAGGCAGCTTTGAGAGCTTCAGATTTGGAACAGCCCTGTCTCCCCCTTCTAGGGCCCTCTCAGACTGGGCTACTCAGGGACGCATCGCCCAGGAGGAAGACTTTTCAATGGCTATGTGATGGCCTTTGATCCAGGACTTCTCCACAGTGAAGAGCAGATAAACTGTGAGACCCGTGCCTTCCTGAGCATGTCTTCTGCATGACAGATTTAGTTGAACTAGCCTGCCAGGTCTCCTTGAGACATTGCTGCAAAGGCAGTACTGGGTGTTCATGTTCTTTTCGATGCCAGAATGTAGAGAGAGGCAGGGAATCTACCCATAAGAATCCAGTGAACAGAAAGTCAGTCCATCTAGGTAAGGTTGGCGAAAGCTCAGAAGGGGAGAGTAAAGGCTGGCACTGCGGGTAATGCTCCCTTTCTGCCATCAGCAGTGGTCACAGGACAGTGTGTCTACACAAAGTATCCTTTGGGCATTCTAGGGTCAAGGGGACATTTATTCCTGATGAGTTTGGTGGCCCCCAATCCAGGTCTCTCATTTATCTGCCAAAATGATTCTTGACGTCTTCACACCGATTTTCTCACTCAGACACTCCTGATGTGGTCCACTCTTTCTAGCCCACTGCACCAGCAGGGCTGTGACCTTGGCCCAGAAGCTACTCTTCCATCCTGCCCAATGCTAACCAACCAGATAAAACCTACTAAGGGCTAAGCACAGACCCTTAAAACTACAGCTGGGACCCTTCTCTGTAGATAAAGACACCGACTTTCTAGTTGTATTTCTTTCAGACCTGAAGAGAAAACCACTCTCAAATAAGCAGCACCAGAAGTTGACATGTGTTTACATCCCTGAGACACAAGAGCCTCCAGACCTTCGGCACATTTACAGATAAAACCGTGTATGGAAAGGAAAGAAAAGCCACAACAGATTACAGACTGTTCGGAAGACAGACATGGGCTTCTGTTTGAAAAGGAGTCTTCACGTTCTTCTCTGTTGCTGCATAAAGTGTAACCCTTGGAAGGGGCTTTGAAGACTGTGCATGGGGCCAGGTCAGTGAGGCCTATGAACTTTGTAGCCGCTGTGGCTGCTGCCCCTGGCATCAAAGGACACTGGGTGAGGGGACCACACAGTACTTGGTAGCTGTCCAAAGTGGACACTGCGGGCTCAGTGCACTGGAGTCTGACCCCTCCTACTACAGCTCATTTGTAAAAGAGCCAACAATGTTTGTTTTGAGGGTTAAATGAGGGAATGCTTCTAAAGTTCTAACCCCTCTCCTGGTTGAAGGATATTAATAATCAGAGAAAGATCTAAAAGTCACTCTGAAAATTCAAGAGCTGAGTCATTCTTTGGCCCAGCGGTACCTATAATGGTTTCTTTCCCCCCAGATGTTCCTTGCTTCAAAAGACAAGCTATTTCCCTTCACAGGCAAAGTCTGAGTCTTTCCAAAACACAACTGGAGGTACTCTGAGTCCTGAGATACAGGAGCCAAGCCTCCAGACAAAGCTTTCTCCTCCAGACCATGGAGACAGGGGAGCAAGAAGGAGGAAGAACAGCGGAATAGAAAGTTGTAATGTTTTAGTTATAACATTTTTTGTCAAAATGTATCCTTCTGAACTGTGCTTAAGGCAGGACCCTGCCTAAGATACTTTGGTAGCTGGTAAACTCTTAGATCTGAAGGGTCTCTGGAATTCTCATGTGTCCTCTGAGACCCTAAAAGGTCATGACTGTTTAAGGAAAAAAAAACTTTAAAGAGAAAAAGAAAAGTGGAAGAGCATGGCCTCGGCAGGGTTTAACAAGTGACAGCTGTTACTGCTTCTGCCACCAGCAGCAGGCTCTGGCACAGGCTTCCCTTACCATGACAGTGAAGGGGCTGTTGGGGATATCGACGCCACCGAAGCGCACGTAGATTACATAGGTGCCTGGCTTGGCAGCCGTGTAGAAAATGTCATAGGTGCCATCCTCATTTTCAATGACATCGGCCTCAGCCTCCGTGCCATCTGGGGTCAGAACCGTGCAGGTCACTTTCCCCTTCCCAGCAGTCTTGGCATCGACTACAAAGCCCACCTCCTCGCCGGTTTTCACAGTGGAGGCGATTCCGGGACCTGGAGGAAAGTTCAGGAGAAGAGAAAGGAAGCTTCAGCTGTGGACAGTTATCCTGGATAGCTAAAAACAAACCACACACCTGCATGCTGTCTCTACCAACTGCCGCTACATACAGGGATGTCCCAGAGATCACCTGGGGAAGGTACTGCTCAAGGGCGCATTTTGCCCATCGCTTATTAAATGAGTATCTCAGGCTCTGAGTGTCAACCAAACGTTGGGTCTGGTTTGCCAGCATTCTAGGGTATGGGGATGAAAGTCAGCTTCCGTCATCAAACACAGAGTGGGCATTTTCTTAAGTGCCAGGTACACACAAAGGCAAGCAAACAACTGGTTTTCAGAAAGGTGTCCTGTAAGAGCTCTAAGACATATTCCAGGGTGGCTACATTGCCAGAGGGCTTCCTGAGAAAATGGGTGATGGCTGAATTCTGAAGGATGGGGCATATGTCTAGGGGAAGTTTTCCACCTATATCCCCAAATAATAACCAGTCTCTCCCCCCTCTGCCCACTCTCCCTATGGATCCCTTTCTACAGGATCCACACAATATCAGGGAGTGCAGAAAAGTGTAAATTAAAAGCACATTGCCAAAAAAAGGAAAAAAAAAAGCAAACCATGAGGAAGCAAAAGGAGTAAGAACATGTTGTTCAGACCTGAGTAGAAGGAAAGACTGGTGCACATTGCGGAAGCCCCGAACTGACAGGCCTATCGGAGCCCCCAGGCTGAGCAGGACTCCGCCTGAGCGAAGGAAGGGAAGAGGACTACGGAGGAAGTCACCGCCCAGTATTAGCTTGTCCTCAGGTCAGCGAAGACGCTCCAGCTATGGCTGGCATACTACAGACCTGGTAGGTGGCAGATGGGTTAGGGTTTTAAAATTTCTCAAATTTTGCTGTTGGTGAGCCATTTACAAGCTTGCCCTGAAAGCCAGATTTTCTCCATTCAAAACAAGACGAGATATGAGCAAAGCGGAATACGGCCTGTGTGGACCTATGTTTAATTCTATTTAAAGAGAAGCAAATGTTTCATTTCAGAGATGAGGATTCATATTTTAAAATATACTCGATGCAGCATCAGAGCGGAAGGGCCTGTGGTTTTCAAACAGTCGTCTGTAAGAAATGGAAGGGACTGTGATGCTCAGATACGCCTGGGGAATTCCTGAGACTTAGACATAAGTTCCAAGTGTTGAGGAGAAAACCTAGATCCTTGAATGTGTTTCTCCCATGGTGGCCTGTAGTGATCCTGAATAAACCTTAAATAAAAGCTATCTACTCATGAAAGGTATATATTTGCTTTTTTGTGGGAGCAGCCATCACAGTTGATATCTCAATAAATGCACCCACTTCAAAGTGATACAATAATAATAGCTTCCACATGCCTGGCACCAGGCTAAGCATTTTTCATGCCTGACCTCATCTAATCTTTGCAATAACCCTATGAAACAGTCTCTGATTCTAAGAAGAAGTTCTTGAATTGAAATGTTCTCAAAAAGATCTTCACTCTACATCTGACCAAAGCTCAGAGTAGTCAAGCATCCCACCCTGATCACACAGCTATTAAATGGCGGAGAAGGGCTGGTTCCTGACTTTTGGACTTTAGAGCCCGCACTCCGGACCTGGGCCCGCACTCACCAGTGGCCAGGCACTTGCTGGCATCGCCTGTCTGTGTGGCCCGGATACGGTAGGGAGAGAGAGGGATGTCATCCCCCCCGTAGGTAACCCCAATCATATAGCGTCCAGTCTTGTCAGGGATGTAGGTGACAGCATATGTGCCATCTTTATTGTCCTGGACAACGGCTCTTTTGGGTTTTCCCTCTTGGTCCTGTGGATCACAGAGAAATGCTATTTGAGATGTTGCCATCAAGATGTAGAAACAATTCAATGAAAACATTGACACATTTGCTCATTAATTAGTGCCTCCAGTGGGAGGAGACAGAATTACTGGCATGATACAGTTTGGTTATTTGGTAGGGAGACAAGGCTGCAGATCCCTTTAACAACCAATGGACATGGTCAAATCTTAATACTTTTTTGGTCAAGTGAACAAATAGTGTTTAGCCCCAAATCCACTGATATGCAGGGAGGCAAGGGGGCAGAGGCTCCAGCTTGCACGCCACCACATTCACTCCCCCTTCTCTCTTAAGTAACAGGACCCTAATTCTTAACTAGGTGGACTGTGCAACTCTACTTCCTAGCATCCTTTGCCACTAGGGATGGCCATGTGACTTGTGAGAAATTTCTGGCAATTGAGAAGGGAGTGGAAGTCTTGTGAGGGACTTATGATAGGGCCGTTTAAGGGAGCTGATTGAGTTGGAAGGCCCTGCTTTTTCCGTCTGCCTCTCTTTCTCCTTTGGGCCTGCCATGCGGATTAGATGGCCAGGGCCATCATGGTCCTGGCATAAGCCACCATGGCATAAGCCTCATGGTCCACAAGGAGACCTTAAGGACAGATGCCACATGTGAGGACAGATGGGAAGAGAGATGGAGCCTGCTTCATTAACGAGCCACATGGCACCCTGGTGCCTTGCCCATGGGCTTCTTTAACAAGAGAGAATAATTCCATATGTTTAAGCCACTCTTATTTTGGAGTTTACTGTGATATGCAGTAGAACTTAGTCCTAACTAACCCAATGAGTAGTTTAAGACATTTTCACATAAAAACACAGAAACAGATGTAATAGAGAGAAAACATGAGATCCACCAAAACATAGTATTGGAGCTGTACCCTCAGGCGTCTCAGACAAACACACATGTTCTCTTGCGTAATTACTGAGGCTCTGGTGGGGAAATCTGTCAACCAATGGCACCAGGTCGGAAACTGGTTATTAAAAAATTGTTGTTCTTACCCCTGGCCAGGAAATTAGGTTTTATTAATGAAGTCTGACTCTAGAAAATAACTAAAAGATACCGTTATCTGAACAGCAAGCAGGCCTTCCCCGGCATCTCTGGCATCGATTGCAAATTCCACAGGAAGACTGGCGGGCACACCATAGGAACTGAGGCCAGGGCCACTGGCGGTCACTTTGCTGGCATCGTATGTGGGAAGGACCTTGACCTTGAAGGGACTTGGTAAACATACACATACCCTTGGTCAGTATGGATACACGTCAACCCTGCTAAATCTGACCTCTGTTATACAAAGAAACTGGGATAGCAATGAGGATTCCTACAGCAGATAAAATAGTGAGTTTAGCCAACGTCTTATATCCAGCAGAAATGTACAATTATGAGGTAGTAGCTATCATGCCCAGACCAGCTTTCCCTGACTGCATGCCAGGGGCGTAAATGAACTCCAAAATCAGTTTGGAGAACGTGGGGTTAAACACATTTAACCTACTTGTATTATGCTGAAACAATGACCACCAAAATAGAAAGGGAATTTTGGAATTTCAGTTTTAATATTTTATCTCATTCTTTTATTTTCTATTTTTAAAATGCTTTAATGATATGCTTTTAGTAAAGTAATACATAAGTATAATTTATAAATCATAATTCTATTAGAAATATATATATTTTTATGTAAAATATGTATATTGGGGATATACATTGGGGTATGGGTAACACTTTTTAATCTTAAGTATGATTTAAAAAAATAAAACCCTTAAAGGCTGTTCTCAGAGGTGAAGAGTTTATGCAATATTTTTTGTATCAATATGAATGAGGAATGAGGTTTCTATCCAAGCCCTTATAGGAATGCCATTGTCAACCAAACCCTCAAGTGAAGAAGTAAAAATCTTTGCCCTAATCAGAAAATTACTTGCAGGATCAGCAGAAAGAAGACTTTGATAAACTAATGCATTATTTGTTTTGTTGTTGTTGTTTTGTTTTTTTGTTTGTTTGTTTCCCCCCAAAATCCCCCATTCTGTACTTTCAGCTTGTCTTTAAGTTAATCATGGTGGAAAGAAAGAAGGCAGGTGAGGGGCAAGAGGGCAGGAGACACAGACACCAAGGCCAGGATGCTCTGACACCTGTACAGAGCGCGCTGGCCTCGATGAGAGCTGCAGATCAGATGGACGAGTGGGCCACCAGAGCAATGCTGGTGAGCCCTGCAGAGGGGTGGGTTCGAGTCTTGTTTGGACCCCTTCCCTAAGTGTCAGGAGCTTACCTACGAGGGATCTCTTCATCGGCATATTTAACGGAGACCATGTAAGGCCCTTCCTGGGATGGGGTGTAGGTCACCGTGTGTGTGCCGTCCCCATTGTCCACCACGTTCACCGGCTCCACCAGGCCTGAGGGCAGAGATGAGAGGTCTGAAGGACTGCCTGGCCTCCCCTGAGCTCCACCCTGGGTTGAGTTCAAAAAGGATCACATTCATCCCCAAGAGCTATTGGTTTCCACTGATGAGTAACATAAATGCAAGCGGGCTATAATCAGAGGCCTAAGAAATCACAGGAGACAGGATCCCCAATTCATGGTTGCAGAATGGGGTTGCATGACCCCAAGAGACACCTTTGGCTTGTTACTGGTTGAAGTACACTCAGTCAGACCTAGAGTATAATTAAGGAGACTGCCCAGATTTGTTCCTGGAGGGTGTGTGGTAAAGATGCATATTACAGACATGCTGTAATATCCTTTCAAGCTGGTTAGGCATGCTTGAGATGTGGTGAACTTTACTCTAGAGCTGAGAAAGGGCCAAAGAGTCCAGAACTCAGAACAGCCAAAATTAACCAATGCGATGGCCAGTTAAGACTTGTAGCCCGCTTTGAGTACATGGGTGTAGGTGCAGGGCAGGTGAGGGTGCCCTTCTCATGGGGTGAGGAGACCAGCAATGTGACGCATGCAGGAGACAGGTGGAGATTATGTTAAAGCATAATCAAGGCATGCACTGGGTTGCTAGATTTTAGATTCCAGTTCTAAACATAAGTGTCAAGGATGGATCAACTGCAGGGCAGGTTAACCAAAGCATAGCATACTCATTAAGCATCAAAGCAGAGGAGGAGGGTATAAGGCAATCTCAGGGGTGAGGCTAATAAGAGGCACTCAGGTTACACAAATTAGAGCAGCAGCCAATAGGAAAATGCAAACCTGTCTCCATTAAGTCACCCTTCAGGTCACCTTTAAAGAACTCTGAAATGGCTTTCAAGGGGCTGCGCCATGCCTGGGAATCTGTCTCATCAGCTAAAATTAAAAGGCTGTTACTTAAGAATCTCCATGACACAGGTATATTACTAAGCACTCTTTCTCTCTTCACACACACACACACACACACACACACATCTTGAGGCTCAATAACTCCATACATCAGAACCTAGCCCCATGATCTCATTTCCCCAAAACACTTCTACCCTGAATTTGAAGGGGCATAACCTCCTACTGAGCTAACTCCATCAAGGAGAAAGCTCCTCTTCAAACAAGGAACCCCCTTATTGGCTACTTCTATGAAGCCAAAACACATCACTGGGGACAACTCCAGATAATTTGAGAAATTAGGCAGAAAATTACATGTTTCAAATTCTAGAAGAAGAAATGGGGTCGCACCAAAAAGGTGAATTTTAAAATGCTTAAGGGTTTTGTCCCAAATGGTCTGTTCGCCTTACTAAACCCCAGTTCCAGGCTGCCAAAAGGGCAGACCAAATTACCAGCAAAGGCCATCCCCCCAAAAGACCCCCTTGTTCCAGAGAGTAGGGACGACAACAAAGCCATGTGGGCTGAGAAGCTGTCATTTCCAGAAATTTGGAGTACTAAGGCATTTTAAACAGAGGTATCACCTCTGCACCCACCACCCGTCCAAATCCAGACTAACTTCCATCACCTCACAAACACCAAAACATAAAAGCAGCAGCTACAAAACCATTACCCATTGGAGAACCCAAATGTCACCTGCTTCATTTCTCTATCTAAAAAACTGAGATTAGAGAGACATTTACAGCCAGGTCATAAATTGGGTGGCAACTACTTCATTAAATAAATAGAAAAGATAGGCCAATCAAGGAATAATGGGCTTGTGTACTTTTAGAACACGAACTTCTATTCTTTAGCTAGAATACAGAGCAATAAAGCAATGTAAAAAATTTTAATTCATGACCAAACTCAAAAGCGAAGTGCTCGCTCTAGGTCATGTCTGCCTCTGCCCTGGGCAGGTGAATGTCAGCAGGAAGGCAGGACGCATACTCACCTCGTGGGCCCAGGACCCTCACTTCCAGTGGGGCCAGGCCGGCCTTGCTGCTGTCCACCGTAAAGGACTGTAGGACTCGGGCTCGGACACCCGAGCCCACCCCGGGGCCAGCGATCTTGACCTTACTGGGGTCCACGACATCCTTCACAGGAACCCTGAAAGGGCTGCCTGGAAAAGAGGTCATGCGGTTCTGAGCCTCCACTGAAGTTGTCTGAACTTAGCATGAGAGCAGCCAAGAACCAGCAACATAACATCAAGTCCTAGACAACAAAAGTCAAGTTTCTGCACCACTGCCAGAGCCATACTCCAGGCAGACATCACCAATCAATCACATAGACCCTCTTCCTGATGTGCACATCCTAGTCAATCCAGTGGCCTGAGCAGCCACCACAGACAGACCACCAGAGGAAACCAACGTGCCGCTGCAGCTAAGACAGGATACCTTATTAAAAATTACCCCACCATAGGTTTGTTCCAGGCCAGGAAGAACTGGGCTGATGTTTAACCAACCAAAATTTCCATGAAGGAAAATGAGAAGCTAGCAGGTTCCTGAGTGTTTCACAGCAGCACTTCACAAGTTACCTTAGCTATGAAGCCTGACACTAAGAAAACCAACCAACATTTTACTAAATGACTCTGCCTGGGAAAATTCTGGGGTCCAGGTGAAGCTAGCATTTGGCTCTGGGAGGCAGTAGGGTGTCTGAAACTCTCTGCTGATGGAAAACTGCAAATGGACCTCTTTCTGTTGTTATGCTCAAGGATGGCCGAGCTTTCAAATGCTTCAAGCTCGAGGGTCAGCCACAGGGGCCAAACTCTCACCCTCTTCTGCAAGGGGGATTTCAAAGCTGATGGCATTCTCTAGATTTTCCAGTAAAGTCAAAATAGCTGTGCTGTGTCCACTACCAGGAGATGTCCATCTCCATGGCCACCTGCCTGGCTGGATCCACCAGGTCACCTTTGGTGACATTCTCTGAGCTCTACTTTCTTGTCTCATGAACTGTAGGGCCAAAAGGTACCCATGGCTCCATGTCCGATCACTGAGCCCTCCTTTTTCTTCACAGCAGTCAAACCATAATTTTAGTGCTAGAAACCCTAGACAAGCAGCTTCCAGAGGGCAGGAGCTTTGACTGTTGGGTCCATGGCTGAATTCCTCTTGATAAGTAATTATAGGAATTTAAAAATCTATAGTGAAAGAGCTGCAAAAATAAGTTTGAGAATATTCCTTTGAATGAATTAAGGCTAAATGAACACCTGAGTAGAACTACTTTGAACAGAATGTCAGTGCTTCCTGATCAGTGTGAGAGAGTAAATGTGACTGTGTGTGCAGTTGCTCATGACCAGGAGGAGCAGGCACAGTCAGGAAAGAGTGTGTGCTCAGGAGACACTCCAGCTTCCTGGGAGCCAATCCAGAACCCTGCAAGTTCGACCTTTGGCCTCCCCCTTCCTGTCAGTCTCACAGTGGCTTACGGCCTTCAGAGCAAGGATAACACTGACCACCCAAGGCTCTTCCTGACCAGGGGTTCTCTGGGTAGGACTCTGTCCTCTTTCTCACCACACCTGAGATGAGGCGTCAGCTGACTCAGGAGTAGCACTAGAGTCCTTGGATTTGCGCCCACACCATACCACACGGTCACCTCCACTTCTGATGTGTGTGGGGTGGCAAATGTTTCATTAAGAAACAGAACTGAACCTATGAAAATGCCCCTGCTGAAATATGAAAGTTAGAGAGCCCTTCATTACTGAAGTCATGTATTTCTTTACTGTTTGAACCATTTAGAGTAGTGGTTTTCAAGTGGGGATTGTTTTGCCCCCTACTGGACATATGACAATATCTGGAGACATTTTTGGTTGCCACAAAATGGGTCACTAGATATCCTCCAATGAACAGGGAAGCCCCCACAACAAAGAATTATCCCGCCCAAAATATCAATACTTCTGAGGATGACAAACCCCATTTTCTAGGAAGTGTATATACTATATCATCCCACAGAAAGTAAATTAATAAATAAAAATGTGAGGTTGTGTGTCTTTATCAGCTGCCAGGACTGTCAATTGAAAAAACAAAAAACAAGATGCATGTATATCATGAATAAGAGCCAGCCACAAAATAAAGTGAAGATTTTCAACTTTGTAAAGAAACCGCTCTTCTTTAAATTAAGAACTAGGTCCTCCAACACATGAACAAACATTTTCAGTCAAAACTCTAAGTCAACGCTTTTTTGCCATATTACTGGTCCTACTAGGAGTTGAGATATTCCTGGAGATGTAGCTCTAAGGAAAATTCTCCCTTTGCAGCAACTACAAATGTCAAATTATTTTTCTTATTTAGGGAAGTATGCAAAATCAACTGTTCTTTGGGTTCCTTCCTAAGGGAGAGCTTACCAGGGATGTGGTCTCCTCCATATGTGATATTCACATCATAATCCCCTGGAGCAAAGGGGATGTACTCAGCGCTGCAGCTGCCATCTTTGTTGTCTCTGCAGTTTATCTTCGACTCTGACGGTCCCTCGACAGTTATGCCGAGCCCACCAATTCCTGCCCCTCTGGAAAGTGTGGAAAGAAAGCAAAGCAATACTAGTGGTTCATACTAGTGTGAATTCATTTCACCAAAATTCATTTAAAATCTCTCTATATAAACTTCCCATTTAGCCAACTCAACTATTATGACACTTCTCACACAGGGAATTTCTCAATGATGTAATATAAATAAAGACAGATTTGACCCTTCCTTTCTAATGTTTATCCTCCATTTGTTTTTCTCATCTAATTGCATTGGTTAGGACTACAAGTACAATTCAGGCATGTGCCTTGTGACTGATTTTAATAGGAATTTGTCTAATATTTCACTTAAATATGAGATTGGCTACATATTTCTACAGTGTCGAGCTAAGGAGTTTCTATCTAGTCCTGGCTTGCTCAGCAGTTTTATGACTGTTATTATCAGTGTTTCCTGGTACCTTTTCAGTATACTTGCTCTTTCTCTGTAATATAAGTCTCTACAGAACAAAATGCTTCTTTTATTATGAAAAAAATGCCTCTCAAAAGTTGGGAGACTTTACACATATGTAAGAAACACCCATAAAACTTCTTTAAAGCAGTTAAACTGCTTAGGGCTATTCCTTTTAGAGACTAAACACACAAACCCCAGGGCCTTGCTTACCTGGTAACCACAGTGAAAACATTGGGTTTGTTGGTAAAGGCCTCTTTCAATCCAGGTCCTTGGGCTTGAACCCGAGACGGCTGGCAGCCTTCAGTGACAGCCACTTTGAAGGGACTGTTTGGGACGGGCACATCATCATACGTTACCTCCACTACATGGAGGCCTGTTCAAAACAAAACAAAACAAATATTCTATAGAAGTCACTTTTTTATGGGAAAAGCCTCTACTCTGAGCTTTTATCTAGCATTCATATCTACATACTTTACCATGTTATTGGAAAAGGGCAGGTTAAAAAAACAGTAATATTGATATAATCTGATTTTTAAAAAATACAAATTGTCTATCGATGCTTTTTGTTCCCTTGGCATTCACACAACCCCCACCACTACCCACTCACAAACCGACACACACACAAGGTCTCTCCACCAAACAAGTAACACTAAGTCTACATTGAAGTCAGTCATCTTAAACATACTACTCTGTTTTGGGAAAACTCCATTCAGTAGCTTACCAAAAGACAAAAAAAAAATCTGTAAAATAGAATATACAGGCATCTATAAAAAGAGTTTACATTTCTACACCAGAATATTTATAGATTTCATATGTCCCAGTAATGAGGATATATGCTACTTTGATTTTGTTCCTTCATGCCTTTATTATTTCTGAAAATGTTTTATAATTCTGAATATTCTGGAAAGAAATCAACGTGTTAAAAAATTGCGCAAATGATCAATAAGCATTACATCACCCCATATCCTGCTCAGATGAGGCTTAGGCTAAACCCCACCCAACCGCCACACAGCAGGGCCAGCACACCAGGTCCAGAGTCCGAGCGGCTCTGTTGGGGAGGAAGGTGTTCTTATTTTCCGTCACTTTTCGAGGGCCCCTGCTAAGATGGTGGGCTGAGCACATGGGGCAGAAATCATCATCAGACACCAGGAGGAAATGGCCAGGCACAGTTTTGAACAGCGTTATGTCTAAGAAGTCAACTCACCTTTTTCGAAAGGCGTGTACTCCACCTGGTAGGGTCCCATCAGCATTGTCCGTGACGAAGCACTCGGTGGAGGCCCCCGAGGGGTTGGCAATGTGGGCCTTGATGTGGTTGCCCCCCACCTTCGTCAGGGGTCGGGAGTCGACCGTAAAGTCTGTGGTGGCTTCACGAAACACATCTGCAGAGCAATCACACAGGTAAGAATGTCACCAACACCTCAGACCCAGGAGTAAACCCAAGAACCAAGACACAATTAAGTGATAGCAGACAACTGGTCTCTCAGAATCAGGAAACTAATGTGCATTCCCTGCTCCCACGAAAAAGAAGCCCCTTCCAGGGTAGCCTCAGCCAAGTGACAACACAAGTATTGTATATGTTTTGGGACAAAGGTAGGGGTTGCAGCATCTCTCTTTTTTAATGGAACTCACCTTTTCCTTCTATTCCTGGCCCAAAGACTTTGACCCTGCTGGTGTCCACGGCGGGCTCCACCTTTACTCGAGCAGGGAAGTGGGGCACAAGCTCACCACCATACTTCATGGTCAGTGTGTACATGCCGGCAGTCAGGGGCACGTAAGTCACTGCATAGGTGCCATCTTTGTTGTTCTCAATACAGACTTCAGCTTTTGCTCCCGAGTCGGAGACAGCTTCCAGGCCCAGCGTCCCGGGACCCGCTTCTGAGCAGTCAACGCTGAGCAGCCCAGCTTCACCCACTTTCCCATGCTCCAGGCCTGGTCCTGATGCCACAACTTTAGAGGGATCAAATGGCATTTCAATGTCAGCTTTGAAGGGGGAACCAGGTATGTGGACTTCCTCAAAAAGAATGTTGACGAAGTACTCCCCAGGCTTTGTGGGAAGGTAA
The DNA here is from genome assembly GCF_004126475.2 of Phyllostomus discolor. Classification (NCBI taxonomy): domain Eukaryota; kingdom Metazoa; phylum Chordata; class Mammalia; order Chiroptera; family Phyllostomidae; genus Phyllostomus; species Phyllostomus discolor. Next base: position 51,485,812 of record NC_040909.2, on the reverse strand, counting down.
GAGACGGAGCAGGTCCCATCGCCATTGTCAGAGCATTCAATTTTAGCCTCACATGGACCTTCCACGGTTAGACCCAAACCTCCGGTTCCAGCTCCTTTGGTGTCAATGGTGAACTCGGCGGGCTTGCCCACAAGACCACCCTTTAGGCCAGGGCCATGGGCCTTCACCTATTTGAAGAAAGAATGAAAGTCAAACTTTGCCTGATGCTAATATTGCTGCTCAGCCAGTGCTGCATTCAACACCCAAGCCTGTAATCAACACTGAACAGCATCTCAACTAGGTGGGCCTTTTCCCTGGGGACCAAGGTGTGACAGACTCACCTCACCACACCACTGAGTTACAGCCATCATGCAGTCGCTGCTGCTGCACATGGCTAAGGGAGACATGGCTGTAAACTAATCAACCTGAAAGGGAGGGGCGTGGGCCTCTGAAGCACAGAGCAGGACGGCCCCCACTCCTGCCGTGCCCAGCTCCTGTGAACCTGAGGGACAGACTTAACATCCAGTCCCACAGACACACACAGGTTTCCTGGGCTGAGTGCTCGTAGAACAGTTTGCATGGACCTTAAATGTTGTTTTGGCTACTACACCTCCCTCGACAAAGTCTGCATAAAAAGAAAATAACGGTGATGGTGAATATGTCATTACATATTTGTCCAAACCCATAGGCCGTTCAGCATCAAGAGTAAACCCTAATGTACACCTGGACTTTGGGTGACTATGACATCAGTGTAGGTTCATCAGTTACAACTAAGGGACTGCTCTGTGGGGAGTGGTGGTAACAGGAGGCCATGCATGTAGGGGGGTGGGGGCAGGAATAATATGGGAAATCTCTGTACCTTTCCCTCAGTCCTACTATAACCTAAAACTGATCTAAAAATAAAAGTCTAACAAAAATTTAAAACAAAAACTGGTTTTAAAAGAGGCAAGAGAGAGTAAAGCTTTTACCTCTAATTCAACAAACAAGAGAGTTTTATAGGATTCATGCCATTCAGACCACTGGAAATACTCTAACACCCTTGATTCAGGACTACTAGGATGAAATGACAATGAGAATAACTCATTTTTATATTTAATTATTATAACATCTGTGGGTGAGCTCATTCTGTGCCAGACACCAGCCGAGGCCTCCACATTCACCAGTCTCCCCCACCTGACAGGCTCACTTTGAAGCGAGTGCCATTATACACAGACATGAAGGAAGAGAACTCAGGGCGGGGCCCCTCGAGGCCGCACAGTGAGAGGAGGAGCAGCGGTGAGACACAGCTGCCCACAGGACGCTTCATGCTCCACTAGAGGAAAGAGAACACTGTCAGCCACTGAAAACTGACTTTCAACACAACATGATTTTCTAAAGGTGCCTGCCAGGACCAGAGACGGACTGTGTGTGGTGTCACACGAGACCACAGGGGAAAGCGTTCTCGAACAAAAACATAAGCTGACCTTGGTGGGATCAGGCGGCAGTGAGGCCTCCACTGTGTAGGGGCTCCCAGGCACGGGGTGTCCATCGTAGGTCACATCTACGGCGTACAGCCCCTCCTCCCGGGGGATGAACTTGGCTGTGCTGCTCTCTCGACCTGGCACAGGCGCCACCAGACATGGCACCACCTTCCTGGAGGGGCTCAGGATCGTCACGTCCAGTTTCCCTTGGCCTCCTGCCCCTTTGGTATCAACAGCAAACTCCTGATCCTTCCCAACTTCAACTCCTGGAAAAGGTAAGCCAATTAATTAATTATTATTTAATGGTGTTAACATTAATAATGATAGTTGCCATTTACTGAATGCATCTTGTTCACCAGGCCTCAGTATAGCATACCATCTCCTTTAATTTTCATCACAACCCTAGGGGAGTTATTAGTAACCAACCGTTTTTAACAGGAGGCTGAGACTGAGAAAGGCTGAATAATTTGTCCAGGGTTCCGCATCTAGCAGATCACAAAGCTGGGACTGGGCTAAATTTACTTGACTCCACAATCGGCTCTGCTGACCAGTAAGTTATAAGCTGACACTGTCTTCTCTCCTTTACTTACTTTTGATGTTATATCAAAACGTTTCCATAAGCTAGTGTTTTATTTACTAACTCTTGGCAGCAAATTTAATTCTACAGTCAAGAAGGCAAAAGTCAGAACTGGCATTTGAAAACTCTTTGCAGAGCAGTCCACAGAAAACCATGTATTGTGTTTGACAAAGACAGGGGAAGGACTTTGAACCAAAACAAAAGCCCTGGGAAAGAAGTCCTCCCACCGCTACCCAGGAAGATCCTGACTCCAGGCCAGCACAGGGCCTGCTGAGATGAACACTGTGCAGCTGTACCATAGAGGGAGGCCTCCATCTCCCAAAGGATTTTCCTCACTGGCGTTGTGGTTTACCTGGTATGGAGCCCAAACCCTTGGCGTCTCGAAAAAGGAGTGATGAGGGAACACGGTGAAGGGTTAGACAGGGACCATTCACATGCTCCGAGCTGGCTGCCCCCCAAGGACAAAAGCCTCATCAAGCTCCTGTTTCAGAGCCCAGAGCAGGGCATTGGCCTCATTCACAACTTGTACATTTGGGTCACAGGCCAATTAAGGTGCTCACCAGTGGTCCCACTGACACCCAGAGAGACCCCTCACGGGTGGAACAAGAGGCCTTCCCTACGGGTATGCACGAGCCCTTGTGAGCTTGAAAGCAGGTGAACAGGTGCCACCAAGGTGTGGCCAGGCGGCAGTCAATGGGTGAGAATGTTCTCCCGGAAGCACTGCTGATGTGAGAGCGGGGGCTGAAGACACTGGGGAGAGCAGGATAACTGTAATGCAAAGTAAGCACTGCCCACCGGTTTCTGCCGGCAGAACCGTGTGTGCAGATGCAGAGAAGAGCATCCTCTCTTCTCTGCATGCGGACATGAAGACGTCTGGAAGGACAGACAATGAACTGATAACTTTGGTTAACTGTAGGGAGGGGAGGTAATTGGCTGAAGTGGAATTCACTCTTAACTGTGATTTTTTTTAGATGAAAAATTGGTTTATGTATTTTTGGGTAAAAAAATAATTTTATAATCACATGCTGAACTTCTGAAGTTGAGTGGTAAGTATATCAGTGTTCATATTAAACCATTCTCTTCTGTATGTTTGAAATTTTCCCTAATAAAGTTTTTCTTCATTTAAACTAAATAAAATGAGCTCGCAGTAATAAGATACCTAACAAGCTAAAGGAATATTCAGATGGGTGTAGAGGGTGCCCTGTAGCTGTGGTTTCTGGGTGCCAGGGAGCTGACTTCTATGCTTGACTCTTGACCCGTGTGGATTCAGTGGCCAAGGAGAGTGGGCCCAGTAGAAGCTGCCAGAAAGCAAAATGCCCAACTTCTTTGTAATGAAAACATTCCACTGTGATGCCAGCAGTTGCTGAGGGCTATTACTGAGGTACTGTGCCAGGGTCGGAATTATTACCTCGTTTAATTTTCTAAATATTCCTTTGAGTGTTTTTGACCGCCTCCTTCCTCATCCCCACCACACGAATAATGAAAACTGAGGCTCGGTGACATGAGGCCGGTAGGTTCCCACTGCACGGCCCTAATTCAAAAACAAGTCTATTCTGCTACAAAGTCTGTTAAGCCAGAAACTGATTCTCTGCGAGCTGTCCTTTTAAGAGAACCTGACAGCCCCTGATGGTGGTCTGCGATGACCTGTGTCTCCTTTCCATTCACACACTTACTGTTTTCCAGTCCATTAATTTTTATCTTGCTCAGATCCAGCGGAGCCGCCACGCCCACAGTGAAAGGACTTTTAGGGATGGGATCACCACCATATGTAACCAGAACCTGCATGCTGCCCTGGAATGAGAGAAAACCAAGTACACCTTTGGGTGCCAACATACTAACCTGGTGTTTAAATCTGCCTTCTGGATCTTTCATCCTACCCAGAGACACAGGTTATTTGATTCTAGTGGATATAGAAAACATCTCAGACATATCTCGCTAAACTTCTAGCCCCTGGTAAGAATGTTAGAGAAACCAGATAAAATAAAAGGAACCAATAACAACAGGGACAACATAATGAGCATTGTGCTCTGTGCTTTTAAGCATTTCCTGGATTCAACCTCAAAACAGCCGTTAAGGGGCAGTTCCCTGTCATCCTAATTTTTCCAGAGAAGTCAAGTCACTTCCCCTAAGTCACCCATCTGGTACGTGTGAGCTGGGCCTCACACCCATAGCACCCAAACCCATATCCTAGGCCAAGGAAACAAAAGCTGCCTGGGTGACGGCAGGCTGGGTCTGTGGGCTCAGGCTCCGCAGGCCCCCGGGCTAGCAGCCCCCATGGCGGCAGAGGGGCAGCATGGCCGTGTAAGTGCTGCAGTTCGCTCCCAGCCAGTCCCAGCCCCCTCCCTGTGAGATTCCTCTCTCTGAGGCCCTCTCCCTCTAAACCATGGCTCCATGAAAGACCACGGCTGTCTCGGGCAATTAAGATCCCCCTTAGCTTGAAAGTCTGGGCATACATAAAAGGACCACGTGGGAGGGAGAGAGGCAAGGAAGGAATCTGGGAATCCAGCACTGGCTGGAGTTCAGCCCTGCTGAAGGCTGTCACTGATCAAGTGTTAAAAGGGTGTCGCTTTTGGCCTATGTATATCTTCTCACATTCCTTTTGTAATAACAAAGGCAGGGAAAGCCAAGAAAAAAAGCTGGGTATATCAATGAAGAGGAGAGGACCAATTCCCCAGGATTTATTTGTACTGCACACAAAACAAACAGACTCCAGCCTCCAGGGTGTAACACTTCACCGTAAAATGTACACAGGTCAGGTCCAACAGAGCAGGGGCTGACTGGATACTTCGGGCCCCACCGCTTTCCCTACATGCCAGCGTATCCCGAGCTCTTACCTCCTCACCCCCAAACCCCTAACTCCCTCGGGGCTAGGCCTCACAGCTAAGCCAGTGTCCTGGAAAAACCTTCTCCACCACCTCGTGTACATTCTGACCGCCTCTCTGGAGTGGCAAAGGACAGAGGGAAAAATCCTCTTCCAGTTAAGCCTCCCCATCCCATAAAAGAAAGTATGTTCTCATTACCAGTCATAAAAAAACAAAAGCTCAGATAGGAAATGAACTCTACCTTAAATAACCTACCGAGAGGGAGGAAGAGCTTCAAGGTTTACACCTGCAGTGGTCTGCGGCATTTTAAGGTTTGCCCAGAGGCCCCATCTAAAGAATGGCCTGCGCTTTTCCTGAGGGATAAGAACTGAGGAACGCCTCAGCAGTGACCACCTGGCATCTCACAAAGACTTCTCGGACCGCAGGACAGTTTTACTCTCCCCTGCCAGCTTCTGAGACCTTAATCTTACTCTACAAAACACCCCCCACAAGACCAATGACCCAAGAGCTCAGATGAAGATAGCATGGGCAGCCACCCACTGCCCCATCTTCCAGAAACCTCTGCGACACCACAGCCACCAAGAGCAATAAAGCTTCAAGGGAGGGACTGCTATCCCATAAGGCTCAGTGAGCTGTGGGGTTTCCTAAAGGTACCAGAGTAGCACAGGGAGTTTTCAATGCCCAGAGGCTCCCAACTTGCCATGCCATGAGCTGCTGCCACCAGCTTCTCTAACTGCTAACAGAGGTTCGGGGAAGCTTGGAGTGAGAAACTGAGGTCACTTGAGGCCACAGACAAACGAAAGCACAGAAGGCAAAATCCTTGGGGGAGACTGGCATTACATGACTTCCCTTCCATAAAATCAAGACTTTGACCTTCAGGAGGCCTTTAAGCCCCAGCCCAACAAGTCCACTCTTCCAAGGCAGAAAGAGCTCTGACCTCTACCTTCTGACAAGAGGTCAGAGGACAGACCAGCAACAACCATCCCTGGTCCACTGCAGGCAGGTGAGCATGCGCAAGCTGTGGCTCAGGGGCCCTACAGAAGGGGGCAACAGCCTGCAGGTACTTGGGAGCAAAGGGCCAGCAGTAAACTGGTAACTGTGTAAACACAGTTCTTAAATTGTCTCTGTGATTTGAGGCTTCATTTATTCAGCCATTTGGCCATAAGTCCACACAGAGCACCCATGGCATCAGGCCCTGTGCTCAGGGCTGGGGATGCATATACAAATATATCATAATATCCTGTCCTCAGGGAACTCATAATACAAGGAAAGATTTAACCTGTTTTCTATGCTACAGAAAGAGATCTGCAGAATTTCAAGTTGCTCAAATAACAAAACAGTAAACCTCACTCTAAACAAGAAAGGACCAGAGGGACACCATGGAGCTTTTCACACTAGAGATAGTGACTGACACCAAGACCTCACCAGGCTCCTTGGATGTATGATGGGCTGCATTTGGACAAACAGCCCCAAGTGGTCACTCAGCATGCAGATGGCCTTCAAACCTGCAGCTCTCAGAGAACTGGATGAACTTGACCTTGGCATGACTCTGCAGTATGGACCCTCCCACTCCAGCTTCACATCAAATGCAACAAAACAGGACCTGGGCTCCTGACCACCACCTCTACCGTTCAACCGGCAGTGGGAGTCATGTGGGGCAATGGGTTCTAAAGTCCCTTCTGGGGATGCAGGTTGAAACCTGAACATGTCCTGACATCCACAACTTACTTTTTAGCAGTGTGGTGAAACACAAGAACATATGCAGGTATAGAGTAAAGCAGGAGTCTCACACTATTTTTAGAAGAGTCTATGACCTTGTGATCTCGACCAGTGTGCATATTCATGCTTTCTGGTACTTTGTCTGAAGAAACACAGTGCTGGCAAGAAAGATGACATCAAGCTAGTACTCCCAGAGGTAAGGCTCCCACCAGGCCTCAGAAGCATCAGCAGGAAGATAATTACCTACTTAGTACTGAACAGCCTGATGACAAAGGGGTATTCTTCTACAAAAGTATTAATTTTACCACTACTAATAATGAATCCCTCATTAAAGTGAAAATAAAATAAAACAAACAAAAAACCACCAGGAAGCAGCGTATGTGGAAATAAAAGGCCACACTTGTAACATGACACACAAACCTACCCCAGAGAAACCCCGAGTGCCAGGGGAGTTCTCATAGCAAAGATTCCATCTCCAAAGACGTGGAGCGCCCAGGGCGGGGGGACACCTGCACCTTCCCCATCTCCACTGTACCCCTCACTCTTCCCCACTGAACTCTGGCTGACTCCTCGCGGAGTGGCACTTCTTGAGCAGTGTTTCTATACAGAAAGCACCACCTTGCTGCTCCTGCAAATGGCATTTCTCGCATGACAGGCTCTGTTCTTCAACAAGGAAGGAAGCTCAGAGGTTGGAACGACTGTTCTGAACACTCTGCAAGAGCAGTAAATTCCAGGCTTTTCTGCAGGAATATCTGCTTCCCAGACCCTAGAGGTGTGGGCATGAGGAAAAACAACTTTAAACAAATAAATATGACTTGTACAGAGAGATAGTTTTATTTGTTCTATCCTTACAGGAAGACATGCTCATTGATTTCACAGAGAGGGAAAAGGAGGGAGAGAGAGGGAAAGAAACATCGATGTGTGAGAGAAACATTGACTGGTTGCCTCTCACATGCACCTGGACAGGGGATTGAACTTGCAACCTAGGTATGTGCCCTGACTGAGAATTGGGTCAAAAGCCCTGGATAGAAAAATCCTGTCTATATTCCTGTCTTTTCTAAAAGGGGACCATCCAGGGCTCTAAATAAGTATTTCAGAACTGAGGGCCTAAAGGTTGAACACTGTCTCTTTGAGAAAAGACTTTGAGAAAGACCCCCCCTATAACACCTTGTGAAGAGGGTGAACTAAGATACAAGGGCCAAGAAGGAATAACAAAGGCACAGCTCTTTCTCTCTGAGAAATTAATCAAAGACTGAAAGGCAGCTGCTGGTAAGGATGGGAAGAACGTGTATAAGAAAGGTAGATACTAGGTCCGGAATTTCAAGAGCATTTCTCTGCTAAGACCCAAAATGGAGGGGGAGTTTGGGGTGAGGAGAAAGGGGCTAGTGTTCTGCTTGTTCTTGAGAATCCTTGAGGCCCTCCTGATAGAACCAGTCAGTCTTCTGTGAGCGCTCCACAGTTCAGAACAAAAGACTCAAAGAGCTGCCTCCCACAGGGGAGCAGAGATCACACTGTCGGCCTCCAAAGTGACCCAGCACCCAGCACAGCACTAAAGGGAAAGGGGCCTGGCAGGGGCTATTGGTCAAGGGGATGGGAAGACCCTACCTGCTGGGTGGGTGTGTATTTAACAGTGTGGGAGTAGTCATAATTATCGATGACGTCCAAGTCCTTCACCACGTCTCCAGGGAGGGGGCTGCTAAACTGCACATTCAGTGGGGCTTTTCCTGCCCCTTTTGTGTAGACAGTGAAGTGGGTTGGTTTTCCATTTTCCACACCTGGAAAGATAAACCATGAAGTGAGGAGACAGGCCTGGCTGGAGTGGTTTCACTTTTAGAACCGGTCTGACAGGTTTATCTGCACCTGCTCTACTGATGCAGCCAGACAGGGGCTGGGGCTTGGCTCAGCGCTCTGCCACTCAACTGGAGCCCAGAAAGAACACCTGCCTTGGGCAGAGGTAAGTCTCTCCAGGCCTCAGACCAAGCACGCACACAGCATTGGCCTGCAGAGCCCCCAGGGTAGCCTCGAGCACACACACCATCACACCCGCCACCTTACCTGCTTTGCTGAGGCCGGGACCTTCTGCCTTCACCTTGCTGGCATCATGGGAAGGGTCGACTTTGACTCTGAAAGGGCTGGCGGGGATTTCCTGTAGCAGAAATACTGTCTCAGTAGGAAAGCCCCTAACGCCATTGCCAGACCTTTGCATTCTGCCCAACTTTGACTTGAGTGGGTGGTGAGCAAACTTCTGTTGCCACATGTCAGGCCTTCACACTCTGACATCAGGGATGGGCCCTGATGGGTTACTTGTGAATGCCTTGGTCCCCTACATCAAAGGCTTCCCTCCATTTTCTTCATAGCCAAAGGAAGGTTTCCCACAAGAAAATCTGAAAACTCTTGAGCCTTTACCATCAAAATTGACAGTAATATATGGGGTCAGAGGGAGAGAAATGTCCTCTAGGGACAGCTGCGAGCTGTGGTTTGGAGAGTTTAAGAAATCAATGAGAAATATAGTGGTTATAATTCTACAAAAAGAATGTCATACTATCAGAATACAAGCAGAACAGGTTAACTGGATGAGACCAACTCAAGAGCCACGTCTCTAGAAACAGAACTTCCTTCTAAGGCCCCTGTTTTTATGTAAGGTTAATTTGAATCACCAGGATTCCATTATTTCTTGTTTTAGGTACTGCTCATCCTATCCTTCTTTCCAGAGCCCTGCTTTGAACCAGTGAATAATAATACACTTCTCACTTCTGTTAAAAAGTGGTGAAATTTCAGGTCTGTTTTTTTTTTCCCTTCTTGGTTTTAATGAGCCAGAAAGAAAAACTAGGGAGCAGAGTTCTGAAGATACTTTCCCTATTGCTAAAAAACAAAAAGGAAATACTGTGTACGGGTGGCCATAAAGAACTTAGACCCCCCCACCCCGCCCCGCCATACCCACACACACCTGAGATGCAAAGAGAACTTTGATAGTGTATCGCCCAGCAGCAGGAGGCACATATTTAACAGTAAATGTGTCGTTTGCATTGTGAATAATGTCAAAATCCACATCTTCCTCATCCTCACTCAACACCCGGGCATCACATTTAATGCCAACGCTGACATCACCTGGAACAGACCAGCTCATTAGCATGAGTTTACAAGACACAGCATGTCCCAAACAATCACTTCTAGTTCAGGTGAACACCCCAAAATAAGTAACTGGGAATTTTCCAGCAAAAAACACGAGAAAGGAATGGTGGTAAGCCAGGGTTTTGGAAAAAAGGATGGAGGATGAAAGGATGGCAAAGATATCACCACAGAACTGACACAGAGGCTCATTAGATTTCTTATGCAGGTGGACTGCTTCCTGTTTCAAAGTTCGCTGCCCTCGAAATGTTATAAAAAGAACTTAATTCCCCAAAGAACAGCAATCACTGTGTTGGGTGAAGCTCCCTCTCACCTTCTCCAGCCTCGGTACAATCCACTGTGAAGTGAGTAGGCTCATTTGCCTTCAATCCACTTCTCTCCACGCCTGGCCCAAACACTTTGACCTTCTGGGGATGGCTACCCTGCCCGATGTTGACCTACAAAGGACATGGAGAAAGATGCAATCCACTATTCCTCCACTCAGACCCAGTAAAACACTGTTAGTTAACATTGTTGGAAATAGTCCTCCTGGACAATCCAGAGCACTCCGCCCTGCAGGGCACCCCATCATTCAAAGCCCACCAAGGATGACAGGTTCTTCCCATAGATCTGCCTTGGCTATCAGACAGGGACAGAACCCAGACCTGCAGCAGGACAGGGCTTCTTCATACCACGGCCAGGATTCCACCTCACAACCTACCCGATAGGGGCTGTGCGGGATGTTCACTCCTCCCCAGACCACGGCGATGGTGTGCTTGATGGGTTTAACTGGGGTATAGGAGCAGGCATAGGTGCCGTCCATCCGACTCTTCATCTGGATGTCGATGGGCTGGCCTTCCCCATCCTGCAAAAGAGCAGGGGCTAAGAACAGAACTGTCCCTCACCTGTCCTCATCAAACAGGGCCACTACGGCCTCCCGAGACAGCCAAGTCGCCATGCATTCAATCAATAAAACCACATGGAAAGACTATGATACACCATGTTCTCACAGTACAATGACCATAACCCAGGTGAGAAAATACTATATGGATTTACTTATTTTTAATCATTGAGAGCAAATGGCCCAAAGAGAAAACCATGACCATTCAACGCTTAATAATTTCAATGCCTACATTTAAATACTTTGGCCAAATTCAATTAAGTTAACATATTTAACAAATCCTTGTTTACCAACCTCTCATTATAGCCTAGGTAGCTTCAGCCACACCAAGACATTTACAGGGAAATCTGAAACAATGAAGCCTTGTTTCCACAGAATACAATCATAAAAATAAGAAAAGTACCCTGCTTTACATGTAGAATCTCATTTACTCTTTACATAACCCATGAGGATAAATATTCTTATTGTTCCCAATGTGTAAGTAAGGCAACTGAAGATCAGATGAACCAAGCAATTTGCCATTACATTGTAGGATCTTGTCACTTGACGGTTATCTGAACAGGTGGCCCCTGGAAACTCACCTGAGCAAGTATCTTTAAGGGAGCTTTTCCAGCATCCTTAGGATCCACAGTAAACTCAGCCAGGTTGTTGACAATGCACCCAGATTTCTCCAGACCTGGTCCATATGCTTGGACCTGGAGCAAAGGGGCAATAATGATTCTCTTTCTGTGTAATGCACCAACTAAACCCCCATGTGAAGACTGGTGACCAGGGGACAGGGGAAGGACAAACAACTGTACCTAACTTTACAGCACATATGTAACTGTATGGTTATGGGAAGGAAAATGCTAAAGTAGGCTCTAACTTAAAAATGAAATACAGTATCACTAACCTCTCATGGAGGAAAAAAACTCTCTAAAACCTGGCCCCAAACTAGGCTGGGCTTTCTGCCTTATTTTGAGTTGACATAGAGAACTTCTAGTAACTGGGGCAGGGCCCTCTGGCCATGCCCAATTTCAATGTCACCCTTGAAGGGGTAAGAACCTTTGTCACCAACAGCATTGTAAATGTCTGCAGCCCCCAGAAAGCAAAGGACCAGCAGACAGCCTATGTGCAGGGGCCCATGTGGGCCAACAGCAGCACTCGTGGGGCCTGGGGCCTCCTCCTGCTGGCCAGGCTAGCTTAGACTTGGTGCTAAATCAGTTTGCAAAGAGTTTGAAAGAAGTTCTTGGAAACAGTGAAAACATTGCTCAAACTTAAGAATAGGGAGCTGAGGAGAAAAAAAAAAACACCATTGTCCATGGAATATCTTGAAATAATAACTACAGAAAGTGGCAATACTAAAATATGATGCTCCAGGCTGTAAGAAAACAGCTTCTTATGAAGATCCCCTCTATGGGCCATGCCCTGGGCTAAGGGCTGCCTTTATGAATGTTAGTTGCCTCCTTGAATCATTCCAGAAACTCTAGGAAGCAGACACTACTACCATTCCCATTTTATAGAGGAAGATACCAAGAACCAGTGTTGGCTGGTGGCTCAGTGGGTTGGGCACCATGTCAAAAAGTGAAAGGTGGCCGGTTCAATTCCCAATCAGGGCACAAGCCTGGATTGGGGTATGTACAAGAGGCAACCAATCGATGTTCCTCACATCGATGTTTCTTCCCCTCTTTCCCTCCCTCTCACTCTAAAAATTAATATAGAAAGTCTTAAAAAAAAGAGTCAGAAATAAGTTAACTTGTCCAACATTAGAAAAGGACTCAGTGGTACTACCAGGATTCCAGCTCAGACCTGTTTCTTCCCTAAGCTCTAAAGCCATCTCTCAACAAGGCCCCTCTCCATGTGCCAGGAGCCAGAAAAGAGAAGCCAGAAATATAACAAGTTGATTCACCAGATCTGGGTTATAGTCTCCTGTGGCCGGGTGGATGAAGGCCATGTATGGACTGTCTTTGATGTCCTCGTCGTCACACATGATGTGAATGGCATATTCACCAGGTTCCTTAGGCCAGTACTTCACGTCACATGATCCATCATTCTGGTCGTCATACTCGATCTTCGCCTGAGAGGGGCCTTCAATGGCAAACCCTGCAGGATGGGGTGGGAGGGACCCCTGGTTATATGGTGAAAAGTATCTATTCTATGTTACTACCAACCCACTCCCTCAGCCTGCCTAAAAGCCAAGTATTTCCCACAAGATTGAAATCTGCATGTGTCCCTTTCCCACAAAACCAAGCCTACTGAGTCTTCAGTAGAGATGGAAGAATTGTATTTTATACCTTTTTTTTAAACATCATCTAACAATAAAGATCAACCAGCAAACCTTTCTGTTGGCAATATGGCAACACATACCAAAGTCTTAAACCAATGCCCAGCCTTTCCCCCACCAAACCCACTTATGGGCTTTTATCTGAAGGAAATAACCAAGGGTGTGTGTAAACAGTTAGGTACAAGGATATGTATTCAGCATGGTTGTTATAGTAAAACCCTGGAAATCATTGGAAAGCCCTGTAAGGAATATCCATGCAATAGAATTCCATGGAAGCCATGGAAAATCAAGACATGTTCTGTATTTATCTGAGGCAAAAAAATATAAAGATTGCCCCAGATGTTTTTTGTGGCAGATAAATATTTGTATGTATATGCACAGAAACAAGTCTGAAACAATATGTTAAAGGTTTAATATTATCTCTAATTTACAGAATATACCAAAATATTTATATCTCTCTAGAAGAAAAATTTAATGTGATTTCTTATTTCCCCCTTTTTGTTTATTTCTATTACCTGAAATAGAGGTCATCCAATTATGGCTGGTAGGCCATATCTGACCACTGCCTGTTTTTGTAATAAGGTTTTACTGAAACATAGCTACACTCCTTTACTTACATACCTTCTACTCTCATGCTACAGCAGCAGAGCCAAAGAATTGTGAAAGCATATGGTGCACAATACTAAAATATTTGCTATGTGATCCTTTTGAAGAGAGATCAGTGCTGACCACTGATCTAAAATGATCACATATACATCAGATGTGTATTTAAAATATATTGTTATACTCCAAAGAATATTTACTCCCCAAATTTCTGATTTGAGAAAAATTCATTCATGCATCTAAACTAAGGATAAGTCAATAATATTTGCTGAGTGTCTACTATGTGCCAGGCACAATATCCACAGAAAGCCTCTGCCCTCAAAGTCTAGTGGATGATGAATGAATGAATGAATGAATGAATGAGGGAGAGGGCAACCTGAAGGGCAGCAGGAAAATGAGAACTGCAATTCCCCAGGAGTATGCAGAGGCAGCCTCAGGAGGTGAGGAGACCAGGAGGCAAAGGGTAGTGAGGCACAGCAGGCCCCAATTCTTAGTCTAACAGTGGGGCCAAGCCCTCTGTAATCTCAGCCCTCCAGAAGCTGCAGGTCACCTACTTCCACTTACCCAGAGACCCCACCTCAGAGCCAATGGACTCCACCACAAAGTCTGCTGATCGCCCAGCAACCCCACCATGGAGGCCAGGGCCCCATGCACGGACTTTCTGCATGCCTGCTTCAGGGCCAACTTGAACTTCAAAAGGGCTAAAAGAAAAGGAAAAATAGAAGCATTAAAGAAGAGAAAAGGGGCTAAATACAGTGAAAAGCTGTATGCACACACCCTTTTCACTTGCCGGCTCCTTTTACCTGCAGCCCCAATCTCCAGGCAAGCCCTTCCTCCACGCAAGTTCCCCCTCAGCCATTGTTAGGTCAACAATATCAAGTAATGTGCTATTTCAGGGCACTCAGGTGGCCACTGGGTTGGCATTCAAGCCACACTGCCTTGCACTATCTTTTTGGTCATTTGCCTTTTGGGTAGAGGGCTCATAACACTGTGAGCCCTGAAAGGTAAGAGAGTGTGTACTTTTCCACACCCTGCCTATGCGGTAACAAGAAAACCAGGTTGAAGAGGCATGAGCTCATACATGAATGAATATGCTTTAACTTTTGTGCAGGAGATTAAAAATAGTTTGCTTAGATTCTCAGAACCCTATAATATGCCCAGGTATTTCTCAGGTAAACTTAATTTATTCAGAATTTAAAGCTGCCCCCAGGAGAGCTGTAAAACACGTAAACACCGGGTGGGCAAACTGCGACGCCCACACAGCAAAGCTGTAGACTGGTCCCTTGGTTCCTGAGTGCACTCACGTAGAGGGTGTAATGTAAACCATAGCAGATTTTACCCCCATGGCATTCCTGAACAGAGGCACACATTGAAAGAAAGAGAATCTCAGTTTATTCAAGAGTATATAGACACACAGCCCATTTGCTCTTTATTACTGCTCCTTCGGGCTTCCCCACCTCCCACCACCAGCATTTGATGTAAAGCAAGGCAGCTGAAACCAGTGACTTTCTGCTGCTTTTGAGAACAGGCCAAATGTCTGTAAGCTGCTCTGAAAAAAAAACAAAACAAAAACAAAAACACGTTTTCAACAAAGCAGATCTCTTTCCCTCCTGCAGCCCAGGAACTGAGCACAGTGAGCCTGCCTTGGGCCAGGCACATCTCCAGAGAAGAGGCAATTCCAGCTGGAGACTCACCTCTTTGGAATGTGGTGTCCCCCCCACGTAATGGCGATGCTGTATTTCCCTGGGGTGCTGGGGTAATACTCGAATGCATAGACTCCTTCCAGAAAGCCTTTTTGCTTCACCAGCTCCTCCAGACCCTCTGTAGGAAGGAAACACACCATCTTTCCAATGACATTCTAGGCTCAGAAGAAGAACCCAAAAGACAAGAACAGAAAGGCAGCAATATCCACAAAACATAACCCACAGAAGAAAACTAAGTGAGTGCCTAAGAGGGTGGGATCACTGAAACCTTCGAGATTAGTCCAAAGTTAAATATGGACCCATCTCTGCTTCAAATTGTGGGAGAATGGAAGATTTTCAGCTAACTGGCTTTAGTAGGCTTTCTCAGTTCTGAGGGGCCATGAGGTCCTGAACCTCCTGGGTCTGTTAAAGACAAACCTAATCACATCTCAATTTTTCAAGAATCCTACCCATCTTAGCTCCACTCTTCCTCCCCAAAAATAAAGTGGGGAGGGAATGAATCTTTATGAGTATTTGGCATGAGTTTCAGGTTAGTGTTCTAAGCATATCTTCTTCAATTAAAACTGGACGATGAAAATGAGAAAGCTCTTGTATCCTATCTACAAGGAGACAGGCTTTAGATACTATGCCACTAACTCTACAGCAAACTATCAGGCAGGGACTTGTTTTACGTTTAGCCTTGAGGTTTGGCTGGGAAAGCCATTTACTCATGTGAGAATCCAAGATCAGGAAAAAAATGCCTCCTGTAGGAATAAGCCAGGAGGGAAGGCAGCCCCAGGGCAGCTTGAGTCCAGGTCTGAGCAGTCTAGAACTATAGCTGCCCTTGGGGCTCATGCTTGCTCTGAAGCTTGATGCTCCTACATCAAATATTAACTTTCTAGAGCTCAGAACACCCCCGCCTCAGCCTGCTGGGGACACAGAGGCTAACAGCAGTCTTAGCATACGAAGCACAAGGTTCCACAAGCCCAGGGCTGCTTCCCAACAACTAAAAGTGCCAAGCTGCTCATCTGTACCAGGGGAAGACCTGAGGACAGTGTGGACACCCATCCTTGTACTTACTTAGTCTCTCCTTTCCTAAAAGGGGGAGCAAGAATGAGTTTCAGGGTACAACCCTCCCCTCCACAAATGGCATTTATTAAGAAAGGAAACTTAAGCTGAGAAAATTTGATTCTCCTTCTATAAGCACCAATCATAGTAATTAGGCACTTTACATAATCTCATAGTCTACGAAATGTAACCCGTAGTGGGAAAACCACTGGCTTTGGAGACTGCTTGACTTCCAGCTCAGATGCTTACAAGCCGTGGGACCCTGGGCAGGACCCTTCTTCTCAGAGCCTAGGTTTCCTCAAATAAAAAACGGGCCACTGCAGGTTGTTGTTCCAAGGACATTTCCCAAACTTCATTGTATCCCTGCTTTTTCTACTCCCAGAAGCCTTAATATGATGTGAGTCTGCTGAGCCACCACTGTCCCCACCTGAGACCAGGGCAGAGATTACTAATCAATCACTGCTTCCTTCCATATGGAGCTCAGATAGCCTCAAATCTCTGACACAGGTCTCTGGGAAAAACTGGTCAGAGCGGGCCTTGGGGTGAAGGCCATATACCACAACTGCCAATTTAGCCGAAATCACACCTGAGATGAGGGAACAAAGGAGCACTTACTAGGACCCTTCACGGTTATGCTGAGCTCCCCACTGCCAGCAGCTTTGGTGTCAACCTTGAAGTCTGCAGTCTCCCGGATGCGGACACCTTTGGGTTGCAGGCCTCGGCCACTGGCCCGGCAGGCGTTCGGATTGCAGGCTGCAAGCATAGTTTCGACATCAATTCAACCTTTCATTCCTTAGTCAGAGCCAAGCAAACCAAGGCAACTTGGAGCCACCCGCCAAGAAAATATTTGTTCTGCAAAGTATGCCACAGTTACTGAGACGAGGGGTCCTGTTTAGAGAGCACACCAGGCAGCAAATAAAGATACAACATAACTTTGTCCAGCCACACCGCAGAGGGATTGGGGGAAGTTACATTGGCAAAGAAGGCCGGAGAACACAGCATGGATTCCCTGGGCTCCTAGTACTGGCCGAGTCCCGGCATTTATCCTCTCAGTGGTGAAGGAGAGTGAAGACCTAGTGCTGGACACTGTTCAAACCTCACTGCTATACTCAAGGGCCCACTAATGGGGAAGACTGGACCTTCTCAAGTCAACTTGAAAAATGTCGAGCTTGCAAACATCTGACTGGGTTCCAAACTTCAGGTCAGTCATTTCTAAAAGTCTAAGCATTGCTGTCTTCCATATAAAGAGCCTGACAATAGCTCAAAAGGGGAGCCCATTCAACCTTGCGCTGGCCAAGGCAGACAAACACTTCAGACCCCAGAATGCGGGCGGCTATAAATGCAACTACTAGATATAAACACCGCTCTCAATTTGACTTCTAGATCGGGTTAAAAAGCTAAAGTTGTAAGTCTAAAAATTATGGATAAAGGTAGTTTCTAACATTCCTTACATGAGGTCCACAAAACTCCTGTTCCATGGGGCTCATTAGAAGGTTGATAAAAGACCGCCTTGGCCCCTATGAATTCTTTGTCAATACAGACAACCTTCTCATTGAGTACAGGAATGGGATATTAATAGGTAAAATGTGATGCTGTTTATTAAGTGGCTTTTCCTTTCCAAATCTGCATATTTGACAGCTCTCTCTCTATACACGATGGGTCACAAACTCCAGAGAAGCAGACTCTAGTCTACTTCATGGAAGGAAGGTAATTCCTCCACTGGCCCCTCCTCCTCGCAGCATCCTTGGCTGGCTATTTGGCAAACAATTGCTTCCCCAAGAGACACACACGCACACATCCTTGGAGTCAGAGATGATTTTAGGTGGTTCATGGATGAACATAGGTTTGTGGTGGCACTTTGTGGCAAGTAACATTGGTTTTTCATTATGAAAAATATATATATACAGCCTCTTTTTATATAAAATCATTTAAGTGGAGGAAGGATTAGTACATCGAAAAAAAAACCCTCTATTAATTAAATACTATGCAGTACAAGTGATGGAGAGATAGGCCAGGAATGAATAGGGTATTCCGTGAGTGAAAAAAAGTGAGACTAGGAAAGCTATTCAAATTCTTTCTTACATTATATCAAAAAGAGCTTTACATCCGAACATGTTGGATTTACTTTTTCTTTGTTAAGAGGAGAAAAGTTGGTTATACCAGGAATAAGTCACAACAGGATGACAGGACTTCCCTGGGGAGTTTAAATACTCACAAAGATTCTGAACATGGGCCATGGTCTCCATACTCAAAGGTCATTGCTCAGTTCACATAAGCACTAAATACCGCTAAAGAGTGGGGAGGAAACCACCAGATTCGCCACCATCTTGAAATGTGTGAACATAATTAGAGAGTGGGCTTGGGGTGTGGTTGGACATGCTGTGATAACACGGGCTGTCATTTCCAGAGGACACAAACAGCACAGGCTCAGCTGACATTGCAGGCAGCACACAGAATGGCCCAGAAGCCCCACCCAACCAGCCCTTACCAAGTAAGGTGCCTCTGGCCCAGTGCTCTCAACTAGGAAGCCAACAGCTTCGGGGTCCAGGCTGGCCCAGAGGCAGGATTCAGAAGAGGAAGCCAGGTCTGCAGACGCAGATGCAGGACAGAACGGGAAAAGGCAAGTATTGATTAGAGAAGGCTGCAGAGTTGGGAGTGGGGGTTGGGGGAGAAAGAGCAACAAGGAAAAAGGAAAAGAGTCTAATAGAAAAATACCAGCTTCTGGCTGCAGAGGGTGTTTAGCAGGGTGATCAAGAGGTTGACAGAGACCTGGGTTCTACTTCTACTGATGCCTAGCCCCTACTCACCAATACCTTATGTTATTTAAGCCTCAGGGTCTCCACCTGAAAACTGGAAATAATAATAGCACCTGGAACACACAGGCTGGTGTGACGACTAGATGCATTTGTGCTAAGTGCCTGGCAGCCAGTAAAGACCAGGCAGTGGAGGCCGGGGCCACCAGCAATGCTACTGCTGCTAACCTTGGCCACAGATACCAACTCCTCAATGACCTCAGCCCTGCACTTCTCAGTGAGGATAATGACTCTCCCGGATAAGTGTTTTGGAGAGGATTAAATGAGTTGATACAAGTAAAGCACTGGGGTCACTTCATAGCTCACAGAAAGGTATTACATTCTCCTGGCCTGGGGCCCAGCTGTGGGCACAGTTGGCCTTGATGCCAGAAGCACCCGTGGTCGGACACTCCAACACTCACCTTCCCCAACCTGTACAATGAAAGGACTCTTGGGAATGGTGTCCCCAGCAAATGTGACCTTGACCACGTGAGGGCCAGGATGCATTGGTTTGTACACACATCGATACACCTGGTTTCCTTTGTCTTCCACAAGCAGCTCCACAGTGTTCTTCCCCTGGGGGTCTTCCACCTCAACACCAATGTCCCCCACGCCGGCACCTATGACAGAGTAAACCCTCCATGAGATCAAGTCAACTTCTCAGAAAGCTCACTGCTGAAGAGTGTAAACGCAAGTACAAACCACACACAAAGGAGACAGTGGCCTTTAGAAGGGCCACGCCAAGACATCAACAACTTTTCTGACCACACAGAAGGAGGGTCATGGCTGAACTTGCCTCTCTCTGTTTTGAAAATTTTCTGCACTGGAAAGAAAGCTGACATTTCAAGAATTGTGTCTTATTCATTCCTCCCCGCCCAACCCACACAGGATCTTTCATGGAATTTGGTTGAGTAGGTGACTCTTAAAACTTAGTTTCATTGGAATATTTATTTAGTCAAATAAGAAGTGAGTACAGAAATTGACCGTTTGTTAATCATTACAGTCAAGCTCGAATATAAGGTTTTAAAGGAAAGCTAAAGTTGAAAAAAACTAAAACTATAACCAACACATTCGAAACAGAGAACAGACTGATGGTTGTTAGAAGGGTGTGGCTGGAAAAGGTGAAGGAATCAAGAAGTACAAATTGGTAGTTACAGAGCAGTCACAGGGATGTAAATTACAGCATAGGGAATATCATCAACATTACTGTAATAACTATGTATGGGGCCACGTGGGTACTTGAAATATTGGGGTGACCACTTTGTGTAAAGTATATAATTGTCTAATTACTATGCTGTACGACTGAAACTAATACAAAATAATACTGAGTATAAACTGTAATTGAAAAATAAAAATAAATAATGTATAAGGACAGGGAGGTGGAGTGGAGAACTGAAAAAAGTGATTTTTGCTGTTGGTTGTTTGTTTTAAAAGACAAAGGTCCAACATCTGAAGACTTTAGGTCCCTGAGGATTATCTCTGGCTTTACGACAAAGCCTGACCTGTGGAGAGAGGGGCAGTTACCTGCCGTGTAGATATCAAAATAGGTGGGCTTATTGGCGATGTTCCCTGCAGCTTCCAAGCCTGGGCCTTTCGCAGTGACTTTACTCGCATCTCCCTGGGCCTTGTCGACATTCACCTCAAATGGGCTCTTGGAGATGTGCTGTCCTGCAAAGAGTACTGTGACCTACAAGTGACAGAGATGACATAATCACTTCTTCCCGCCCAGTGAGACCACCAGATCAAGACACATGCTTTGTCATCTTCTCGTCCATCCTCCTGATTGCCCACACAAAGGTGGCTGGAACCAGGAGTCCTGCGAATGGCCTGAATGGGACTCCCACCTGACTCCATCGAACATAATGGCTGGGCCTGGAACTTCTAGCCTTCAGCAAATTAAAAATGCATACATCTGATATGTTTAGCATCTCTAATAGGATATGAACAAATACTTATACTTGAATCTCTAGACCACAGGTGGCAAACACAAGGCCCATGGGCCGATTCTGGCCCTCTACCTTGTTTTATCTAGCCTGGCACCTTGTTTCTCCCTGGCGGCAGCGCCAAACTCCTTGCTCCTAGTTAAGAAGTAGTTACATTTATACAGTCCTAAAATTACATTTGGTCCTTTGAAGGCAACCGTGAGGCTGTGGCCCTAGTGAAAATGAGTTTGACACCCCATCTAGAGTCTAGACATTGGGTTCTTTAAGGAAACTGCAGAAAAGGCCATTGTTCCCTAGAATATAATGCAAGGTTCTAGGATTTCACACCTAGACTCAAAGTATTTTTCAAGGGATCAAGACCAATCCCAGACACATGGATTTGAGAAAAAGTACAGATTTCCATCTAAAACTTGAGCCAAAGTTCTTATGTTTTAAATTTTTAGGGGTATTGTATTAAGTTTTCGTATGAAATGAATAAATTAATTACATCATAAATGCTCTCTTCAAGATTTCCACCCCTCCCTCCAAACTCATGAGGTGCTTTCTAAGGGTATAAACATGTGGCCACGCCAGTGAATTCACTGAAGCCCAAGGCAACAAGTACAGTCTACGTGCCCGAGTCCTGGCATGATGCACAGGGACTGGCTGTGTGTGCTTTTGAAGGCTTTCTTCAACTAAAGGCAGACCCCCAGGTCACTACACTCTCCCGCAAGACTCCCTTAGCCCCCAGCCCACAGGCCAACGGCACACTGACACAAACAATTCAAGCTGTGGCCGAGACAAAGGGCCTGGGGACAGGATCCTCATCAATTCTCCAGGTACATGAGTGGCCCACTGGCCTCCACTACAGTCAGCCAGCCTTCTGCACACTCAGGCTTCAGTGCTGCCAGGAGTTCCAGAGCACCTGGAAGGGGACTGCTTAGGCAGCATCAATGACAAAGCCCACAGCTTAGCATCTACACTCCAGGCATGAAGCTACAACCCTTCATTACCTAGACAGAGTTAGAAAAATCTTATGACATCACAAGAAACCTAGTGGAATTCAACTAATCTAGATATATTGGCTAATATCTCAAGTCTGATTCATGGGAATCCCAAATTTTCTATAATAAGCATGGGTACTTTCATAATCAGGAAGGAAAATCAGAAGTTAACTTAAGAAAACTGCTCTTTTTTCTAAGATATCCTTTCTTCCACACACATCAAAGCAAACCCAGAAGACATGCCAAGCAACAGCCATGACACCTCATCTTACTTTGTGTGGCCCGGTGACCTTGGGCAGGTACTCCACAGAGTATGTCTTGTTCTTGTCATTAGCAGGAGTTACTTGTGCCTAGGATGGAAGATAAGCAACAGTTAGAGAAGGCACCAGGGTGAGTAAAAGCATGCTGTGCCAGCCAGCATCCTGCAGTGAGCTAGCTGGCTGGTTAGGAACCTGTCCTCACTACGGCTACTTCCTGCCCCATCACTCCTGCAGAATGCCTCACGAGAGGAAGAGCCTGGGGTCACAGGCACAAATCATGTAACACAGACTTAACCGAGTCAGGACTCTCCGTTGTCTCAAGGCTGAAACTCTCTAGACAAGAGAGACTATAAAGCAAGTAACTTAAACCTTTAAGGCTATGTACTTATTAAACATTTATGAAATGCCAGGTCCTGTGATAGTTACCTAGAATAAAACAAATCAGGCTGAACTCCTGCCCCAGTGGGAGAAATAGACAGTATGCCAGTAAACCTAGAATTTCAGATGGTGCGAAGAACTAGGAATAAAATATAGTCTTAAGGAGATAAGTAGACAAAAGGACCAGTGTGTGCAAAGGCCCTGAGGGAGGAATCAAAGGATGGTCAGGATGGGAGGCAACTAGGACATCAGCATTGTTACCGTGTTGTATTGTATCAGTACGGTATGTTATTGCTATTCTGGCCATCAATACCTACAACCTCAACTAAGAGGCCTTTGCTAAATTAAAAGTATCCTTTTTTTTATTAAACAATTTTTCCTTGGGTATCAATTTATATTAATTTTCAAGGCACAGTCCTTGGACAAGTTAACTTTAACCACTGTAAGCCTCGGGATGCTTCTGGTAAAAAATTATTTTTGTTGTGAGGTTTAATGAGGAACATGGAAGCAGAGTCCCCGACCCTCTGACAAGCCCCATGGGATGCTGACAGGGGATGCAGCATCCTCCGACATACCTCCTCTTTGTTCCCTTCTGGGTCCTCGACAAACACCATCAAGTCTCCTTGCCCGGCACTGATGGTGTCCACAGTGAACTTGGCTGGCTGCTTCACCATGTTTCCAGTGGGCTCGATTCCTGCCACAGGTTTGCACAAGCACATTACAAGTGGGGCCAGACCCTGCCACAGGCCCTCACCCACTTTGTCTCCCTTCAGATGGGACCCGGCCCTGCAGCCACCACGTGGGAGCCTGGGACAACTTGCCATGACAAAGGTACTCCGATAGGTTCCAATCCCTAATTTTGTCCTTGATATTTAAGCAGCAATCAATTCTGAACTCTTCAGAGCAATGCAGTCAGAAGTCTATATACAATTACGAAGAATGATGTGTGACCAGCAGTGGAGCTGGCACCGGGAGGTGGCATGCAGGGAGGAGGAATGAGGGAGGGAGAGTGGCTCATTTTTCATCAAAGACCTCTTTGTATTACTTGGAATGTTTAAAATTGCATTCAATTATTTTTTAAATTAAACTTTATTTTGAGATGATTAAGCAAATTAGAGATAGATTCCCATGCAGGTAAAGGAAATAATATTCTTTAACCAGCTCCTCAAATGGTTACATAGTACAAAACTCTATTCCGGTACCAGACCAAGGACACTGACCCTGACAGTTAAAATACAGAACATTTCCACCCCCATGGGGATCCCCCATGTTGCCTTTTTATAGCCACATCCACCCCCTCCCACCTCATCCTCTTCCTACCCCAAGAGCCACTAATCTGTTCTCCATCTCTAATTTTACCATTCCCAGAATGTTATAGAAATGAAATCATACATTATGTAACATTTTAAAATTATCTTTTTCCTCTAGCACAATTCTCTGTAGATTCATTCAGGTTGTTGACTGTATCAATTGTTTGTTCTTTTTATTGCTGAGTAATATTCCATGATATGAATGGACCACAGTTTGTTTAACCATTTACCAACAGAATGGTAACTGGGTTGTTTCCAGCTGTCTACTACTGACAGAGCTGCTAATAAACATTCAGGTACAGGTTTGTGCATGGACATGTTTTCACTTCCCCGGGATAAATATCAAGGAGTGCAATTGCTGAGTTATATAGTAGTTGCATGTTTAGTTGTTGTTGTTGTTTTTAATTGACTTTAGAAAAAGAGGGAAGGAAGGAGGGAAAGAGAGAGGGAGGGAGAGACATTGATTTATTTTTCCATTTATTTATGCAGTAACTGGTTGATTTGTGCATGTGCCCTGATCTGGGGATCAAACCCACAACCTTGATGTATCAGGACAACGCTCTCACCAGCAGAGCTGCCTGGCTGAGGCTTACATGTTTAGTTCTCTTTAGGAAACTGCCAAACTGTGTTCTAGAGTGGCCGTATCACTTTACATTCCTACCAGCAATGTATGAGTGATCTGGATCCAGTTCCTCTGCATTCTTGCCTGCATTTGGTGTTAACGCCACTTTCTACTTCAGCCATTCTGACAGGTCTATAGTGGTTTTAATTTGTATTTCCCTGTGGCTGTGATTTTCAACTGATGTGCCATAAGACACAATGTAATACCTGACTATTTAGTCAGGAGCACTGACTTCTTTTCCCTTATATTATCAAATGAAAAATGATGATAGTCAACACAATAGCCATCTGGCATGAATAAATCAAAGTTGTATGAATTTTTTGTCAGATTAGCAAAAAAATACATTTTTTGATATGCTGCAGAATTTTAATAATTAGTTTATGTGTATCACAAAGTGAAAAAGGTTGAAAATCGCTGCTCTATGGCAATGACATTGAACATCTTTTCCTACATGTTTCTGTGCCATTTGTATAATCTTTTTGGTGAAATGACTGTTCCGATCTTTTGACCATTTGCTAATTGGGTTGTTTATTTTGTTTTAACTATTGAGGTTTTGAGGGTTTTTATGTATTCTAGATAATAATGCTTCGTTGAATATGTGGTTCCCAAATATTTTCTCCTAGTCTTTAGCTTGTCTTCTCATCCTAACTGCAAAGTTTTTAAAAGCCTTCCCAGGCCTTTCATCTCAACAACATTTTGAGTTCTTTTAGAGATGTGACCCAGGTGTCCCAGAGCGCAGAGCTAAAGGAGCCTGTCCTGCACGAGCATGGGGTGGTCCAGGAATACACCCTCCACTGAGTGAAATTCCACAATAGCACATACAGCCCACCTCTGGTGTGCCTTGTGTCAAGACTGTGAGACACAGGCAATGCTTTTTTACATTTTTAAAAATTTATTTACTGATTTTTAGAGAGAGACAGAAGAAGGGGGGAAAGAGAGAGAGAGAGACATTGATTTGCTGTTCCACTTATTAATCCACTCACTGGTTCCCTCCTGCATGTGCCCTGACCAGAGAATGAACCTGCAAGCACTGCACATTGGGACGACATTACACTTACAGTATCATGCTTTTGGCGTCAAGTCTAAGAACTCTACCTTGCCCTAGATCCCAAAGTTTCTCCTATGATTTTCTAGAAAGTTTTACAGTTATAGACTCTTACATTGAAGTCTGTCATCGATTTTGACTTAATTTTATATAAAGTGTGAGGCTTAGACTGAGGGTTTTGTTTTGTTTTGTTTTTTTGCCAATGGATGTTCAGTTACTCTGGCAGTGTGAAAAAAGGCTCTTTCCTCCACTGAATTCCTTCTGCACCTTCATCAAGAATCAGTTCTGCATATTTGAGACTTCCAGTCAAGATGGCAGCATAGGTACACATGGCTTGCTTCCTCACAAAACCACAACAAAATTACAACTGAACTATAGAACAACCATCAGTCAGAACGGTCAGAAATCGAGTTAAATGAATGTTTGAAAACTATAGAATTAAAGAAACCACATCCATCCAGACCGGTAGGAGGGGCAGAAAAATGGATGCGCTGGTCTCAAACCCGTCTCTGGTAGATAAAAATTTGGGCAAGATATCTCAGCAGTGAGGAGTCCCTGACTCACACCAGGCCATCAGCCCAGAGTTCCAGGGTCAGGAAGATAATTCCCCATAACTTCTGGCTGCAAAAACCAGCAAGGACTGAGTCGGTGGAAGAAAACTTTTGGACTCCCGGCCAAGATAAAGGTGTAGGTAGATACACTCTGTCTCCTCTCACACCAAAAGAAGGACAATAACAAATTTGAAAACAAAAAAATAACCAGAAATGACCGAAAATTCAACTGTATGGAAGCCTGACAACCAAGGAGTTAAAGAAGAAACATTCATCCAGACTGGTAGGAGAGGCACAGCTGGAACAGAGAGGACTCACAGCAAGACAGCAGCTACAGGACCTGGGTGGGCAAGGCAGTGGCTGGGGGACCTAGCAGTCTAACATTTGTGTGCAGATAAATTGGGAGGAACAACTGGGGAGCGAGACAGACCGCACAACCCAGGGTTCCAGTACAGGGAAATAAAGCCTTAAAACCTCTGAGAAAATCTCTGGGGGTTGTGGAGGCAGGAGAAACACCCAGCCTCACGGTAGACTTCATCTGAGAGACCCACAGGGTCTTAGAACATACACAAACCCACCCACCTGGGAATCAGCACCAGAAAGGCCCAATTTGCTTGTGGGTAGTAGGGGGAGGTGACTGAAAGCTGGCCAAGAGAGCTGAGCAAGTAGCATTGTTCCCCCTCCGACCTCTCCCCCACATAAAGTACCAAAATGCAACAATGTGGATTTCCCCATCCTGGTGAACACCTAAGGCTCCACCCCCTACTATGTAACAAGTACTCCAAGACAAAAATAAAAATAAAATGGCCTGAATGAAGAACAGATCAAAGCTCCAAAAATGGCACTAAGCGATGAAGAGATGGCCAACTTAACAGATGCAGAGTTCAAAACACTAATGATAGGATGCTCACAGAATTGGATGAGTATGGTTGCAAAATGAAGGACAAAGGGAAGGCTGTGCAAAGTGAAATAAAGGAAAATGTACAGGGAACGAACAGTGACAGGATGGAAACCCGGACTCAAATCAACAATTTGAACCAGAAGGAAGAAATAAACATCCAAGTAGAACAGAATGAAGAAACAAAAATACAGAAAAATAGGGAAAGGTTTAGGAATCTCCAGGACAACTTTAAACGTTCCAACATCCAAATTATAGGGGTACCAGGAGGAGAAGAGGAAGAACAAGAAATGGAAAACTTATCTGAAAAAATAATGGAGAACTTCCCCAATCTGGCAAAGGAAATAGACTTCTAGGAAGTCCAGGAAGCTCAGAGAGTCCTAAAGAAGTTGGACCCAAGGAAGCACACACCAAGGCACATCATCATTACATTACCCAAGATTAAAGATAAGGAGAGAATCTTAAAAGCAGCAAGAGAAAAGGAGACAGTTACCTACAAAGGAGTTCCCTTAAGGCTATCAGCTGATTTCTCCAAAGAAATCTTGCTGGCAAGAAGAGGCTGGAAAGAAGTATTCGAAGTCATGAAAGTCAAGGACCTACATCCAAGATTACTCTATCCAGCAAAGCTATCACCTAGAATGGAAGGGCAGATAAAGTGCTTCCCAGATAAGGTCAAGTTAGAGTTCATCATCACCAAGCCCTTATTATATGAAATGTTAAAGGGACTTACCTAAGAAAAAGAAGATCAAAACTATAAACAGTAAAATGACAACAAACTCAAAACTATCAACAACAGAACCTAAAAAAATAAAAACATAAACAAATGAAGCAACAACTAGAACAGGAACTGAATCACAGAAATGGAGATCACAGTCACATGGAGGGTTATCAGTGGGGAGTGGGAGAGGAGAGAATTGGGGAAAAGATACAGGGATTAAGAAGCATAAATGTTAGGTACAAAATAAACAGGGGTAGGTTAAGAATAGTATGGGAAATGTAGAAGCCAAAGAACTTATATGTACGACCCATGAACATGAACTAAGTCAGGGTAATGCTGTGGGATGGAGGGTACAGGGTGGAGGGGAAAAGGGAAGAAAAAAAATAGGACAACTGTAATAGCATCATCAATAAAATGTTTTAAAAAAAAAGAAAAAAAAGAAATCTCTGAATTCCCAAGCAGTTCTGCTTAAAGAACCCATACACAGACTTACTCAGACACACTCCCTCTGAGCTCCAGAAGTGGGGTAGCAGCTTCAAAGGCACCAGTGTCATACACAGAGAAACTGAGTGTCTGGCATTAAGACAAGAGCTGGGGCACAGCTTTCTCCCAGACAGAAAGGTGGGCAGAGGCCATTGTTTATTTTCTGAACCTTCACACCACAGAGCAACAAAGCTGGCAGGCAGGTGCCATATCTGAGACGCCATCAACCTGGCTAACACTGTTTGCCCCATCCTGGAGATCCCCTGAGATTCTGACCCACCCAATTTATGGGTCCACTGTTAAAAGTGACTTTTCCAAGTGAAAGGCTGGCCTAGGATTTAAATCCTCTCAAACAAGCAACAGCCAGCCTCAGTGAGCCCTAAGCCCTGTACCTCTTGCGCAGTTGCCCCAGTCCAGCCACAAGCAGCCACCAGCCTAGATTCACAGCTTGGCTTGGCCTGGGAACCTCCAAGCCTAGTACAAGTAGCAGCCATCTCAGAGTGCTTTATAGCTGATGCAGGGTGGCTTTGGGCAGAATACAGGTGGGGGCTGACCTTGACCTGCACCACCCTGAAAACCCCAGTGTCTACCAAGCCACTGGACAGTTACAGACCACATCGGAGCACCATTACCCTGCCACTGCACAGCTAATCCACCATGGAGGGTGGAGGTTGGTGGTCAGTGGTCACAGCCAGTCCCTGCAGTTGACTGGCCTGGGTAAATCCCTCCCATTGACCTGCCAACAGCAATTAAGGCTCAACTACAAGAGAAAGGTATACTCAGCCCACACAAAGGGCACACCTCAAGTACCCAACTTGGATGATAGGGGAGGCTGTGCCACTGGACCCTACAGGACACCTACCACATTAGACCACACTACCAAGACAGGGAGTCATACTAGCATTATAAAGAGAAAATCTCAAAAACAGCAAGATAAAAGAGAGAATCTGAAAAGCAGTTAGTTACCTACAGGGGAATTCCCATAAGACTGTCAGCTGATTTCTCAAAAGAAACTTTGCGGGCTAGTAGGGACTGGCAAGAAATATTCAAAGTCATGAAAAGCAAGGACTTACAGCCAAGACTGCTCTACCCAGCAAAGTTGTCATTTAGAATCAAAGGACAGATAAAGAGCTTCCTAGACAAGAAAAAACTAAATGAGTTCATCATCACCAAATCAGTATTATATGAAATGTTAAAGGGACTTATTTAAGAAAAAGGAGATCAAAACTATGAACAATAAAATGGTAATACATACATATCAATAATTTAATCTAAAAAACAAACCAAGCAAACAAGAACAGAGACAGAATCATGGATAAAGAGGGCATTTGATGGTTGCCAGATGGGAAGACATGAAGGGATTAAGAAGTACAAATAGGTGGTTACTGAGTAGCCCTGGGGATGTAAAGCACAATACAGGAAATGGAATAGCCAGGGAACTTTTATACATACGACCCATAGACATGAACAATGGGGTGGGGATTGCCTGAGGGAGTGGGGGATGCTTTGTGGAGGGGGGCAAAAGGGGGAAAATCGGGACAACTGTAATAGCAAAATCAATAAAATATAATTTATCAAGAAGAACCAGTTCTGCATATATGTATGGGTCATTTCTGGTTTCTGTATTCCACTCCACTGATCTATGTTCTATCCCTCCACCAATATCACAGTCTTGATTTTTGTAGCTTTATAAATAAGTCTTGAAATCAGGTGTGCTGACTCTTCCCTATTTTTCTTCTTTTCTGAATTTCTCTACTACAGTTCTTTTGCTTTTTCACATACATTTTGAAATAATAATCTTTTCTGTCTACAAAAAAAATCTTGCTGGGATTTTGACAGCAATTGTATGAAACCTACACAGCAGCTTGGGGAGAACTGACATGCCTGCTGACTTTTTCAACCCAGGAAAACGCTATGTCTCTCCACTTCTTATGTAATTTATGTGTTAGTGGGGGTTTTGTAGTCTTCATCATGTGACTCCTGCATGTTGTATTACATTTACTCCTATCTCAGTTTTTTGAGCAACTGTGAATGGCATGGTATTTTTAATTTTGGTGTGCTTTTGTTATTCCAATAGATACAAATACAATTGATGTTTGTATGTTGATCTTTCTTTTTCAATTTTATTTTAATTGTTGTTCAAGTACAATTTTCTATCTTTTACTCCCATTCCAGTCCACCCACCCAGCCCTCCCCACTTCCCTCCCATTTCCACCTGCCCCTAGTTTTTGTCCATGTGTCCTTTATACTTGTTCCTGTAAACCCTTCCCCTTTTCCCCTGAAATTCCCATAAATTCCCTCCCCTCTCCCCTCTGAACACTGTCAGCCTGTTCTCTATTTCAGTGTCTTTGGTTATATTTTGCTTGTTTCTTTGTTTTGTATGTTGATCTTATACACTGAGACCTGGCTGAACTTATTTGACAGGTTTTTTTTTTAAAGATTTTTTAGTATTTTCTCATGGACTATCATGTCATATGCAAATAGGGACAATTAATTATATGTCTAACTTTCCAATATGTGTCTTTTGTTTCCGTCTCTTCCTTATTGTATGTATTAGCTAAAATTTGCCTCATGATGTTGAACAACAGTGGTGAGAGGACATCCTTGCATTATTCCTGATCTTAGGGAATGTACTCAGCATTTCACCATTAATCATATTGTTAGCTGTAGGTGTTTTGTGGTAGCTACTTTATATTAAATGGAGGTCTCCTCTATTCCTCTTTTTCTGAGTTCTTATCATGGATGGCTGTTGAATTTTGTCAGATGCTTTTCCTGTATCAAGTGATATGATCATGTGATTTTTCTTCTTTTTTTTAAATCATTTTTATTGTTATTCTATTACAGTTGTTCCAACTTTTCCCCGTTTGCCCTCCTCTGCCTATCACATTCACCACTCCCAGTCAATTTCCACACTGTTGTCCATGTCATTCATACATGTTCTTTGTCTAGTCCCTTCCCCTTCTTTCCACCATTATCTCCACCCTCCCCTCTGATCACTTTGTTTGTTCCACATTTCCATACCTATGGTCTTGTTTTGCTCATTAGTTAATTTTGTTCATTAGATTCTTTTCATAGGGAGATCAAATGGTATTTGTTTTTCACCACCTGGCTTATTTCACTTAGCATAATATTCTCAAGATCCACCCATGCTGTCACAAAAGGTAGGAGTTCCTTTCTTCTTTCTGTTGAACAGTATTCCACTGTGTAAATGTACCAGATTTTTGATCCACTCATTTACTGATGGGCACTTAGCCAGTTTCCAGCACTTGACTATTTATTGTTAATAGTGCTTCTGTGAACATAAGGGTGCATAAGTTCTTTTGAATTGGTGGTTCAGGATTCTTAGGGTATAATCCCAGCAACAGAGTTGCCAAGTCAGAATGCAGTTCTATTTTCAGGTTTTTTGAAGAAATTCCATACTGTTTTCCACAAGGGCTGCACCAGTCTACATTCCTAGCAACAGTGTACTAGAGTTCCCTTTTCTCCACAACCTCACCAGCACTTGTTGTTTGTTGATGTATTAATGATGCCCATTCTGATCAGTGTGAGGTGATATCTAATTGTGGTATTAATTTGCATCTCTCTGATGGCTAGTGATGTTGAACATCTTTCCATATGTCTATGTGCCCTCTGTATGTTCTCCTTGGAGAAATGTCTATTCAGGTCCTTTGCCCATTTTTAAATTGGATTGTTTCTTTTCCTGGTGTTGAGTCATATGAGTTCTTAATATATTTTGGAAATTAAACCCTTGTCCAATGTATCATTGGCAAATATGTTCTCCCATATGATCGGTTCCCTTTTCATTTTGATGATGGTTTCTTTAGCTGTGCAGAAGCCTTTTAGTTTGATATAGTCCCATTTGTTTTTTTCTTCTTTATTTCCCTTGCCCTAGGAGATACACTGGCAAAAATATTGCTATGTGGGATAGCTGAAATTTTCCTGCTTGTTTTGCTCTAGGACTTTTATGGTGTCCAACTTATAAGCCTTTTATCCATGGGTTTATTCTGATGATTTTTCTTCTTTAGTCAAAAAATATGATAGACAATGTTGACTGAATTTCTAATGGCACGCCAGCCTTGAACTCCTTGAATAAACTCCACTGGGTCATGATGAATAATTTTTATTTATTGCAAAATTCTATTTGCTAACTTTTTTTTGCCTAATATTTTGTTAACATCATTATTCATGAGGGATATTGGTCTGTAGTTTTCTTTTTTGGCATTGTCTTTGTCTGGGTACAACAATACTAGCTTCATAAAATGAATTGGGAGGTGTTCCCTTTTCATTTTTTCTGGAAGAAGTTGTGTAGAATTGGTGTTAATTCTTCCTCCAGTGAAATCATCTGAGCTTGCAGATTTCTTTTCTAAGAGCTTTTAAATTACAAATTTGATTTCTTTAATGGTTATAGAACCACTCAGGTTATTTACTTCATCTGGATTGAGTTTTGGCGGTTTGTGGTTTTTGAGGGAAGTCTATTATAATTATCCATGTGTTTGCTCACCATGTTCATTCTTCCTGTTATTCCAAGATTCCTTCTTTTATTGTTTCCTTTTTGACCAGAGAATTCCCTTTAACCATCCTTTTAGGGTAGATGTGCTCATGACAAATTCTTTTAGTTTTTCTTTTTCTGAGAATGTCTTGATTTCCTCTTCATTCCTAAAGGACATTAGCCCTGGATATAGGATTCTGGGCTGATAGTTCTTTCCTTTCAGCATATAAAAAATGTTGTGCCACTTCCTTTGATAAGAAATCTGTCATTCTATTTTTCCCTGATAGGTAAAGTGCCATTTCTCTTGTTGCTTTCAAGCCTTTACTGTTTAGTTTCTTGAAGTGTGTCTAAGATGTGGCTTGGTGTAGACTTCTTTTTCCTGGGTGTTTATTTTGTTTGGGTTTAGCTCAGCCTCTTCAGTCTGTACATTGCCAAATTTGGGAACTTTTCAGCCATTATTTCTTTGAGCATTTTTTTAGCCCTACCCTCTTTTTACTCTGCTTTTGGGTTTCCTAGGACATAATTGTTAGGTATTTTGTTATCGTCCCACAGGTCCCTAAGGGCATGTTCATTTTTTTTTTTCAGTCTACTTTCTCTGTCATTCAGATTGGGTCATTTTCATTGTTCTCATTTCCAGCTCAATGATTTTTTCCTCTGCCTTTCCTTTCTACTATTGAGCTCATCCACCAAATTAATTTTAGTTATTGCATTTTTCAGTTCTAAAACTCCATTTGGTTCTTGTCTATATGTTCTACTTCTTTGCTGAGATTTTCAATTTTTCATTTGTTTCAAGTGCATTTATAATTGTTTGTTGAAGTCTTTTTTTTATAACAGCTGCTTTAAAACCTTTATCAAATAATTCATTCTAACATCTTGATTGCCTCAGTGTTGGCATCAATTAATTGTCCCTTTTCATTCAGGTGGAGATTTTCCTGGTCCTTGGCATGAGAAGTGATTTTTGTTATCAAAACCTGGATATTCCAAGTATTATGTTATGAGATTCTGGGTCTCATCTATACTTTCTGTTTTCACTGCCTTTGTATAATACCACTTCAGCAGGGGAAGGGAAGACACATGCCTTGTTACTGCCAGTGGGGGAAGAAGTCCATGTTCCCCATTCCACCTCCATGATACTCAAAGTGAAGGGGGACTCCTCATTACTGGTGGGTGGAGGTGGAAGTCCCCCTCACTTTGAATATCTTTTATTAAGTCTCCCCCACCAGTGGCTGGAAGGGGTAGGAATGGCTCATTACTACTCAAATGGCCTCTACTGACATCATTGGGGTGGCTTCCTTATCTGTGGTGACAGTCCAGGCTCCCCATCTAGCCTTTGATAGTGTACATGGCGGTAGGGACCGGAGTTTTTGCTGTAGAGTACGGTAATGACTGTCTCAAGTGTTCTCCTCCTAGGCTGCCCTTTCCTGATGTTTGAGCCAAAAAGAACAGGCTTTTGTCAGGGCTATTTGTGTTTGTGCCCAGTGGCATTTCCAGCTTGTCAGCTTCTTCAGTTCCAAGTCTGGGATATATGAAGCAAAAGGAAAACCAAGGAACTCATTACTGTGTCAGTCCTTGGATGCCCAGGTCCCTAGCTGGTTTGCCTTATTCTCTTTCTGAGTCTTATACTTATGTCTTTTCTACATAAAATGCTCAGGAATTTTAAATGTACTTAGTGGGAAGAACTGGAAAAAGTACTTCAACTCAGTCTTCCCAGAAGCAAAAGATCTATTATTTCTTTTCAAGTTTTCTGTTATGGAGAATTCCAAACCAACGCAGACACTGAGAACTGTACAATGAATCCCTGTGCATCTATCAGCTATTTTCAACAACTACTAACTCTCTGCCAACCTTGTTTCACATGTGTGCATTCTCTTCCTGTGTTATTTTGACACAAATCCTTGTCCTCATCTAGGAGGTCTCTCCAGGAAAAGTCCAGCCATTGTTAATATAATAACAGTTTGCACAACATCAATGTAACCTGGCAGCCAAGGAGAGAGGACTGGAATGCGCATGCATGAACAATGATGACTTCACTGTACTAGTCAGTGGGGGTGGTAGACACCATTGAGTGAGCGTGTGTACTGTATGGCTATCGTATTCAAAATGACTGAGTGAGTAGAACAATAAGTCTATAATAAATTTTGCATTAAGCTTGAACATTCCTCCATGGAAACTATTCAGATGATTCAGAAGGCCACAGCTATGGGCTACTGGTGATTGGCAGCATTATCATGACAACATGCCCTCTCATGCATCATGTCTCATGTGGAGTTTTTTGGCAAAACATCAAATCACCCAGGTGACTCAGCCCCACTACAGCCCAGATTTGGCACCCTATGATTTCTGGTTTTTCCCAAAACTAAAATCACCTTTGAATGGGAAGAGATTTCAGACCATTGATGAAATTCAGGCAAGTACGATGTGGCAGCTAATGGTAATTGGGAGAACTGTGTGAGGTCCCAAGGTACCTACTCTGAAGGGGACTGAGGCGTCACTGTCCTATGTACAATGTTTCTTGTATCTTATATCTTCTTCAGTAAATGTCTCTATTTTTCATATTACATGACTGGATACCTTCTGGACAGTCCTCATCTTTCACCCATAAGCCTTCACTATGTATCTCTAAAAGATATTTTTAGAATATACACATCGAAAAATATCCCATCAAAAAATTAATAAAAAATCTAGTATCGCAGGTTCGATTCCCACTCAGGGTACATGCCTGGGTTGCAGGCTATGACCCCCAGCAACCGCACATTGATGCTTCCCCCCCTCTGTATCTCCCTCCCTTCCCTCTCTAAAAATAAATAAATTTTTAAAAAATAATAAAAAATCTTTAATATGACTAAATATTCAGTCAGCATTCAAAGTTCTAATCACCTTAAAATATCATTAATATCTTTTAACAGTCAGTTGAAATAGAATCCACATAAGCTTCATATATTATAATTGGTTGCTAAGTCTCCTATGCCACATTAAATCTCTAAGTTTCTCTCCATCTCTTCTTTTCCTGGTCATCAGTCTATTAAAAACACTAGGTCATTTGTTACTACACTCTGGATTCATATTAGTTTTCCAATAAATAATTTAGTTTAAGAAAGTTGTTGGTAGATTATTATGTAATAAGATAATATTCACACATTGATAGGTAAGAAATCCAAATGGAAGAAAACACATAGTTGGAATTCATTTCCAACTATAAACAGAATAGAACAGAACACAACAAAAAGGCTGGAAAGGAATACCTCAGAATTAAGGAATGGGTGGGATTGGCAAGAGGGAAGTAAGCACTGGGTTTTTATTTTCTACATTTTTCTTTTGCTTCAAATTTACAGAGTGATCACATCATTTAACAAGAAGTTTAAACATGCACTTAATACATTCATAAATACCCACTCCATCTGACTCCAACAGTCCAAGAGAAAGAACTAACTCTAGCTTATCCAAGACTCTGGTTAACCGTGGTTGGCTAGGAGGCTGAACCACACCCCACACTCTGTAAACGCCCTGGGAACCACACTCACCGAGCAGACAACTGTTCTCCATGGTTACTCAGAACGAAGAGGGTTTAAGTCTCGCTGTGCAGTGAATACTTCACACAGAACATGGGTTTCTGTTCAATTCACAGATGTATGCTTTCAGCCTGCCCAAACCAAGAAGGAAGCCCACCACAAAGACCCGTTTGTAGCTACAAGTTTGCCTTAGCCCACTGGACTAAGCAAGTCAGGGCTCAGTGAATAGATAACCAGCAAGGGGAAACCAGCTGGTAACTAACTGCAATCTAGTCAACACCCAGTAGAGAACACAAAACAAACCCATCGACCCTTTAGAAACTGGAAGCTGAAACCTTCTCTATTCCTTGGTTTAGGTGGCAGAAACGAAGCTATGTGGCCACACAGGAAAGACTGCAAACTGTCCCTGCCCTTAGTCTCACCTTGGGACAAGCACTATCTTAATTAAGCCCCATCCACCTACCCACTGGGCCTCATGTGTGACCCTGTTGCTTAAAATGACCATATTTGGTTTTCCTACTTAAAAAGAAAAATCAGTTAAACATAGAATTACCATGTAATCTAGCAATTACACCTCTAGGCATTAGCCAAAAAACTGAGAGCAGCAACTGAACATACTTGGTAACCCATGCTCACAGCATGTTATTAACAATAACTAAAAGGTGGAAACATCCCAAATGTCCATTGATAGAAGAGTAGAAAAATAAAATGTAGTATATACAAACTGAGTATTATCCAGCTTTAAAAAAGCAATAGAATTCTGATATATGCAACAACATAGATAAACCTTAAAAACATGATAAGGAAGCCAGACACAAAGGGACAAATACCATATAATTACATTTATATGAGATACCTGGAACAGGCAAATTCAGAGACAAAAAAGTAGACTGGTAGTTGCCAGGGGCTGAAGGGAGGGGGAAATGGAGAATATTACTTAACGTGTACTGAGTTTCAGTTTGAAAGAACAAGAGTTCTGGAGGTAAATATGGTGATGGCTACACAACACAATGAATGTACTTAACGTCACTGAATGGTACACTTAAAATGGTTAGATGAGTCCTGGCTGGTGTGGCTCAGTGGACTGAGTGCTGGCCTTTGAAGCAAAAGGTCCCCGGGTGGATTCCCAGTCAGGGCACACGCCTAGGTTGCAGGCCCGGTCTCCAGTAGAGATGTGTGAGAGGCAACCATACATTAATGTTTCTCTTCCTCTATTTCTCCCTCCCTTCCCCTCTCTCTTAAGATATATAAATAAAATCTTTTTAAGACAATGGTTAGCTAGTGAATGTTATGTATATTTAACCACAAAAATGCAAAGAATACATACATATGGATATATGCATATATGTATGTATGCATACCCATATTTATATATATAAATATATATCCATGCATCTTTTTTAAAGATTTATTTATTTTTAGAGAGGGAAGGGAGGGAGAGAGAGAGAGAGAGAAACATCAACGTGCGGTTGCTGGGGGCCGTAGCCTGCAACCCAGGCATGTGCCCTGGCTGGGAATCGAACCTGGGACACTTTGGTTTCCAGCCCGCGCTCAATCCACTGAGCTACGCCAGCCAGGGCCATTTTTTTTATTTTAATTGTTGTTCAAGTACAGTTTCCTGTCTTTTACTCCCATCCCAGCCCACCCCCAAAATCCACACATTTTTAAAAGGTGTTTGCTCCCCAGCTATAACACAAAGGGGCAGATGAAGGAAATGGCAATACTAGCCACATTCCTGAACTATAGTTAAGTTGTCATTTTTTAGAAAATAGAAATAAAAGAAAACCATTTCACATTAACAATGAGGGAACTGGACAGCTAATGATAAGATTATTGCAAACAAGCATTTTATGCCTTGATTACATTCAATCCATTTAACCAGTTTTGTTGACAACAGATTTATTTGGCTGTTTGAGCTTTTTTGCCACTTAGAAAGCATAACCTTTAAAATCAAAGATTCCCATTCCAGCCACCACCTTTGGTACGGCTTTCAGAAAGCACTCTCAGAGCAAGCATGCACGAGCTGACCTTGGAGTGACAGCACCTGGAGAGGCCTCCAAACAATGGCCTAGTCCCTACATAACACGAAAGATTGCAGAGGCCCCACCTCACTGCCAAAGGGACCCCAAATACATGTTGGTTTGTTCCAGAGTAATCAGACTGCCTTCTAGTCTAAATTACACTGAAAAGACAGGTGAGAAGGGTGTTGAGAACAACACATGGTCAGCACCCCGACTGTAGGTCATCTTTAGACTAAGCTCACTACAAATAGAGTTACGCTATCTTCAAAGGGAATGAGTATATGAGGCATCCCGTAAGAAAAGTGCTCTGGACTCTTCAGGAAGTCAAGGTCATTAAAAAAAAAAACTTGGGAAAATTATTCTAGATTAAAAGAGTCTAAAGACAACAAACAAATGTAGCACAGTGAATCATAATCAGATCTTGGTTTGTAAAATAAAAAAACTATGGAAGAATTTTAGGACAAATTTGAAAACAAAACTGGACATTAGCTGATATGCAATGTCATATGCATGTAAATTTTTCTTAAGTGTGATGGTGAACACTGTGGTTACTTAAAAGGATGTTCTGCTGATGCACTGCTGATGTGTTCAAGCATGAAATGTCACATCTGAAATTTATTTTCAAATAATTCCAACAACCACACACATGTATGTACACACAGGTGACACACAAAGGGTAGGAGGAAATTACTACATTAGGATGGTAAGAACTGTT
The DNA here is from genome assembly GCF_004126475.2 of Phyllostomus discolor. Lineage (NCBI taxonomy): Eukaryota > Metazoa > Chordata > Mammalia > Chiroptera > Phyllostomidae > Phyllostomus > Phyllostomus discolor. Next base: position 51,446,913 of record NC_040909.2, on the reverse strand, counting down.
GATTCTAGGAGAGACTATACAAGTTATTTTGTGCGTCTAAATATTTTCCCAATGGTCATTATGAAGATTAAGAAATACAATGCACTCCTACAGAAAACGGAGTAAGTTATACCTCGCTGTGCTGATCTTTATCAGAAATCACACTGGGCTAAAATATAATTGTTCTCCTTTTAAAAAATTAGTGTGCTTAATAACTACGTATGGGGCAAGGTGGGTACTTGAAATATCAGGGGACCACTCTGTAAAGTACGTGATTATCCAGCACTGTGATGTGCACCTGAAACCAATGCCCAGGACTATTAAATGTGAACAGAAATTGAAAACAAGCTAACTCACAAAAAAACTACTGTGCTTAAAGTCAAGTGCCAACCAGAACACCTAATGCCTCAAAACGCCTCCAGCCCAACAAAAAGTTCTGAGTAGAACACTCCCAGCGGCTGCATAAACAGGATGTCTTAGCAAGGAAGTGTCTGCCAGGGGTTATCAATAGCTCCCACCCCATCTGGAAACCTGAGCAGCTTTAGCACAACCAAAGGAAAAATGAATCATCAGCCAGAAGACACAGGCTCCTGTCTGCCACCTTCCCGCCCCCAGGGGACCATGCCTCTGATTCCTGCTCTGAAAAATGGGAACAACAGTCCTTTCTTCACCCCAGGGTCAGTGCGCTAAAATCAACAGACTGTCATGATAGCCCTGGCTGGCGTAGCTCAGTGGATTGAGCGCGGGCTGGAAACCAAAGTGTCCCAGGTTCGATTCCCAGGCAGGGTACATTCCTGGGTTGCAGGCCAGGACCCCCAGCAACCGCACATTGAATGTTTCTCTCTCTCCCCACCCTTCCCTCTCTAAAAATAAATAAATAAATAAATAAAATCTTAAAAAAAAACAAAAACAAAAACAAAAACGACTGTCATGTTAAATCAGCAGTGTTTCTCAAAGCCTAGATTCACAAGGCAGAAAAAGGTGGTCATAAACAAAAGGAGCTTAAGGTTAAAAAACAAAAACAAACCACACCGACAAAGGAAGTGTCCAGTGTCTTCCAGGATTTAGCCTGCACATTCTTGATTATAAGAACCCTCCTCCTGAAGCCAATCATAATCTATAAGACCAGAGGACAATCTTCGAATCCAACACGACCAATGCTTACCTTTGCCATAGGCCCTGGCTTTCTTGGGATTGAGTTTGGGTTTAAGAGGAGCCCCTGGCTTGAGTTTTGCTTTGGGGAACTGAGACAGGTAAGTCATCACCGAGTGCTCATCCACATCCGGGTGAATAATCTCTTCAGGAGTGATGACCTAGAAAAAACGACACAGTAAGTGAATGCCAGAACACATCACTTTCCAATTACTACCGAATGCACAGGACTATGAGGCTTTTTGCAAAAGCCTCATAAACACTACCAATAATAAAAAATTGAGTCCATTTCTCAACTAAGTGAAATTACATTAAGGTGACATGCCAAGATCAGTGTTTTGTAACCTTTTAGAAGTGTCACCATTCCCTCTGGAAGCTGAGGACCCTCTCCGGACGATTCTGGATGTCATTTCCAGAGGTACATGCTTCCCCGCCACCTCTGAAAATAACCCACTCACCCCCATGATCAAAATTCCCAGGGAGATAAGCTATGTCACGTGAGGAGGATGAAGAAAAAACTATGTGCGAGATTAGAGCATGTTACCAAAAAAACCCACATAAACTGGCCTTTTTCCTTTGCTCATCTACCCATTGTCTGCATCTCTGCTAACTCAGCTACTAACAAAAAAAAATAAAGTAAAAACAACAAACAAGAAGACAATACAGTGACATATCTAATAGGAGGTCTTATAGACTGAGTCCTTCTGCCCTCCCACAGTTCACAGGCTGAAGCCCTCAACTCCAATGCCTCGGTGTTCGGAGGTGGGGCCATTGGGACGTGAGCAGGTACAGCAGAGGTCGTGAGGGTGGAGCCCCCAGGAAAGGATTAGTGTCCTTAAGAAGGGTAAGAAAGACCAGAAGGTACATTTGCCCACCCACCCTTTCTCTCTCTCTCTCCCTCTCTCTCCCACCCTTCCCACCCCCCTCTCTCTCTCTCACCAGGAGGAGGGCCCTCACCAAAACCTCAATCTGCTCACACCTTAGTCTTGAACTTCCAGCTCCCAGAATTGAGAAGTAAATGTCTGTTGTGTAAGCTGCCCAATCTATGGTATTTGTTTTGGCAGCTGGGGCTAAGCTAAGATAGATCTCTGTGTTAGGAGCCATTAAAAACATAGGGAGGTGATAAATTTCTACAGATATTCATCTTAGGGGCAAGAATATTAGTCAAGTTATTTATAACCCATGCTGGATAGGCAGCCTCATTGAGGGCATCATAGCTTCAGTTCTACCACCTGACCTGGCCCTAAACAGCACAATAAATCCTCCTGCCCCAACAGAAGATAAGCCACTGAAAGGAACAAGAGACTCTGTCTCATGGCCCAGGTTAACCAAATGCAGATGAACGACATATGCACCCAACTTCCCTCATCCCATGGTAACACACACACACCCAACAACCCATTCTGATGATTAGCCTGCATATTTGGGTTTGTACGATATGTCCCATAATAAGCAGGAATACGGTGATCTGGCATTCCTTCTGGCAGTTCCTTCATCAACTTTACAGTGCCAACATCACATGAACGTCAGAAGGAGATGGTTTTAGGTTTAAGAGATGAAAAACATACCACACCACTTCCTTAGGATGGAAAAGCCAAGAAATGGGTCATGAAGCAGGGCCATGGTGCCAAAGCCAAACCAAAGAAACACAGTCAAGTTTTTCTACCTGCCAAGGGATCCTGTTACAAAGTGCACTAAGTACCAACTTAGACCTTAATGGAGCCTGTGGCGAGGTCACCCATCCCACGCACTGGCTACCCACAAGTTTTCTTGAGTAGGGCTTTGAACGTGGGGATCACGGTGGCCAACTGTCACGGGGAAGTTTTTTAGACTCCTTGGAAGGGCTACTAGAAATGGTATCTAAGGTTTATCATAATTTCCAAGTTCTCTTGTAATATTTCTGTGATAGGATTATGGTCAATACAAATTCTTCCCCAATTTTCATTAATTGTAGGTTATCCTGATGTAAATTTTTTTAAAAAGTTCTAAGTGTGGACGAGAGGGACCATATACCAAACCTGACAGGCTCAGGGGAGGCTTATGTGGTAATCACTTAGGATGGTCTGAAATAAAAAAAAAAAGTTCTAACTAAAAGCAGGTCAAGGTGAGCAGTCATTGCCCTGGGCTAGAATCTTCCCTGAAAAAAATCAATCTTTACCTTAATTGAACCTGTCCATTGTCTTTTTGCATCTGTGATAACACATTTTTGAAATGTCAAAGTAACTTCCCTTTTTCCAAACCCCTGAGGCACAGCCACTGCATGAGAGCGAGACCACAAACCAACCCCCTCAGCGCTGCTGATGTTGTGTTGGTTGCAGATCCTATGTTGGTTGTTGACCGTTAACTACCCTGCGCCCATCTATGTAAAAGAAGTATGTGTCCACCATTTCACCTTTTCATCCAAGGTTTCCCCACTCTGCTTTCTCCCGCCTCCCTAGTCTATCACCAATGGATTTTATGTAACCCTCCATGCCTCCTCTTTTGATTATAATGTAAAAAATAAGGCGCAAAACTGCCATTTTCAGAGCATTTCCTCAATTCGTTGAGGTGTTGCTTCCAGGCAATTGTCATCAGCTGGCTCAAATAAACTCACAAATTCTCTCGGGTTTGAATGTTCCTTACATTGACATAAGTCTTGTGATTTTTTTCCCTAATATATTATAGTTAAAAAAAATTTAATAGGCTAAAAAGTAGTTAAATATTGGTAACTTCTTATGGCCCAATCTAATATCATTAGGGTTCTCATTTGCAGCTTGGTGTCCAAAAATAGCCTTTCAAATTTCTGGAGCAGAAATACTAGAAAATGTGCCACATGTAACAAAGAGCAAAGATTTTTGGATGATCTACAAGCACCTAAGTCAATGAGAACCTATTATTATGGGTGAACTCAGGAAGGTGGGAACATGCCCCTTCGAAGGCTAATGCCGAAGGGGGTCAGACGCCCTGCCCGACCCAGAGGCACCCACACTGCTGCAGAGCAAGCTGGAGGGCAGAAACTCCCTGAGGGATGGGCACGCCAGATGAGTACCTGTGGGACTCCCAGCCAGTCATCTGCCTGCTGCATGGCTTCTCGTGCATTGTCCACAGGCTTCCGAGGGTCCCAGGATTCCCAGTCTGGGCACAGACCTATTAACAAAACCCAAAAGATGCTGTTAGCATTAGCCACTGAAGAGATTCTTGGAATTTACGGTGGTGCAAAAGCAGTCCACATTCAGTAGAAACCGTACTCAGTTTTGAATTTTGATCTTATCCCAGGCTGGTGATATACAGCACAGTACCTTTGTGATGGCTGGACAGTGACAGCAAGATGATTTTGCCCAGCCATAGGGTAAATGCTCTGAACACGTTTAAAGTATGATACATTAGTATATTAAATGCATTTTTGAGTTACAATATTTTCAACTTACAATGGGTTTATTGAGACATAACCCTATACTAAGTCAATGAGCATCTGTATATATATTACAGAAAAAAGTATCACGGATATGAGCATGCAGGGGTGGAATTATTCTGTCTTGGCTGAGATGTCTCCTTCAGGATGTTATCTTCTTGCATTAAAATGGGGGTTAGCCACTCCTTAATGGTGTGAAATAAACAAATGAATGAATGAACAAAGCCTGTAAAACCACTTGTGCCTTGTGCCTTTTCGCAGGAGCCATTTTTTTACCTTCCACACTTACACTTTTATACCCTGGCCACCAGATGTGTAGGGTTGACATCAGCTGGATATCCTACAATTTAACTCAGTTCTGACACTATCTACTGGAGACAGCATCAGATCCCAAAAGTTAAGAGCTCAGTCCCGCAAGACTGTACCCCTCCCTCCACTTCAGACACCAATCATAAGTCCAGGTTGATACCTGGGCTTCTGACTGACCAGGTACAAACCCACAACTCCTTCCTCGGGTTTAATTATTTACTGGAGGGGCTTGCAGATCTCAGGAAAACAGTTTAGTCACTAGATTACCAGTTTATCATAGAAAGATACAATACAATTCAGGAATAGCAAGGTGGAAGAGATGCACAGGGCAAGGTAGGAGACAGGATGAGGAGCTCCCAAGCCCTCTCTTGAGGGTACCACACTCTCAGGACCTCCATGAAGTCACCAATCTGGAAACTCCCTAAACCCCACAGTTCAGGGATTTCTGTGGGAACTTCATTACACAAGCGGGATTGATTAAACCACTGGCCAGTAGGGGTTATCTCAACCTTAGAGCTGAAAGTCCCAATCCCCCAATTGGTGGCTTCCCCTCACAGCCAGCCCCCGCCCTCATGAACAGAAGCTTGGGTGTGGTCAGAAGACACCAATTGTCTTGGCTCTTGTCACTTAGGAAATTCCAAGAGTTTTAGGAGCTTAGTGCCAAGAAAGAGGTCAAAGAACAAAAATATAGTTCTATTTTAAGTCTCAATATTGATGCAGAGAGATCTGATCAGATCACTTAGCAGGGTTAGGGAGGAGGTTGCCTGAGGCAAGGATAAAAAGTTTAGGACAGGACTGGCTGAGAAGCTGAACACCTCTGGAACCATGAGTCAGAGGATTTAAACCAGGGGTGTCACACTCCTTTTCACCAGGGGCTACATCAGCCTCGCAGTTGCCTTCAAAGGGCTGAAATAATTTTAGGACTGTATAAATGTAACTACTCCTTAACCGTTACAGAATTGAAATTACACTCGGCCCTTTGTAGGTAACTGCAAGGCTGATGTGGCCCCCGGTGAAAAGGAGCATGACACCGGTGATTTAAACGCAGGGAAGGCAGAGATGGGCTCTCTTTCTCTTCCTTGAGGATGCCTGATCATCATTCTGTAGCTGCTTGCATTTCCCAAAGGACAGTATTTTAAATGGAAGAAGGAACTCTGGGTGCAGCCTAAAATTGGCCTGGCCTGGCAGAGGGTGGCAGGGTTATTCTCTGGGTGTTCTAGAGGGGAAGAACTCTGAGGCAGAAGCCTGCCATTCTTCCATAATTATGTAGCTTTTGTATCTTATGTTGTCTTAGTTTTTAAACCAACCTTACAGAAATAAGGTAATTAAAAACTAACAGGGGGACCCTGGTTGGTATGGCTCAGTGGATTCAGCACCAGCCTGCAAACCAAAGGGTCACTGGTTTGATTCCCAGTCAGGGCACATGTCTGGGTTGCAGGCCAGGTCCCCACTTGAGGGCAAGGGAGAGGCAACCAATTGATGCCTCCCTCGTATATCAATGTTGTTCTTCCTCTCTTTCTCCTTTCCTTCCCCTCTGTCAAAAAACAAATAAATAAATAAACCTTTTTAAAAAACAAAACTAACAGGGGAAATAATAGAGGAAGAAGAGTTAAAGATTTGAGCTTAATTGATAGGCTTAAGTGATTAAAGCCCGAACTCAAGAGTTAAAAGATTTTAGCCTTAGCTGATAGGCTTAAGTGAGCAATGCCTGTGGAAAGCTGTCATTCTAAAATTGTGTAGCTTTTTTTAAAAATAGATTTTATTTATTTATTTTAGAGAGAGGGGAAGGGAGGGAGAAAGAGAGGGAGATAAACAACAGTGTTTCCTCCAATGTGTGGTTGCCTCTTGCACACCCCCCCAACTAGAGACCTAGCCCACAACCCAGGCGTGTGCCCTGCTGGGACTCAAACTGGAGACCCTTTGGTTCTCAGGCCAGCACTCAATCCACTGAGCCACCCCAGCCAAGGCTAAAATTGTGTGGCTTTTGAGCAGAGACTCCTTTCCTTTTTCACCAAACCTCTGCCTCTGAAATTTTGCCTAAAGGTGGCAGCGGGCGGCAGGACCTCATTTGCCATGTGGTAACAATATCACAATCCCATTCCTGGATATATCTAAAAAGGCTGAGTTAGCATCCTGCAAAATTAAAAAAATCCACCTGCTCAAAGGCCAAAGCTAGAATTATCTTAACATCCTTTGTAAGCACAAGAAGTAGCGGAGTAAAAATCCCCAGGTTTAAACTGGAAAGAGGTATCCTAAAATGTGTCTCTGGATGTAAGCATGGCAGAGGGGACTGGAAAATGAAGCACTGATGAGCTCAGAGCTACTTCTGGATGCCGCCAGCCTACATACAGGCTCTCGAGGAGGAATGAGGCTTAGAGTGGGTCCTCCTCCTCCCCTACCCAACTGACACCAGATGATTCTGCTTGAGCATGCTGGGAACCACTAGCTTATTAAATATTAATGTGCCCAACACATACATAGCACTCAGTAAATGGAAAATATGATTATTAGAGCTTTTTATTGAAAACAATTTTGGGAGGTACATATAAACACAGGCTCTGGTTTTTCTATTGAGTGTGTCCCAGCAAACTCTACCCATCAATCTAATCCCTCTAGGAGGATAATCACTGCTTTGGGGCACACTCAGCCCCTCTGAAAAGGGCAGAAAAGGCTCCAAGTGGATCCTGACCAAGCCCTACTTCACAGCAGCGCAAGAGAAAAGGGCAAAGAAAGCCATATATAGTCAAGCCAGTGGTCGATAAAAATGGGTACTTTCCACTCGATGAAAGGTTTTAGGTTTTCATGCCAAGCCACTTAACAGGGCCACATGTTTTTGCCAAAGGCTACGGGAAACTAGGCACCAACTGTGGGAAGAAGCAGGACTTTGGGGTCTAGAAGCTAACCCCAAGGCCTGCCCCAGCATTAAAGCCTTCATTGGGAGTTCGGATAAATAACTGAAATCAATGCTCAAACAGGTCAGTGGAAACACCTTTAAGACCTGCCAATGGAAAAGTAAATGGAGACATTTTTAGGTCCTTTCACTATCTTGCAATGGGCTAAAACCAGGAGAAGTACACCAATCACAGCAAACCTAGCTTTCCCAGTGAAAACCAAGGCCTTTAGGTTCCACATACCCCCATCCCAAAAAGATAGCTTAGGCGGCCATGGGCACTTACCTGGAGCACAGCTGTCCACCAGGGCACCCAGTGCTTTGCCATCTTGCCAGTTCTGGTTAAAGTTGGTGATGGGCAGATAGGGGATCTTGTTCTGGATCCATCCCAGCAGCCTCTGCTTTGGCGTCTGCTTCTTGGCGTCATCATCCCCTTCATCCTCCCACACGGGCATGGAGATGGAATAATGCAGGATCAGTGTCCATACCAGGCCCAGGATGAGCTTCAGGTTCCCATCCACAATGGCTTTGCTATCTGGGGAGAGAGGCACAGGCTTGGTCATTCTTCTAGGCTGCATGAGAGTGACGCATGCTCATTATGAAGAAGTAAACGAAGTCCTCATCTCTTAGAGGACCACACTGAACTATCTAAGAGTGAAAGATGCAATGCTGGAATCTGTGTCAAAATGCTTGAGGACAGGAATCAGTAAATTCCCAAATGTTGTAAACTGGTGGCACTGGTACATGGGAATGCATTATACTATCATTTCCACTTTTGTGTGTGTTCGAAATTTTCAAAATAAAAACCTTTTTAAAATTTAAGTGTTCCATATTCCCTTTCAGGGAAAGACCCTTCACCCCATCCTCCTGCAGGACAAACTCTGACTCATCATTCAATGGCCATCAGTTCTGATGGTCGGTGGCCCTTCACTTGCGAGAGACAAGAACCACTCACTCCTCAGCCTGCCCTGTCCCACTCATGACTGTGAGCACCTGCTGGGGAGAAAATGAACCTTTTTCATCTTGGATCTCCCTCTCCTGTCCCATCCTCCTCCCTACCCACCAGAAGCCACCTGAACGTTGGTTAAACATACCAAATTGAACTTAAAAGGAAACCCAACTACAACCACACAAAAAATATAGTCAATGCTGATAGGGAGTAAATGGCATGCCACTCAAAGCTGAAAGAATGGTTTGTTTTTTCTAATTAACCTGTATACTGTTATGTCCTCTTACAAGAAAAGACCCTCTTAAAAGGCTGCACCCCAAACCACAGAAACCAAAGGTAATTTCATGGCTGCAGATTCAGTCATAATAAAACTTGATCATGTAAAACTGGATGAGTAAAGCCTATCATGAACTGGTTAGTAACACCAATTAGAGTCGAGCAATCCTCATTCAAAATTATGGTGCCCCATGTTATTCTATGTAATAAATTGTGTAAATAATAGCTCTATACAGATCTGTCTACATTAACCCATGAGCCCAATGACAAATCAAAATGAAGGACCCCTTGTCCAAAAAGCACTGAGAACTTCTAGACAGCACCAGCAGTGCGTTAAGGCAAGCATGGAGCCCTGTATGAAGCCAGCTCTGCTTCTGAGGTCCTATGGTCAATAAAGCAAATAATCTGCATGAAACTGTGCAGGACTCTAGTATCCCAGGAATTCATCCCACCAGACCATACATTTCTCCAGGAGGCAGTCCTTGGCCATGACTGAATTTTTTAGATTACATGTCCTATTATGAGGTTGTCTTTGAAGTGCTACCAACTGATCCTAGGAAAGTCCAGGTCATACATTTTTTTCATGCCAGTTTTCTTTATTCAAGCTAAAGGGAGAAGAGCAGGAGTGGGGTGGGGTGTGTGTGTGCTTATCGATGTTATGGTAACAGGGGTGTCCACATGGGGTCTGGACTTGCACCAGGCAGGCAGCGAACAGGCCAAAGTCTCATCCAGACACAGGCCTCAGTCTGCAAAGCTCAAACTTCTCTGAGTTGTGTGTTAAATGTTTTCCAGATACAAACTTGCAGTTTTCTTTCATAAAGCAAAACACAAAGCCAGTTAGCTCTATCTTTACCCAGCTTATAACATGCTGGTCTAAAGGAATGAGACATGAATCTTTTTCAAAAAGATTCTGGGGGAAATATGACCCAGTAAAAGTCTGAGCCAAATTTATGAAAAATACAATGCCCAGAACTTCTGTTTCCAATGAATTCAAGGTGGGTGTCCAAACAGGAAAGCCCCCATTAAGGTCTCACTGGGATAAATGATACTTTCACTCTGCTATTCTAAGAAGCTGGAGGGACGGCAATCCTCATTCCAAAAATGATTTTGACAGGGAAAAAGGTTCAATGCTTCACCGAACTCTTGGAACAATAAAAAGATGGCGACTTGCCCAAATGGCCTCCCCCGTACCCACCCACATGAAATAGGAGACTTCTAACACCCTGAAAATGAAATACTACTCAGCATCCCAGTGCCCATGTCTGACCATCACAGCAGATCACAAAATTTCTGGACCCGAGTGTGCTCTGCAATGTTTATGTGGAGTGTAAACGCAGAGCAGGTCAGCCAGAAGCTGCTCTGCAGGAGAGTTAGTGAGAGCCTCTTTCAGGAATACAATAAGCCAACACTGTCACGCCCACCCGTCCTCCTAGAATCTGCTTAGATTGACAGTGGGTTGGAATCTGGCCCCAAGTTTCTCCTCCCCAAATCACAACCAATCACAATCCTCGAGTAACTAGTCCTGGCTCTGGACAACACTGACCCTCAAACCACATCCACCTTCTGGAAGTACTTAAAATTATCCAGCATTGCTTAGAAGTGAGGGCAGAGGCTTTTTTTTTTTTTTTTTTTTTTTTAATAGCTAGAAAGTTAACTTGAGCTACTACAAATTCTAGGAGGGAATGTTTTCACGTCATTCCAGCACATCAGTTCTTCAGGCTCTATTTAGCAAAATTCTGGAATTGGTACATTTATAGGGGTGGAAACCAGCTATTTTTAGGTCATCTTCAGAAGCCTCTTGAAACATCACTTTTGTGGACAAGTTCCCCCAAGGTAAGGGTATGGTGATCTTTCACCTCTCTCTACTTGTATCAGGAGGGTCAGATCCACACAACCATTGGTGTACCTACTACATGCACTGTGCCAACCTTCTCTCCTGGCTATTACCAGGGTGGTAGGGTTGCGGACCCAGGAAAATTAGCCTGAGTAGACTCCATTCCACATTTCTGCTCTCCTGGGTAAGGACAGCAGGCCATGCTTACACAAGGGCCACAGTGCAGCTGGTTATTGGGTCAGAAACAGCCACACAACTTTGCAGGAATCAAAGAGAGGTTTCAGAAAACCTTCTAGCATAGGAGTTTCCAAAAACCTCCTTCTAGTGTCCCTGGGGAAACTTCGCCCGCTGTGTTCTGCACTACATGTGGCCATCAGGGAAACAGCAGGCTCCGCTCCCTGACCACTCATCTCGGTCACCCACTGAGAGGCAGTGTGGCAGCGCTGTCTCCAAGTATAGGTTCTGGAACCAGCAGGTCAACTAGATACCTCACTTTAAACAATCTGACCACCCTCTCTAAGCCTTATTTTTCCTCATCTACTAAATGGAAATGATCCCAGTCAACAGTTCACAGGGCCGCTGTAAGAATTAGAGAATGCCTGGCACTCAGTAGGCACTTAATATTACCACCCCCCTTACTTCATCCACCTCATTTCTAAGTAACTGCTATGTGTCAAGCACAGAAGCTCTAATCCAGTGTTGTGTGCAAGTGCAAAAAAAAAAAAAAAAAAAAAAGGAAAGAAAGTACCTTGTGAATTAATGGGAGGGTGAAATGTTCAGTACGTCGCTTCTCTGAGCCAAGCTATTCATAGGTCTTGAGACTTTGAAGTCCCTGCTCTCTGGTACCAAGAGGATGCTGAACCACAACATTAAACATGCAAGGACATGTGAACCCAGGACATGTAAGGTAGGTAGATGCACAGGGGACACATCTGGGCTGGGCAGTTCAGGAGACCAACATGGCCTAAGATCACCAAAGAGGAACCAAGAGTTGCCCCAGGAACGGAACTACTGATAATTTATCGGACCTTCCTGAAAGAGAATCTGGTCCAAAGAGCAGCCCACAGGGCTGGGGCTGGCTCTTTCTTGACTTCCTGGCTCCCCGCTGCCCCCAGGTTCACCCTGATCATTGGCCCCAGCCTGCCTGGCCTGGAGCGCTCTCCCCAGCCCCTCTCTTGACCTGGCTAATGCCTCTTCTCTCTCCAACTCTGCAAAACTAGAGGGGTCCCCTGTTAAATGCCCCTCACTGCCATGTGATCGCCTCTTTCAGTGCACCTACAATTGTGCTTAAATAATCACCTGTGTGGTGTCCACCTCCTCTGCTCAGTGTCAGCTCCACAAAGGCAGAAACGAGTCGTTTTGCTGCCTGCAGATCCCAGAGCCTAGACCCCACAGCCCAGACCCTTGGCTATTGGGGGGACCAGTTGCCACACACACAGCTCCCTACCCTCTCACCTCCAGTGCTGCCTGAGAGGCAGTGTTACCTGCTTTAGAGCATATGCAAAAAGCACACAGAATTCTCAACAGCTCTAGACCGCGGCCACCTCTGAACTCCTAGCAGACAACACAGCATGTGGCACACAGGGAAGACTGAGGACAGATCCTGAAGGGTACAGGCTGTGCAGGTGTAGGCTCAATGCCACCATGAAAGCCACTGGACCCTGGCCAAGCAAGCCACTTCCTATATGCCCCAGTTTCTTTATCTGTAAACTGGGGATAATGTAGGAACATGAGCGCAGGGCCACTCAGAAGGCTAAACGTGATAACACATCTTCAACACTCAGACCTCCGGTGGGCTTTTATTAAATGCTGGTATTCTTACCGCCACTGATTTCAGCATGCTTTTATCAAACTTGAGACAAAAGGACAAAGGAAGGACAAAAAAGTGAAAGCTTAGCTGTCATAGGCGGTAACCTGTAAGTCTGCACTGGGGTTTCCCATCAGCCTTGACTGCCTGGGTGAGCTGACAGCAGCATTACCCTGTGAAAGGCCACCCCAAGGTCACCCACAGTGCAGAGCTCAGTCACCTGGGCCCAGAACCCACTGGCAGACCCAGTGCTCACTGACATCCCAGGTGGGCTCATTTTTTTTTTAAGGTTTTATTGTTTTATTTTTAGAAAGAAGGGAAAGGAGGAGAAAGAGAGGGAGAGAAACATCAATGTGTGGCTGCTTCTCAAGCACCCCCTACTGGGGACCTTGCCCACAACCCAGGCAGGTGCCCTGACTGGGAGTTGAACCAGTGACCCTTTGGTTTGCAAGCTGGCACTCAATCCACTGAGCCATACCAGCCAGGGCCCAGGTGAGCTTTGCAGGTTTTCCCCATCCTGGCTTCTTTTCCAGCCTAAAAAAACCACAGCCGAATTATAGGCCTCAGTTGTCCCAACAAGAGAGCACCCTGAACTAAAAATAGGCAGTTTACCACTTTCATTAGCTTCACAGTCAAAACCTAGCCCAGATGTCACTCATTCCTGAGGCCATGTTGAAAGGGGTCCATCTCGGTGAGCTACCTAGAATGGGGGTCACATTTCTGGGGATGCAATAGTCCTTCTATACATATGGCAAAAGAAGGACTGTGCACTTTGGCTCAGGTAGCCAGAGGTCCCTGGGCAGGATGAAGTGGCCCAGCTGGCTTCTCTCCTCCCTGGTCAGTGCCTCTCTCCAGCACCCAAACTAACAAAGGACAAGACTTACAACCAGGTGACTCACTCCTGATGACTGAAGGATATCTGTGGCCAAGGCCACTCAGATCCTTCCTCCCTTCCTCCCAGGCAAGCGGCTTCCTACTAGATTACCCTTCCTAGCCTCCCTTGCAATTGGGTGGTATGGTTGCCTCACCAATGAGCAGTGAGCACCAGGAAGCATGCTGTCACTGTGGGCCCTGGGTGGTGGGTGTGCCTCGTCCAAGCACTCTCCCCACTAATGCCAGCCAGGGCCCCTGACATCATAGTCCCTTAGCTTTGACTGGCCCTAGGACAGGGCAGGCAAGGTGATGGAAGGAACCTGGGTCCCAGAATAGGGTGCCTCACCAACCTGAAGACTGAAAAAAAAAAACACTGCTTCTTAAATCTGTTCATCACAGAGTTTGTTCTGGGGTAAAGAGGACGTTCTGAGCCTTGAAGACCTGGAGTCACATGGGCCTATTTGTATGGGTAAGTCCACATACAGGCCACAATAAAATAAGAGTGGATGGGAGCACTGAGGTCAACAGGATTTCCAATTCTTTTTCCTGCTCATGAACTACTCAACAGTACCAAAGAACTATCTGAGTTAACGATTTTTACACATCACTATGTCAGCTCCAGTTAATAAAAAGTCCATTCAGAAGGCCTTTATACGTTAGTAATTTTTCAAGACATAATATAGTAGACCAGGAGTAGCAAATCGTTTTGGCATATGAGGTTAAAACTCAGTGTGTCGAGAGGATTCTGAGGCCCTATCTGGACTCAGCAGAAAAGACTGCCAAAATGGGTCACCAGTGTCTGCCATGGGCAGGCCATGGGCAATAGACTGGGCAAAGAAGATCACTGTGCAGATCAGCAATGTCTAGCCTGGGCACCGCATGGGAGTGGAAGTCGGGATTTCTCTGCAACAGACCTCGGTAACATTCCCAAACCCCTGCCCTGAGGTTTCTGCCACAGGCTCTTTCACATTCTTTAAGCATGCATAACCTCGGACTTCACATTTCCTACTTTGCCAACTATTCCTTCTGTTCTCTGTCATTTGCTGCACAATTTCTGCCTGGAATAAGTGGAACAAATTATTTCCTAAATATTTTTATTTTGGTATAGTTTTTGTGGACTTCAGCTCAAGGACACTACAGAAGTATACTACTTCGTAATTTACCCCAAACACCCTATTCTCTGGTTAAGAGGAATCCCTTATTTAAAATTTGCATCATCACCTAGTGAACTTTCTTTACAATGTCACTTTTGAAAAAAATCGCTATCACTTTTTAGAATATCTTTATATCTAGCAACAAAGCCACACTTGAACTAAAGGAGGTGGGCCTATTAAAGAGCCTGGTACTCAGTAAACCTCTTACTGCTTAGTATTACTGGGAAAGCCTTGAAAAGTTAGAATAAGGATTCTAACCTTGTGAGAAAGGTTAAAGGAAGAAGCGGAAAAAAAGACACCCCCAGATGGTCCAAGCAGTGCATTCTAAACTAGGTTTTTGACCTCAAAGCCACAGTCCCCTGCATTCATTCTGTTGCTACCACACAGTTGTCCTGGGCAACTAGCAGGACAAGGGCCCCACGGCCTGAGCATGGGTTGGAGCAGCCCAGAGTCCAGACACTGGGCAACATGGATAAACCCCAGCGTGAGCTCACACGGGGGCATCTGTCCCTCACTCAGAGCCTCCAGCCACAGCTGCTCTGAGAACACGTCCAGCTGAAATAATAAACGCTGGCTGCAGACTGAGGTCTTTGTCACCTTTTGACTCCAGCTCAGTCACGTAGTAAGTCCACCTCACCGGAAACACCGCTCACAGCCCACCCTGTGCATGCTTGCGCAGCCCACCAGGAAGCCCTGGGGGAAAGAGGTGAGGGGCGGAGAAATCAGGCGGGAAAGACTCCTAACTAAGCGCCTCCTCTCTGCACAATAGCAATCAAATCCTGAAGACAGCTCAGTCATCCAGACCTCCCCCGGGGGCCGGCGGCCCTGTGCCACAGTCCTCACCTCCTGTAATCCTCATAGCAACCCTTTGATGTTGGCTTTTAAGGTTAATCCCATTTTACAGATGAGAACAAAGGCCCACTGAGGCACTTGCCAAAAAATTTAAACCCAGTTCTCTCATAGCCAGAGCCCAGACTCACCCTCTCTATGTCTCTGAATACACATTATGTCACATGGCTCCCTGAGCTGAATGCAGTGTGACTCTCATTCCACAGATGCGGAGACTGAATACCAGGAAGGAACCCACCTCCAGGCACCATGGCCAGGAAGTACTCGTGCTTGGGAGGGGAACCCAGGAAGAGCCTCTGAACTTCTACCTGCCCAGTCCATCCCACCATCTCTGAACTGCCACGGTTCCGGGAGGAAAATGCAGTGGGTGCCAGCACAGAGCCTGGAAGATCCAAGCAGCAGTCAGGACTGGGTCATTTCAGTAGCACCTGTCCTTCCCTGACTCTCACAGCTTCCACCGACCAGAGAACCAGGGGTTCTAACCCTGTCCCTGCGTCTGGGAGACATGCCACGCAGGCCTCACTGCTGGGCACAGGAATCAGGAGACCCAGCTCTGCCCAGATCTATTAACCTGTGTTTTCCCTGAAAAATGGAAATTCGGATACTCATAAGACTAAAAGTTAAATTAGGACAGTTCAATTTGTCCTATTCATCTGTTCTTCTTACATCCAAAATATAACTTCCTAGTTGCCTACTGAGTGCCAGGCCCTGCACTGAGTACAAATTATGCTTTTAAGTAAGAAAATAAGTTAAATTGGCTTTAAAACACTCCACAAAGAGATGACATTATTATAATGAAAACCAGCATCCCCCCCACCCAGGGTAAGACACTGAAGATCTTTTAAAGAAAAAAGGGGGGGGGGACCTTTTTGCCTTTTGTCTCTCTCTCACACTTAGGCCATGTTTCCAGAGGGGTTCTTCCCCTCTCTTTTATAATTGACTAAAAGTTAAAAAATAATAATAATGATGAATAGGATAGGCATTCACACTTTCACTGCAAACTTGTAAAAGTTGAGCTTTGTTACAGAATCAGATCAAGGTGACTTCCTCGGTTTGAAAGGGGAGAGACCAGTTTGCATTCCCCCCGCCACATACCCCGCCTTATGTTATAACTCAGACACGCCTGTTACAGAAATGGCAGCCTGCCCAAAGACTGTGAAGTCATAAAAGGAGCAAAACTCTCAATTTAAAGTCTTGAAAAGGAACCAAGCTGAAGGAAATTCCAAATAATTTATAACTGCTGGCTCTCACCATTATCAACAGAAAGTGGATGAAGCTGGAGGAAATTCTCAAAGGACAGATATGAGGGCATGGTCCCCACCCACTTTGCCTGTACTGACACTTTTTGGACAGTTCCTCCCTGTACCAGCTCAGCAGAAGTCTCAAATTTGTACCCCCATATGTGGACCTTAAGCCTACAATTACAGGAGACCTCCAGATGCGCACGCACCCAACGTAACGGAGCTCTTGCAGCCCAGGTGCACGCTCCTCCCTGTGGGTGTAATGCCACACTGATACCCACATGTAAGAGTGTGGGCACGGGGGCAGACCTGAACCCCCTCAAACAAAGGGGAGCCCACTTGCTGAGATAGTAACTGGTAGTCAAGTAACCCAGAGGTCAGGGACACTAAGTTAGTGAGTGATGGGGTGCTACCTGCTGGTCAGAGAAGCCAGATTCCTCCCCTCCCCCACCAGGCACAGCCGAGTACTGGTCCTGGGCCTTGCTTGGGTCACTCCCTGCTGCACTTGCCATCTTGTCTGTGAGATTAGTCATGGCTGGACTCACCTCATTGAACTGCTGTGAGGAAGGACAGCAGGTAACATTTCGTCTGATCGTGGTTCTCCCGTATTAGTGGGGACTGTCATGACTGCCATCGTAATACAGAATACTACATGCACACACAAGTCTGGGGACTAACGGCGCCCCACTAACATTGTGAACTGTAGACCGCTGAGAGCCGAACACCCCAGAACTCACCCTTCCAACACAGACAAGCATTCCATCTGCTAACAACCACAAGAACCAGCCCATCAGGGACACAGGATTAAAGCTGATAGAATCAAGATGTTCTTTGCTCAGTGGGCTGCTAAATGAACTGGCAGTCTGCTAGAATCTGCAGGCCACCCCAACTCCTCCAGCAGATTCCTGAGCAGTCTGCAGGGGCCCAGCCCGGCCACTGCTGACAGAAAATTAAATGCAAGGTCAATACATTCAATTTGAAACACAAAGTATTCAAGAAAGTTCCCTAACATGATTTGTTTTTCTCATGAGGGGAGGGAGTGATCTTTGGGGACTACAGTGATCTTTAACCGTGGAAGCAGTTCATTACTATAACCTAATGGCGGGGGTGGGGGCACTAAAAACAACTGAAATGCCTTTGCGTGACCAAATGCTTACATAAACTTTACAGAATGCTCAGGAACGGCAACAACAGGCTGCTGTGAAAAGAATGAGAAAGATTTGTTTGTTTCAATAGGAACAGACAGGCTTCCATGATATATCAAGGGAACAGGACAATTTTCAGAAAACTATAGATCACGGAACTCTGTTTTTGAAAAGGTGTAACTGCGTCTGAACGACAAGGCCTGGGAGCCCGCCCACGGACCGTGCTCTCTGGCTCTCCGGGAAGGAGGCGTGGGCGACAGAGAAGGGTAGGCTTTCTTTTTTTGTTACTTCATGCTCCCGTGTCACTGGAGTTTTTCAAACTTAAACTACATACATTACTTTTACAATAAATTTTGATATACACCCCCAAAAAGAAACACAGTAACGTATATGTTAAGGAACTCTTCGTTTGAACTAAATAGCTCATCAGGCTCTACAGGCTCGATATGGGAAGCCTGGCGATTTTTATCAAATGATGAATGAGTGTGTGTGGTAAGTCTGCATTTGAGTAAAGGGGTGGTTGGGAGAATTGCACAACTGGGCTCACATATGCACGAACAACCTCTCAAAGAGACGGAAATTGGTCACCGACACAGTGCACTTGCTCCTGGGCAGAGGAGCAGGGAATGGGGAGGAACAGGAGGGCGCCAGCCAGTCTCTCGCCTTTTCACTCCGCCTATGATTTTTACCATGTGTGATGCTACTCTCAACAAATACATGGCACCTCTGCAGGTCTGCAAGGCTGTCCTGGACATGCCCTTTCTCAGCTTTCACACAGTGACCATCCAAGTGCCTTCCCCTTCCTCAGCCAGATGCAGCCATCCCGGACAAGCATTTTTCTGTGCAATTTCAAAGCACTTGCCAGGGCAGTGGAAGATGTTGAAGATTACATTGCAAAAAGATGGAGTCATCTCATTTTGAGCATGTTTTTCAAGCCAACCAACCAAACCAACCAAACAAAAAAAAATAAAAATCTTTCTGACTCCTTCATCCCTCCTTCCCCAGCACCCTGAGAGTGCTCTTCCTATGATACGGAGGCTCAGCCTCTTTGTCATACATGACAAATTCTCACAGCTGCTTTATAAGGTACCACTGTTAGCCCCATTTCCCAGGTTAAAAAACAGATAAGCAGATAAACTAAGCCCTAAGTCACATAGCTCATAAGTGTGAAGCTGGGACTGGAATGTAGGCCATCCAATTCCAGAACCTGCTGTTGAACATTCCCCCTGGAGGCCAGGACAGGGCTGCAAAGGAAGAGGCCCATACATAGACATAATGGTATTACAAAGGCTTTCCAAATGGCCAAAGCCAACTCGGAAATAAATGCCGAGGCTTACATCATCCTCCTAAAAGATTTATCACTGTGCCCCTGAACCCTGTCCTACCATAAACAGCCATGACAGTAAGATAAACAGACAAGCACATAGCAGGTCAGCTTTGCTGCTAAAATGGGAACATGTTCTAACATTCCTAACGCATACTGTCCAAGTGCAGGGCCAGAAAGTGACACTGGCTACATATCCATCACCCAGCATTAGGCGCTGCGGTGACTGCACAGACAGCCCACTCAAATGTCTTCACTGCCAGCTCTCTGTCTAAGGAGTCCTGTGTTTGAGTCGGAAGCTGCTTGCTGGCTCAGCACGAAGACCGCCTCCAACCAAACTTGGCTTTCAGGAGTGCACTCTCAGACCTGGCCCTATCTCCTGTCACCTGGGCCACTTACTAGGATTTCCCCCCTTAAATCAACTCACTTTTTCTTTTTTTCCTAAGACTAATTTTTTTCTACAAACACAGATGATCATTCCATCTGCTAATGACCACAAAAACTAGCCCAGCAGGGACCCAGGATTAAAGCCGGAAAGCCAGAATTATACATATAAAAAGCAACTAGTGCATCAACTACACACACACACACACACACACACACACACACACGTGTGTGTGAAAATATATAGCTGTTACAATTTTAAAATGTAAGTCATATAACATCTCAAGCACCACATTTAGAAAAGACTGCACTAGATGTTAGCTGGTTTCCCAAAGTCTTGGGATTTCTGTGGTCACATAAGCTGGGGACATATGGAGTTGAACAATTTTAAACAGCTGCAGGACTTATCAGAGCTTTTAAAATGCAAATGCACATTGACAATCTCCAAGAGAGCCCTAGGGTGCCATGCAGCATTTCCCAACTTTATTTTGGACTAAGGAACTTGTTTTAATACTTCTCAAAGGACACTAATATTCTCCAGAAGATACTTTGGATAATTCGACCTTAAATTGCCCTTCTGGGGGATTACATTTTTTAAAGAAAGCAGGTGTGGGGGTGAGAGAGACAAGCCAAAGGCACAAAATGAGGATGACAGGAAGGAAATTACTGAGGCTTTCTCTAATCTATAGCTGTTTCAGTGGCAATGATTAAGAAACTATAACCTCACTACTGGAATCAACAAGTTTTGCAGATAAAGGATGATAAAAGCAGGCTCTCAAAACATCGTTCCTAATTAAGGGTGCTAAGGGAAGCACACCCCTTAACCACGTGTTTGTGAAACTCTGGTGACAACCAGCTCATTTAAAGACCACACTAAGAAACCTCTTCTTGTTCCAGTGTAAACTATAATTCTTAAACACAAGCAATGATTTATAGGAATCCAGATCAAAACCAGTCTCCTCCTTCCTGGGTTTGCTTTAGAGCTTCCAATGACAAAATCTTCTTCCCCGGGGTACTAGTGCCAAGTGGGAAGAGTCAGAGATGGAAGCAGTAATTTGGACCACCACTTAAGATGGCAGAAAGGGGAAACCGTCCTGATGTGGGTAATTGGAACATCAAATGATGTGAACAGGGGAAACCACCAGAACCTTCACCCAGCTGACACTGAGCTCTTCACTTCCTATGAGAGGTTGAAGGAGAACTTAGTAAAAGTTAGTAAAAATGATCTTTATGATAACAGAAACACATCCAATTAGCATTCCTAGTGCTACTTAAGGATAAAATACTCAGAGGCATGACAATAACAGCAACGAACCACACAGTCTGAGCGCTGAGGAAACCCACTCTCTAAACTGCTGTGTAGTCAGTCCTGGATCCAAATCTGAGATTTAGTCGCCTGCCATGTGAGTGTCCTAGCGCCGGGGCCAGGCTTTGTCTTTAGCATCATTGTAATCCTAGTACCTAGTGCGATGCCTGTCACACAGTTGAAAAAAAGGGGGGCGAGGAGAGTGACTGCCATCTATTACTCAACCAACAATCACCCACCATCAATAACCAACCATCAACAGTCAATCGGCCAACCTAACCAGACAACCACTAATCAACAAACCTACCAAACAAGCACCCACCGCTCAACTATCAAACCTGATTGGACTGATCTTTGACCACACTCTCCCGGAAAAATACACTCTCCCCATCCACTCTCCCGCCAGTCCTGGCTGGTCCCTGTCTAAACTGATCCCAGCCCAGTAGTCACCTATGAATATCAGGCCTTCTTTACCCACATGTCAAAACTCCTCCCAAGTCTTCCCTCAGACCACAGTAGGGCCATCCCACACCCCTCAGGCGCGGCTCCTCCTCAGGGCAGAAAACAATCTGAAAGCTGGTTGGGGCAGATGGGAGGACTGGTACCAAGATATGAGAAAATAGAAAGAAATCAAAGTTAATAAATGCTTTATTAAATGTTTGAATTTAAAATTTTATCTTTTCCACTAATCATTAAATTTCGTATTCACAAAAACTATATTACATTTGAAAATGAGTCACAAGTTAGTTTTTTCACATCAAGAATTCCCAAGTGCCCTGGCTGGCGTAGCTCAGTGGATTGGGCTGCGAATCAGGCATCACAGGTTCGAGTCCCAGTCAGGGCACATGCCTAGGTTGCAGGCCCTGGCCCCCAGCAACTGCACATTGATGTTTCTCTCTCTCTCTCTCTTCCCCTTCCCTCTCTAAAAATAAATAAATAAAATCTTTTAAAAAAAGACATTTCTAAAAAAAAAAAAAAGAATTCCCAAGTGTGCATTATGACTGCTGAGAAATCAATCAACTATAAAATAAAGCAGTCATGACCACATAATTAAAAAAGCACAAATACAAATAAAAGCAAAACTATTTTTCTTAAAACCTTTCAAATTACTTTATAGCCACACATACAAACACACACCTTTTTTTTTTTAAGTGTAAGAGATGGGTGTGTTTTATTGTATTTGATATGAAAGGTTCAGGGCCTAAGGTTTTAAAACATTCCAGCAGTCTGGACAAAGTCCAAACTCAGCAGGGTCACAATGCCCCTCACAGCCGATCTCTGCCTGTCTCCCTGCCCTGCCCTCCCTGACGCCATGCTCCTGCTTCTGGTAGAAAATCCAAGTGTAAGAGCCTCCAGGTCTCTGCACAAACTGATCCCTCTACTTAAAACACCCGCCTCTCTGCCTTTCACTCTCTGGCTCTTTCTTAGCCATCTTCCAAGATTCAGCCTCTTCCCTTGCCCTTTGGCATCATGCTTTATGATAACTGTAAAGAATTTCTCACAAAGTAGATAGTTCCACTTCCCACAAGATCAACTATAAAGCCAAATGTCCAGGACATTTAGCAACACAAGCCACCACCTTCAATTGCCACACATCTTCCTATGACTGATGGTCTAAGTCAGCGGCTCTAGCAAAGGAAGGTGTGTGTGTGTGGGCGGGGGGGGGGGGGGGGGGAGGCAGGGGAGTAATCTATGAACTTGAATAAGAAAAAAGTTAAATCTTTTTTTTAAGAAAATAAAAATGGGGCATTTATTCATAACCCAAAAAAACAAAAACAGACAAACCAACCAACCAACCACTAAGCAATAGGGTAAGAGATTAAATGTAAACCGTGAGTTCCATCCCAGCACTATTCCTCCAAGCCTGCATGGTCAGTGGAATCTCTGGAGAGAATACCTGGACAACAGAGGACCCATCAGCGATGCCTCGGGTCTGTACTCCTGTGGTGTCTTCAGCCATCTCTCTCTCTCTCTTGTCTTTGGGTGGACCCTGAACAAAACACCAGTCCATGATGATCGGCTGTCCCACCAAATCCTGGCTATTGAGTCCCTCCGTAGAAGCCTGGGCCTCCTTGCATGTTTCATACTCAGCTAGCATATACCCCCCACTTCAGGTATTGTATGCCCATCCAGGGTGAGGTGGATGTTTTTTATTCACCCATACTCTGCAGATTTGTCATGAATGTCTTCTTGGACGGCTTCCTCATGGACTGCAGTGACAAAGAGAATCCAACTTCAACAGTGTAATGGTCCAGGTTCATCTCCATGCTGCTCCGCGCTGTCACAACCATCACACATCTGCCCCCAAGACCCATCACAGCCAAAGCTGTGGCCCTTCCATTTCTTCACTTTTCCTTCAGTTTGTGGATGCTCTGGTCTCCATTCTCATCCATGGTGAAATCTTTGCCTCTGGCCTTGTGAAATCTAACACATCTGCCACCTTGCCTTGGTTGTCAAAAAAGTTAAATCTTTGCTTTTAGTAATCCCTAAGTAAAATGTAGCATATCTTTCTATCATGAAGGTAGACCATAAAACACAGGTGTATTATTAGCAACACCTGTGAGATTTTGTCACCAAAGAAATCAGATCTTTCCCCATCACATTACAGTATTGGCATACATCACTACATCAAAATTGTGACAGTATTAGACTTGCTACTAGGTCTTATCACTAAACATTTTAATACTAATGTGCATTTACTACTATATCTCAAAAATTTATTCCTGAAAATTGTATTTCAATACAACACCACATGTTATTTAGACCCCTGTTTAAGATGTACAAAGAGGGGGGTCATCCTGATGTGGGCAGTCGGAATATCAAATTATGTGAAGAGGGGAAATCTGTTTCACAAGAAAAGAATGCAGTGTTCAGAGAGACAAAGTGTCCAAAATACACTAAGTGAAGAACTCTGGCTCCAATTCATAATTTTTAGAACCAAGGAGTGTAAAGATTTCAGTGATGGGCAGGTTTTGTTGAATGGACCACCGATTAGTGGGACTGTCCTTGATGGGGCAAGCCTCAGTCACCTTTCATGGGATCCCAGGAGGTCACTGCAAATGGATGACTCCCGCTGCCCATCAGGCCCACCATCACCTCCAAGTTATCCTCTCAGGCCATAAGTTCAATCGTTGCTGTTAATCCTAGCTTGTTCCCTTTGGTCCACAGCAGGGGTTGACAAAGTTTTTCTGTAAAGGGCCAGAGAATAAATATTTCGGACTCTGTGGGCCATATAGTCTCTGTAGCAACTGTTCAAACATACCATCACAGTGAAAAAGTGGCCACAGATACTATGCAAATGAATGGGCGTGGCCTGTGTGCCAATACAGCTTTACTTACAAAAACAGGGCCGGACTGGGCCCACAGGCTGTA
Source organism: Phyllostomus discolor (assembly GCF_004126475.2). Taxonomy (NCBI): domain Eukaryota; kingdom Metazoa; phylum Chordata; class Mammalia; order Chiroptera; family Phyllostomidae; genus Phyllostomus; species Phyllostomus discolor. The sequence goes on along the minus strand of NC_040909.2, from coordinate 51,422,678 downwards.
GTCTGCTCAGCAGCATCACTGTCTAACAGCGCCACCGTTCAACAGGCCTTTCTGTGGTGACTGCAGTGTGTATATGCACGCTGTCCAGTACAGTGGCCACAAGCCACACATGGCAACTGAGTGCTCCAAATGTGGCTAGTGTGTCTGAGGTGCTAAATTATAAACTTTATTTAATTTTAATTAATTTAAACTTAACTAGCCACATGTGGCTAGTGGACAGCACAGTCAAACTGAAGCTCTTTGGCATCCCCCTTTTGAAGCTCTCCACACCCCAGGCAACAGTCAACAGCACAGTGGATGATCCCAACCTCACCAAGGGCCAGTCAGTGGGTGGTCCCAGGCACTCTCACACTCCCGCACTTCCCACTCAGGGCCCTTCCCTGCCCTGGCAATTCTGCAGCCCAGAACATCCTTTGTCTCCTGAATCTGTCCCTTTAAACCGCACTGTTCCCCCACCCCACCTTTGCTACCACCTTCCCTGACACCCCAGTGAAATGTGCTGCTCTGAAGTCACGCCTCTCTGGGAGGCGGTATAAGGAACCTTGTCCTATAAAACGTGCCATGGCAGCTAGTGTACGCATTCTGTCTGCTTTCTTCACTCTAAGACATTTAAAGATAAGGCTACGCCCCCTAGCACAGGGCTTTTAAAATTAACAAGAATGCACTAAATTTGTAAAATGAACACACTTTAATTACAGCTGAGTACCTAATATAACCTGTCTAAAAGTTTTGTGTTTTTTTAGTGGCTGGAGACTAGATTAAGGTAAAACATCTAAAGTCCAGATGAATTTCATATTTGTACTATAAAGGGATACAGCCACTTGGGTTAACATCCCATCCCACCACCACAAGAGCTCACCTCCCCAAAGCATTGGTGTTCCTCATTTGTAAAATCAGTTGAAAATGCCTACACCTGGCAGGAATGGAGAGCACTCAGCACAGTGCCAAGAGATATAAATAGCAGCCTCCTGGTAGATACAAATGCTCCATGAACACAGCGGGTGGAGGAGGCATACGCACTAGACTTGGCAGGGGCAGAAGTGCAGAAACACCATGGTGACCGTGGGATTCCAGCACCAGCCTTTCATATGGTCTCATTTAGGACCAGTGGGCATGACCTTGACACAACAGCTGTGCTCCCCGGCCTCTGACCGCACTAGCACTTTAAGTCACTTGGAGGGGGTCAGTGCACACGGAAGGCATCCACCAGCCCGAGAAAGCTGTGGGCTGCTGCTCTGACTGCTCAGATGACAAAGTGCCACCCTCGTAAATGTCAAGGCCGCTGCACACAAAACAGTCAATAAACTGCAGTTTCTCCAGCTTCTGGGGATTCTCTGAACAGATAAGAAAATCTGGCCATTTGTTATCCCAGTTTTCTGACCCAAGGCACTGTTTCCCCTTTTACTCAGCTCTCCTACTCACCAGGCTGGGTGCCAGGTGACTAAGCCATTGTTAGCAGTCACACCCGCCCTCGGAGGGAGGGAGGGAGGGGCGGGGGGAAGGAGGGAGCCGCCCCGCAGTGGAGGGAGCTCCAGAGTGGGCAGGGGCCATTTTAAACCAAACTAGGTTTAAAGGATGGCTTTGAACTGTGGCTGCTCTGTTGGAAGTTCTTAATAGAAGGAATCCCAGTCATGTCATAAGTTGTTGCTGATATATGAGGGGGGACCACAAAATACCTGAATATAGTTCTTAAAAATTGTGTATTTATTCTTACATGTTTAAACTTCAGTTACCTTCAAAGTACTCTCCATTTGATGCAATACACCCATCAAGAATTTTTCCCACTGCTCAAAACAGTTTTTGAACTTGTTGATTTTGATGCCTCTTAGTGCTTCTGCCATTTCTTGTTTCACCTGTTCCATATCAGCAAAACATTTCCCTTTGAGGGGTTTTTTCATTCGGAGAAACAAAAAAAAAAAGTCACTCAGGGCTAGATGGGGTGAATTGGGAGGGTGGAGCACAGTGATCTTGCCGTTTTGGGTCTCAAACTGCTGAACACTCTGTGGTGTGATCAGGTGGCACTCATAAATCACCCATCATGAAATGGGCAAATGCACTGAGTCTTCAAAAAAAAAAAATCACTGAAGCTGAATGCAGCCTCTCACAACAGCACCAGCTGGTACACTGATTCAGATGGGCTCCTAGAACACTCCCCCAGTGGGGAAACCTGTCCTATAAGGGGCCTGCCCTCCAGAAGATAATTCTGGCTTTTTGGGGGGTTATCCCTCATATAGGAAGTGTTTTTCCTCATCATTACCCATTTTCCCTAGTTATAAAATACCCTGTTGCAATCAGTTCTGATTACAGTCAAAGTATGAGTAAAATAAAATGAGTCTCTCCCCATGACCCCATCCAGTCAGGTCAGGGTTAGGCTGCTGTTAATGCCGACTGTGACCTTGGGCCCACCTCAGGCTTCGCTTGTCCAACATTCTTCTCAAGCCTCAACACTTCTGTGGCTCATAGAAATCACTCTAGTCTCAAGCCTGGCTACACACTGGAACCATCTGGAAAGCTTTTAAAAAAAAATAAAAATAAAAAAAAAGAAGAAGCAACACTGCCCCTTCCCAAAAGAAAACAAAAATGAGTGTGTCTTGGGGGTCAGGCCAGGGAGGTCAGTAATGTTGAAAGCTTTCCAGTTGGTTCTAAGGTGCAGCCATGCGGCCAGGGTTCGGAACCACTGTTGGCAACCAGACCTCATATGAATTTGATCACACCGAAATCCTCGCCCAAGAGGACAACCCCTTCTTCAATTGCAAATGGGCCTGAGGCAAACCCCAAGAGAGGTGAACGAGGGAAGAGAAAAGCAAGTATACTCAGGAACTCGCTGCGTCCGAGACTTTTGGGTCAGGCCTCCTTTCTCACACTCAGATGCGAGGGACCACTTTTCTTAAAGGAATGAAACCACATTCTACGAAAAAGATGCTGCTGCTATTCCCTTGGAATAAATATGCTGCAGGGGTAAGCAGAGGGCCAGAGGGGTCCCCCCAAGAACTGTGCTTCAGTTTTTCTTTTTTAAAGACTACCCATTCATAATAAAATCTTACACAGAGGGTGAGAAGCTGCTGCAAATGAGAGGGGCAAGTCATTCATTGGAGAAGCCTTGCCCTTGGTTCCTGGCCCCTCCCACGACAGGCCCATTTTACAGAGGGGTCAGACAGGTGAATGGTCAGACATACTCAAAGGCAAAGGTAAGCCTTGGCCAGTGTGGCTCAGTTGGTTGGAGTGTCGTCCTGTCAACTAAAGGTCCTGGGTTCAACAATCTGCAACATGCCTGGGCTGTAGATTACATACTGGTTGGGGCACGTGTGAGAGGCAACCAATCCAAGTTTCTCTCACATCGATGTTTTTCGCCCTCTCTCTCTCCCTCCCTTCCCCTCTAAGCATGTCCTCAGGTGAATATATATATATATATATATTTAAAACAGACATGTGATCAGGCCCAACTCTTCGGAGGACTTCCTCCAAATGCACAGTTGATATCAGCCACTCACAGAGTAAACAACTCATGTATCCAAGCACCCTGGCTGCAGTATTTCACAAGCAATAGGCCCAAATATTATCCCATTTTACAGATGCCAAAACAGAGGTTTCAAGAGGCCAAGCTATTTGCCCAGGGCCACTGTACAGGTGAGTGGTGGGGCCCCAGGGGGATGATGTGGAAGAAGAGGGGGCTAGAGAGAATCTGTCTTAGCCTCCCCATTATGCCAGCCAACCTGGAGGCTCAGGGTCAATGTTTCCAAATTCTAATTTGACAAGAAAGCCAAGTGAGATGGAGGTCAGGCCTTCTGTAGCCAAGCCCTGAGCCTCTCACCTGCTCACTGGGGAGTTTTTACACCTGGTAACGTGTGCAGGCCAAAGTAGCTTGGGTAACTGCTTAAGTGGGACCTCCACCAGGCCAGAGAAACCTGAGTACAAAACCCAGCCCAGGACCAGAAACCCCAGCGCTGGACCCACGTTTTCCCAGAACATTTTATGGTAGATTTCAAATAAAATTAAATGGATACAGTTACCACAATCAACACTTGAATAAAGTCAGGACCCCTCCTAGTCTAACGGCCCACTCATGCACAACAAATGACCCTTTAAAAATAAAATGTAAAAAATTGTAAAGCTCAATCTATTTCTTCCAACTCACAAGGTAGAGAGGGTTTTGTAAGTGTCCAAATCCAGAGGACTTTCCCTCCCTCTGCACAAGGGGCCTCCCACAGCAGAGGGCCAGGCGAGTCAGCTGGTCGGGGCCCCGCAGGTATCAAGTATGCATTTTCTAGAACTACTCTGAACGGCCTAATGAACAATTTCCACATCAGCCTCCCTTCCTCCCCAATTTAAAGGCCCCGCTCAGAGCTGCAAAACAGTCCTGACACCCGCTTTGCAGCTCCTGAAGTGTCCGTGGAGAACGAGCCAATTTTTCCACGGCACTGGGCCAGCAGTGTGATCACATGCTGCATCAGAAGCTTCTGATTGTTCATCAGAACGCAGAGACCTGGCTGCAGGCTGCATGCAGGCGGGAGGCTCCATCAGGCTTCCTGTTGTAATAAATTCCTCCACACCCCACCTGTGAAACTCCATTTCCATTTATTACCAAAACTGGAGCCCTGGCTTTCTAGCTTTTTCCTGAGGCCTGGAAGCTGGCTTTTCCAGCTGATGACATCACTGACAAGCTTCTGACAATGGCTCCAGAGAGGTTTAACTTTTCACTAATACCTAGCAAGAGCACATTCCACAGGGGTGAGGTCGTGTTTAGCTAATTCTGACCCGTACCCAGGCACCCAAAGCCGCAGCATGATGGGATGCCACGGCAGCTCTCCCAGGACGCGTGCGGGGCTGCAAAGGCCGCTCACAGCAAACATGAACACCTGGGCACTGCTGAGCAGGCGGCAGGACCGAGGGCTGCCAGATTTTGCAAATAAAATACAGACCATCCAATTAAATATGAGTTTAGATAAACAATAAGTATTTCGTGTAAATATGCCCCACTCAGTGACTTGTAACATGAGAGAACTGCCTGCCACATATTTGGAACATACTTACACTAAAAAGTTCAATTTGAATTTCAGATAACCAGCAAGTAACTTTTTAGTGTGAGTGTATGCAAATGGGAAACACCACTTGAACCAAGAGATAGCACTTAGCATCCCTGATAGCTGGACAAATCGTCGGACGTGCCTTACCTCTTGGTGTGTGTGATGCAGTTGGAAGCACTCCTGACCTTTGGAAGTGAACTTGCCAAAAATGTTTAACTCAAGTTTAATCACAAGCAAAGAGACAAATCTATTATAGCACATGGAACATTCCATGCCCTGCAACTCCTGGTCTAGTCTGCAGACAGCATAGCACTGGCATTCTCTGGAATTCTGTCAGAAGCACATTCTCAGGCCCACTGCTCTTCAGAATCAGAATGTACATTTTACCAAAATCATTAAGAAATGGAGACTGTACAGGTAGGTTATATGGGAGTGTCTACACTATTCCTTCATGCTATCTGTAGGACTAAAAGTTTCCAGGGAATTTAGGGAGGGGAAAAATACATTATTACTAAAATTAAAATTTTTTAAATAAGTCAAGCATTGGGCCCTGGCCGGGTGGCTCAGTTGGTTGGAGCATCATCCTGTACACCAAAAGGTTGTAGGTTCAATCCCCAGTTAAGGAACAAACCCAGGTTGTGGATTGGATCCCTGATCAGGATGTTACAGGAGGCAACCAATCCATGTTTCTCTCTTGTCAATGTTTCTCTGTTTTTCTCCTGCCCTCCCTCTCTCTTTCTCTCTCCCTCCCCCTTCTCCTCTCTCTCTAAAATCAATAAACATATTCTCAAGTGAGGATTAAAAAAATAATACATAAGTCAAACATAAGAAAATAAATATAAGAAAAAAGTTCATTACAACTCTGGCTCTTGAGTGTTTGTGTTAATTAACATGTATTCATTTTCTTGGCAATACAAGAAAGAACACACTTTCTTCCAAGGAACCAACTTTTCGCCCAGGTGTGAAAACATTTAAGAAAAGTAGCAACTACTCAGGTTCAGGGAGGTTGAGAAAATCCCCCATTTCATCTCCACATGTAGAGACTGGCTTTCCAGGAAAAAGCCCACCAGGCAAAGGAAAAATAAATCTGAAAACTTTCCAGCTTTATTTTCAAATTCAAGCTCTATAGATTCCATCATTTGGCCATAAAAAGGAATGATGTATACAACATGGATGAACCTTGAAAACATTCTGCTAAGTGAAAAAAATCAGTGGCAACAGACCACATGTCTGATTCTACTACATGAATGCCCAGATGCAGCAAATCCATACAGACAGAAATAACTTAGTGGTTGCCAGGGCCTGGGGGTGGGAGGGGAATGTGGAGTGACTGTTAACCAGGACACCAGGGTTTCTCTGGGGGGATAAAAATGTTCTAAAATGATACAGTGGTGAAAGCTGTACAGCTCTATGAACATACTAAAAAGTGTGCAGTTTGTAGAGGTGAATTTTACAGCGTGTGAATTATATCTCAATAAAGCTGGGCTTTTTTTTTTTTTTTAAGAAAATTCTATATACTCCTCCAAGCTATGAGGTCTGCCTTATTCTTCCTAGAAGAAGGCAATTGCAGGCAGGATTACAACAAGCCAAATCCCCAGACCCGGGGCCAGAAGCCTGGGTTCCGGTCCAGCCTCCATTGCTCCCTGTGTGACCCTGAGCACGTCCTGTCCCTCTCTCAGCTTTTGTCTTCCAGCCTGTAAACTCAGGGCTGGACCAGGAAGTATTTCTAGTTTCTCCAAGACATTCTACGAGGACCAACTACGAGTCTTTTACCACTATTTCAAAACAGCAGAGTTATCGAACTTCCCTTAACTTCATGACAAAACCTCATTTGGTTCATCGAAGATCAAGTTTCAGGTTTACAAAATTTTGTGATCCTATAGTGGTCTTGGGGCTTGATAACATGGCACCTCTACTCATACTTAGCATTCTGACTCAATTCAAAAGACATAAAGATAGAGAAGAAAGGTCATTTTCAACATTGAGCAAGGATTTTTAGAGACATTATCCCCAACACACTTTCAGGATTCCCTTTGAGCAAGCAATATTATGACCCCCCACTCCAACCCCAGTGTGAATGCCAGGGGAGAGGCCAGCCAATGACCTACAGGTCTGGTAATTAGGGTTTTTCACACCTAGTAAAGCTCAGGATGGCAAAGGGACACATCCCTTTCACCCAGCCTCATCTCTACAAACTTATTTGTCATCTTTTGGGCAGCAGGAGCCAGACATTGAAGCCACAGTGGACAAAACTCTCTGCAGAGCCAAAGGCAACATGCTGGAAGTAATCAGTGCTGATTAGTGTTTGGGGAAATCCTTGGCCTAAGTGCACTCTTTGACTTGGTTTTTCCAGCTAAAGCCATGCAGACTTGGGCCTGAGAGAAGGAAATTCCCATTCATAGCTCTAGGACAGTGCCATCTCCTCTGAAGAAAGAAGCAGAAAGGAAAGCTCAAGTGGTCCCAAGGTGCTAATCCTGGGCCTCGCTTCCAGGCAGGAAGCACGAATCCACATAGCTGGGCACTTGAATGTCGGGAACTTTACCCAACATTTTCCTAGGTTGGAAGAGAGGCCCTAGGTACTATTTATTATGAACAGCTACGTCCAAGCTGTTGATAATAAGTAAGATAAGGAGAAACACCCATTTGTCCCTTCTGGACCATCAGCCTACATCGCCTCCCCAAGAACAAGCTCCACCCCCCAGATATGTCTGTAAGGGCCCAGCCTCAGCCTCCACAGCTGAATGGATTGGGGTGGAACCTCCAAAGGGAGCTGAATCACTTTCTCCTTTGAGGTCCCAGCATATAGTTGGACTGAGTAAACTGTAGACAGCCGGGAGCCATGGGCAGCCATGTTGTGTGCAGTGCTAGTGGAGCCCATCTGCGTACAGGGAGAGAGAGGGGAACAAGGTAGACACCAGGGAAAACAGAGGCCATACCCTTGGCTTTCTGCTTCCTGGTCCCATCTTCCTGAGGCCTCTGTAGGACTGCCCTATGTCTGTGAACCATGATGAGGATCATTGGTTAGATGCTTTGTAGGGATCATTGTTGTTTCCGATGCCCATCTGGTACAGTGGGGGAGGGGTGCCCATCTGGTAGAGGCCACCCCTACGCACAGTGGTTGGTTGAGAGCTAGGTACATGATTCAAAGGGGCCTAATTAGCAAACCCTGGACTTTGTATGGGAATGGCTGGAAAGAGTTTTGTGTTGTCACTCTCACTCAATTTTTCTCTTCTGGCTGGGCTTGCTCTAGGAGGACTAAAGGGCCACAGAAGCAGCAGCCTTTTTGCCACCATGTGGAGCCCAAGGGGACACAGTAGAGATGAGGAGAAAGATAAAACCCTGATGACCCATTTGAGCCTCGGGACCCAACCACACTTGGGGGTAGCCCTACTATGGGACTTTGCAGCTACTGGGACAGCAGTCCCTTCTTTTGTCTTTAAATAGTTTCAAAAAGTTTTCTACCACTTGCCACTAAAAAAAAATCCTGATAAAACCATCCTAACAAAAAACAACTTTTTCATTTAAGTTAGCTCAACTAAGTTCCTCTGACTTGTACTTAAAAGAATGGTGCCTAATAAATTACCAAAATGTTTTATCCATTCTATACAGTTAGAGTTTAAGACATATTTTTCTCAAAATTACCCAATATGCAAACAGAAGTCCATGAGATTCCCCAGTTCCCACCCAGCCCCATCAGGAAAACTGAAGAGAAGTTTTATGACCTTGGACAAGAATAGGACATGGTCCTATCCTTGGCTCCCTGAGATTCATTCCCTCACAGCACCATGCTTAGGCTATAAACATTCCCAGCACAAAACAGCCAACTGGGTAAGAATCTGAGAACTGCTTTGTGGCCTGAGATGAAAGGGAATAAATCTATGGACAATGAAGCTCCCGAAAGGTGGACAAACAACAACAAAAACTAATCAAATGGAGCTAAAGCAAATCTGAGGTTTACCCAGTGTGAATGAGGAGGCCAAGTTCACTACAGCCGGTTTCCGGGACAATTTGGAAAACCAGACTGGTATGAATCAAGAATTGTTCAGGATTTGAGAAGACTTTTCAACCTAGGTTGCAGAAAACCCACGCAAGCCAAACACAGGTGGCTTTGCCAAGAATGCAAAATTGGCCTGCACCTAAGACAGTCCCTTGAAGGGCAAGGGGAAGAATGGGGTCAATTGGGAAACTGAAGAAATGAAATGGTTTGCCAAACTGGCCACAGAAAGAATCTCAAGAATGCTAAAATCTCTACCCCTCTAATGAGTCTCAGAACTCTCTAAAATGCAAGCCATGGAGACACTCGGGGCAACCCAGCTGGATGAGCCCCACACAGGCGCTGCTTAACAGCTAAGTTGTAAAGCTGGGTCCACCCAACCAGCCACAGTCAATATAGGCTGCAGGCCCTTAGGGGAATTCACAAAGACAAGTCCAACAAGGATTTGTGAGGTAGGTTTGAAAAGCACAGCCCAGATGACCCGTACAATCACACAACTGCTTTAATCTCAACTTGCTAAATCAAGAGTCTGCAGATCCCAAGGCTGTAGTTAAAGTTGTTAGCTCAAGGCACATATTTAAGGCAGGTATGTCTGTTTTCCAGTGGCCTAAGATACCAAAGCAATGGGGGTGGATAAATTATCTATTATTTGGAACCTAAGGAATGAAGAGGTTGGCTTAGAGCTCATGGGCCTGTCCCACTGGTGGTGTGAGTTGTGGGAAAGGGTTGTTCAAGAAAAGCAAGGAGGCCCTGACCAGTGTGGCTCAATGGGTTGGGTATTTTCCTGCATGCCAAAAGGTCATGGGTTCAATTCCTAGTCAGGGCACATGCCTGGGTGGCGAGAAGCAACCAATCAATGTTTTTCTCCCTCTCTTTCCCCTTCCTTTGCCTCTCTAAAAATAAAAAAAATCTTTTTAAAAAATGAAAGAAAGAAAGAAGACAAGGAACCTCCCAGCCCAGCCCCAACCCTCTGAGACCTGCCACATCCTAGCCCGACAACTACCCTCTGGCTCAGAGACTAACCCAGCAGTCCAGGGGCACTCTGCTGCCTCAGAGGGGTGCACACACCTGACAACTCATCTTCGGAAATCTCTGCTAACATGCCTTCTTGTTTTATAAATGAGAATAATCCTATGGCTTTTCTTCACTGTAATATAAGTAAAATGATTCTAAATCAAGTTAAATCCTCTGTCACCACACAGAGCTCTGGTCTCCAGACTTCCTCCAGACCTGGCACTTGGCTCAGCCACTTGCTTACAAGCTGGGTGACCTTAAATGGAGTCATGGTTTTCTCATCTGTAAAATGGGGATTAACACTATTCCTCAGACTTCGAGCGAGGGTTAACTGAGATGAGGCATAAAAAATTGCCTGGTACGTGGTAGGAACCCAATCACTATGTATGGCTAGCACTCAAATAATGTTCTAATTAAGTTTCCAAAATGATCAAACTTAAATAAAACAAGGCCCTAGTGTAAATCAGTGGATTGAGTGTAGGCCTATGAACCAAAGGGTTGCTGGTTCAATTTCCAGCCAGGGCACATGCCTGGGTTGTAGGCCAGGTCCCCAGTAGGGGGCATGTGAGAGGTAACCACACACTGATGTTTCTCTCCCTCTCTCTCTCTTTTACCCTCTATAAATACATACATACATACATACATACATACATAAAATCTTAAAAAAAAACTTAACAAGTATGTGTCAATTTTGTGATCTTAAAAAACAATAAAGATTTAGGGCAAAATTTAGAGAGACAAAAATAAGATATATGTAGTCCTCACATATGAATGGGATGGAGGGGGAGTATGTGTTAAAGGAACCATGTCCTCAGATCTAAGCGCCCCCCCACACAATCAGGTCTAGCAAGCATAGACTAGGAGGCTGTCCACCCACCTTAACAAGAGGCCAATGGCTCCATGAGTGGGATGTAAGCAGCCACCGGGTTGCTGGCCAGAGGCCAGCTCCACAGGGTAGAACGTAACTTTTTACTCACTCTCCCCTGCAGTTTCAGTGACTGTCCTATTTGCTTTTGCTCCCTGGGTCTCGGTGTACTATTATTCATCAAACACTAATCCTGCAGGAGAGCTGAATAGGTCAGACGCTTCAGCACAGCACCGGAGGCTTTCCTATCCCAGCACCCCAAGGATCTGGCTTGCTTCTATGCTGTTCCTCACAATGTGAGATCTCACCTCCTTGCTGGGAGCAGGTACTGCTGTTGAACAGCTGAGGCCAAAACCTGAGACTTTCCACCCACAAAAACAAACAAATAAAAACAAAACAAAACAAAAACAGGGTACTGTTCTGGGCAAAAAGTAGAATAAAGCTACTGGCATCCTTCCAAGAGCAAATCAGAGCATTTCTGAATCCTTAGCAAGGAAAAGAACACTCAATAAGTTTCCATTTTCAGAGCCCAAGAAGGCTAGTTCTGTTCGGTTTAGGTAGGTGTTGTGGTTTTTGTCACTCGGCAGCTTAAATTACAGTAGAAATGAAGTCTGGTAGGAAGTGCACTAGCTAGGAAAACAAGGTGTTGGGTGGTAACCTAGTTTCACCTCAGTCAGACTTGCCCCAGGTTAATTGTTAACCTCTAGGCATCAGTTTTCCCACCTAGGAAATGGGGTGTCCACATCATGGGCCCTCCCCTACACAGCAAAGAACAAAGCTCAGACCATTTCTCATGAGAATTTGCTCAAGGGTGGAATCAGTTTTCTATATGATTTTTCATCTATCAAGCCCTAACCAGCAAAGCACAGAAATGAGTCCTACCAACCACAGCCACACGTGTCTGCTTGTCAACTTCATGGTTCTGATAATCCTTATGCAATTCTAACTTCCAGCAGTCAGCAAAGGCACTTACGTGGGCTGCTGCTATTAGTAAAAATTGGTCAACAACATCTGAGTTTCTCCCAGGTGCTGGTCCTGCTGAGAGCACAGCCTTGCCCAAGAAGGGGCAGAACAGACAAAGCAGGTGACTGAGGAGCTGGAACTGAGGTGATTCACAAAGCCTCCGATTCTGATTCTAAGGAGGCCTCAAACTCAGGGTCTCCAACAATAGTCTCAAGAATTTATTACCACTGCTGTTTTCATTGATTTTATTTTATAGTTACTTGTTCTTTATGTCAAGTGATAGTAGTTTTCTACTGATGATCCTGTTCTATAATTTCCTTTTGAAATAAATGTAGGTATGCCTAGAAGCAAATTTTAAAAGCTTTTTCTCTTCAAATTATCTTTTTCCATACCAGCTGATAATGATAAGCACCTTGAGTCACCACAGCAGCAGCAGCAGGGGCTGCACGGCAGTGGTTGCTATCGTGAAACCGGCGATATCAAACAGAACTATCTTGAAACATTTATTTCTCATTCAAAATGGAGCTTTACGTTGTGTTTGTCATAAATCCACATATTCTTCTCTTCCAGATGATTATAACTGCAGAGTGGAGCTTGCTTTGACATATGATGGCAGGTTGACAGTTTGCTGCCGTCCTTCTGTGGACACTCCTTATGAACACACAGAACCTACCCCTCGGCCAGATCCTGTGCATAATTATGAAGAAACACAGGATCAAGTACAACAGATTAAACGAAAAAGGTGAACCCTTTGTTTCAAAAGTGTTGCTAGAACAACCTAGCAAAATGTTCTTTACTACTAAGCACTGCTGGTGGACAGTATAGACGTTGTAAGAAACGGAATCCTCTGAGAGACAGATGATAATGAGTTTTGCAGTAATCAAACAGAAGTGTTATCCTGGGTCTCATTTGCCATTTGAGAAAATGCAATCAAGTATACTCACTACTATGTTATATAGCAGAATAATAGTAAAATATCTTTTCATCTAAAAAAAGAAAACCAAAGGGCTCAGAGGCTGCTCTGGGAGGGCTGTGGTCAGAAACAGTCTCGTGGCCATTGTACTACCACTATATTGATAATCTGTGTGGACAGTGCTGTGAGAGCAACAGAGAGGAAATGACTAACTCTCTATGGGGATTTGAGTGGGGCTTCTACGAGGGAAGAGGCATCTGGACTGGTTCCTGAGCTCCAGGGAAATGGGTAGTCCAGCAGAGGGAAGATCAAGGCCAAGGCACAGGGAGGTGAAGGAGAGAAGTGCCGTCAGCAGTATGGGGTTTGGTGCAGCTGAAGTGAATGAGCGCTGAGGCCAACACCAGCAGCCCACTGGACATCATGTACTCTGTAGGCTATTCACAGGGTAAACAAATCAAATCGTTATATAAAGTTTCGTGGAGGCCTTAAATGTATTTCATATCCAGGACCACAGGGCCGCCTGGAGCACCATGGTCAGTGGGAAAGAGCCTCAGGACTGCCGTGGCGAGAAAAGAGGGCAGGACCAGAGCCAGCTGTCTGCCGACCCTGATCCTGGGTCAAGGCTCAAAGTTTACAGATAAGGAAACTGAGGCCCAAAGACAAAGCTGATGAAGAGCACAGTCAACAAGGACCAGGTGTGCCTTCTCCATGTTCTCCTAGTTCATGTTCCAGGATCCATTTCTACCCCAGCCAGGAGCACTTGAGGCCACAGATTCATTATTTTAAGAAGCACGTTTGCTAAGTCTTGAGTCAATTAATTAAGAGGCTTAAAAGTATGGGTGCACAACAATTAAGCTCTGTGGAACAGAGGCCCTGGTGACATCACCAGTGAGAAAAGGACGGTCTCATCCGAAAGTGCAACACTGTAGAAAGTTACTCCCAATAAAAACCCGTCCCATGCTATTGCCCCACGCCGAGACGTGCTGGGCCAAACTCCACGCGTGGTCAGCTCATCGGGGAATAGGGTGGCCTCCTCCAGCTGGGACTGTGATGAGGAGCCACTCTAACTGTCTGACAAGGAATTCTCGAAGCTTCCACTTTCCCCCTAACAGAATCTTCCAATCTGGAATAACACTCAAGACAACTAAGGCTGCTGGTTTGTCAGAAGTCCAAACCCCATAACCACGATCTTTTTTTAGTTTTTAATTGGGGAAAGTCACTGTGGCTGAGCAACATTTTCCTCTCCTTCAACACGGATCCTGGAAGGCAATCAAACCCCCGATTTCTCACACATTCATTCTTTCTTCCAACTCTTTCTCATAAAAAAGGGGGATGGGAGTACCTGTTGTTTTCATGAAACTGCCATTTTGCACCCTCTTTAGATGGAAATCCAACAAGTCTACAAGACTAAGGATCACAAATTAAAGTACCTGGTATTTTTATAAGGCATGGATACCACTTAAATTTGAAGTCAGATTTTATTTTACATCTAAGGCTAACTAACACCTTGTAATTATATAGACAGCTTAAATGAAACCTCAAGCTTGCTAAAATTTACATGTTTTTTTTTTCCCTCTTTGATCTGCCTGTGAGGTGAAGAGGTAATGTTGCTTCAAGGAGGGGACAGAGGTGATTACCCTAAGTCACAGGCCATATAATACCACAGCCAGTGACACCGGAGTTTCATAAAAGAAAGGGGGGTTCTAAAGAACAAATAGCAACCTACTGGAGCAGTGATCCAGTGTGAGAAGCCACCCTGAGGGCCATTCGCCCCTGTGTCCCAGATTTGGGGGTTGGCGGTAGGTAGGACACATGATCTGGGTTAAGCCAATCCCAAGAAACACCCTGGCCAGCGATTGGTTGTGGAGGGGTAACCCACCCAGCCTGGTCAGAGTGAGCCTCAGGGCCTTCCTGAGACAGCTGGAACCAGAATCTATTAACAGTGAAAATGAAAACTTTTGTGGTGGTGGACAGAGAAATTAAAAAGTGACTAAAACCACAGCTGCTTTTACCAACCAAGTTAAAATACTGTTCTTCAAGAAAAAACACTTCTTGTGGCTAGGATGTACAAGAAATGGAACTTTCATACACTGTTGGTAGAAATAGAAAATGGAAAAATTGGAAAACAGTTTGGCAATTTCTTAAAAAGTTAAACATATACCTACCATATGATCTAACCATCCACTCAGAAAAAAAGGAACTATGTCCACACATAGTCTTGTACGATGTTCATAGTGGCTGTATTTGGAAACAACCCAAATGTCATCAGCAGAAGAATATATAAACAAATTACGGTGAATCCGTACAATGAAGTACCGCTCAACACTAAGAAAGGAATGAAACACTGATACAGGCGACAAGAAGGTGACTCTCACAACAGTTACGCTAAGTAAAGGGAGACAAACAACAAAGCAGCACATTCTGTATGGTTCCGACTGCGTCAGACTCTAATGAAGGCAAAGTGACCTGTGGCGACAGACAGCCGACGGGCGCCTGGGGGCAGGGTGGGCCAGGTGGGCCGGGAAGAAGGAGAGGGGGAAATTACAGAGCACAAAGAAACTTCTGGGGCTGGATGATGTGTTCACTATCTTGGTTACGGTAGTGATTTCCCAATGTCTGCATACATGAATAAATGTGTGTATGTATGCATATATAACAAAACCTATCAAGCTGTAGTTTTGTTTATCATTCTGACAATCAGAGACTCAGAGCAAAATAGGGAAAACAAGGCGCATTACTGATGTTGAGAACTTAAGATTTGCCTTCAGTTCAGTGAATACAATCACTTTTATCCTATTTTTAATATTTGTATAATATTTAAAATTATATTGCAAAATGATTCCCACAATAAGTGTCATTAACGTGTCATCATAGATACTGACAATTTTTTTTCTGGTTGTAACTTTCAAGGTGCAATACAGCACTCTCTTAGCAACTTTTAAATACTCAATGCAGTATTATTAACTATAGTCACCATGTTGTAAACTACATCTCTGTGACTTATTTATTTTGTAACTGGAAGTTTATGCCTTTTAATCCTCTTCACTCATTTCCTCCACCCTCCACCTCCTGCCTCTGACAACTACCAATCACATTCATCCATCAAAGGATGGTTACATCAATAATCCATGTCCTGGTTATTGTATATAATGCTGCAGTAAACACGAGGGTGGTCCTGGCCGGTGTGGCTCAGCTGGTTGGGCGTCATCCCACAAACTGAAAGGTCATGGGTTCAATTTCTGATTGGTGTTTCTCTCCCTCTTTCTCCTTCCCTTCCCTTCTCTGTGGGATCAATAAAAGAAAAAAAAAAAGTTAAAAAAAAAGAGGGCACAGGCTATTTTGAGTTAGTATTTTTGTCCTCTTGAATACCCAAAAGTGGAACTGCTGGATCATAGGGTAGTTCTAATTTTAATCTTTCTGAGAAACCTCCATACTGTTTTCCACAGTGGCTGTACCTATTCACATTTCCATGAACACTGCACAAGGGTTTCCTTTTCTCCACATCCTTGCCAGCACTTGTTGTTTCTTATCATTTTGATAATAACCATTCTAACAAGTGTGAGGTGGTATCTCATTGAGGTTTTGATTTGCATTTCCCTGATGACTAGTGATGTCAAGCACATTTCATATCTGTACAGCTTCTTTGGAAAAATGTCTATTTAAATGAACTGCCCATTTTTTCAGCCAGATTCTTCTTCTTTTTTGCTTGATTTATAAGAGTTCTTTATATTTTGTAGATATTAGCCCCTTATCAGACATATGGCTTGCAAATACTTTCTCCCATTCATAGGTTGCTTTTTCCTTTTGGTCATGGTATCCTTTGCTGTGCAGAAAGTTTTGAGTTGGATGTCACCCCACTTATTTATTTTTACTTTTATTGCCTTCAAACTGTACAGTTTTAATGTGTCATTTGTTGTATGTCAATCATCCCTCAATAGCATGGTTTTTGAAAAAATAAAAATAAACACTTCTGAGCTCATACATTCGAGCACCTGGGCCACCAAGACCACAGCCCCCTAGACAGGGACTGCCAAACCACAATGGGGACAGGCTTGCTTTCCACCACAATGCAAGGGTGATGCAAGGGCATTCTCAGATTCAACTCTCTCATAACATTCATTCCTCTGTTGAAGCATCCCTTACTATGGCTTTTTACTACTTTTAAGGGCAATGCAGTATTTCAGGAGTCTCTCGAGATATTTCCTTGAGAAATAACTCCTTTGCTTAGATAAAAAGCAGCTGACTAAAAGCTCCTGGATGCAAATATTTAAAGCTCTTTGCCTTTAAGAAACTCAAGCCTGCCACACAAGCTACCCAGTGGAGGGGCCTCACATTCTAAGGTAATTAGCTCAGGAGTTTCAACATATACTTGGAGAGTGGGAGGGAGTAATCCTGCTTAAGTGTGAATGCCTTTTGTCTTAATATCATCCTGACATCTTCAGGATGATCTGTTTCCTTTCTTATAAGCTGGGCCCAAGCTTGTCTTTAAAACAAATAAAAAAATAAAAGTAGGAACATTTATTTTTCCTTCCCCTGGTTAAGCTCAGTAATGCATTAATTTTAGATACACTTTTTATAAGGAAAATATTTCCAACAAAAACAAACACAACAGGGGAGACAGAAAAATAATACAATATAACCACCAATGCAAGTGAAGAAATACAACGGTATGAAGAGCTGCAGGCCCCAGCACACCC
Organism: Phyllostomus discolor; assembly: GCF_004126475.2. NCBI lineage: Eukaryota > Metazoa > Chordata > Mammalia > Chiroptera > Phyllostomidae > Phyllostomus > Phyllostomus discolor. Next base: position 51,405,208 of record NC_040909.2, on the reverse strand, counting down.
CTCCATGAGGCGCGCCCCACTCGCCCTGCCCTAGGAGGCCACTACCCAAAGCTTGGTGATCATTCTCATGAACAAATCTGCATATCTATCACATTTGTATAAGTGTGTATAACAATGTCATAGTATATGTATTTTCCTGCAATTTGCTTTCTCTGCTCAGCGTTGTTTGTGAAGCTGACCCAAGGAGATGCACTTGGAGATGCTGCCGGGACCTGCAGCCACCCTCCCTTGGCCCAAGTCTGATTTCGGCCTCAGTTACAAGGGCAGCTCTGTGCCAGCTCAGATCACTTCACGGGACAACCTACCAACCTAAGCACAGACCTTTTCTTTTCCTCTTTGCCACAGCAGAGCTGACATGCATGAGCGCCCAGCCTGGAAATTCAAAAGAATTAATGCCTCCCCTGGCTGGCATAGCTCAGTGGATTGAGCGAACCAAAGTGTCCCAGGTTCGATTCCCAGCCAGGGTACATTCCTGGGTTGCAGGCCATAACCCCCAGCAACCGCACATTGATGTTTCTTTCTCTCTCTCTCTCTCTCTCTCTCTCTCTCTCTCTCTCTCTCCCTCCCTCCCTTCCCTCCCTAAAAATAAAAAAATTAAAAAACAATTAAAAAAAGAATTAATGCCTCCATCACTGGGGCACAGGAGCTGGGGGATGTCCAGCCTGCCGTCCTTCCTTCTCCAGGGGGCAATTTCAGACGCACGCTGCATACGAGAGGGACTTCTCAGGGGATCCCAGCAGAACTGAGCCCCAGAAGAACCCTTAAAAATCCACCCTGACACTGTGTCTCCTCTTTCCCTTCCCACTCACGGTTTTTCCCTCCTGCTACCAGGGATCTCCTGCCCCCAAAAGGTACCTCTACTTGGGTGACGGGCCTTGTAGCCAGCCTACTCGCAGAACCCAAACTAAGCTGAGTCCTAGTTTATTCATTTTTATTGCTCTGCATTCCCTTTTCATTGACATCATTTATTTTTACAGGATATGCCCTTTGCAGTGTTGTAAGAAATCAAGTTTTTACGCGATAATTTGATGACAGAAAAATTATCATTAATTGGTAGAATATCAAACTACATACAGTCTATACATGTGTATAGAAAAATGAAAGGTAATATTAACAATTCCTTTGTTACTTGTAGACAATGAAACTACAAGTGAATTTTCCTCTTACTATTTTTACGTAATTTTCCCATTTCTATGCAAAAGCATATACAGTTGACCCTTGAACAATGCAGGGGGGTTAGGGGTACTAACCCCCCAATATGTAAGTCTGCATATACCATATATTTCAGACTATAAGATGCACTGCCCCCCAACTTGGGAGGAAAAGGAGGGTGCATCTTACAGTCCGAAAGTAGCTTGCCTGGCTCGCTGTGGGGGAGGAGGGCCAGCGGAGGAGCCAGGTCACAGGTTATTAAATGACATTTTTTGCTTCAAAACTTTTTTTCCTATTTTCCTCCTGTAAAACTTAGCTGTGTCTTATGGTCAGGTGCATCTTATAGTCCTAAAAATACAGTAACTTTTAACTCCCCCAAAACTTATCTTGTCCCTTGGTGTCCACAGGGGACTGGTTCCAGGACCCCCGAGAATACCCAAATCCACAGGTGCTCAAGTTCTTGATATAAAACGGTACAGACCAAGGCCTACAGCCAGCCCTCCACACCGGTAGACTCCCGACCGTGGACAGAAAACAGTACACATTTACTGAAGAAAACTGCATATAAGTGGACCTGCTAACTAGGAAAAGTAATAAATCATCTGTATAGATGTACAACTGACGTCAGTAGTATTCCACAATACATCAGCATGGAGCGGGTCATGTGGAAGGAGCGGGGGAGTGCCACAGGACTCCAGGGACAACCAGAGGGCGTGGGCATGGCCCCTTGTACGGAACAGAGGGGCTGGGGGAGGTAGAGAGATGCAGGAAGAAGCTCTGGAGTAAGACACACACCTTCCTCATCATACTCCTCCTGATCCCCAAGGACATCTATCTCCTTTTCTGATACCACCCCCTCCAACAGGCCCACCTAGCATCGTTCCTCAGAGAGTCCTGAGCAAAGTCTGGATCTACCTTCCAAACAGGACTTGCAGGGCCCCGTTGAAGTGACTCTACCCCAGCTCTGGGGAAAGCCTCACTGGTCTGAGGGCAATCCATCCCCCTTGCCAGGCACTGGTTCAAAAATACCACGTGACCCAACTTGGGCTAATGAGACACAAGGAAAGGAAAGTTGCTCTTGGCTTGTAAGGAATTCCAAAGAACAATCTCTCAACTTGCAGGAACTCTCTGCTGTGAGAAACCACAAGGGAATCAGCCTTAGCATTGCTGAAACCAAGAGAGCAGAGACCCAAGGACCCTGGGTCCTGGATGGCAGCACTGAGCCACTGGACTCAGAAACCCACAAGCCACTTTGCTCCTGCTGACGTGAGCCAAGCAATTTCCTTCTGCTGAGCCAGTTTTGGGTCCCATTCTTTGCAGCTCAAAGGATTCTGACTGCTACCCCTCCCACCCCCTCCAAGGCTTACTCGTCTTGCGATCCATCTCATACTGATTCAACCTGTACACCTTATCATAGGGGTCATAGCAGCGTCATTTGTCCCGAACCCCACAGTTCTTCTGAATGTCCTCATACCCATCAGCATAATTGACTCAAACCCCCAATTTTACATGTCCCTTCAACTTCACTCACTACCAGCCTGCAGTAGTAAAAACCTGACCCCTTCAATCAGAAAAAGTGTGGGACTGAGTACCTCTTAGCACTTCCTGAACACCTCTCGTGCAGCAAGTACTTCATAGAGTCTGGCTCATTAATCTTCACACCCACTCTTTCAGGCAGAAACTATGATTATCGCCAGTTTACAGGAGAGCACTGCGGCTCCAGGGTAATCATGAAACTCAATCCTAGGTCACACGGTAAATCCCAGATTCAAACCCAGAGCTGCCTGACTCCCAAGTCCTCACTCGTAAACACAACTTCCCTCCTCCCAGAAGCCCAAGGGAAGCAGGTGGTGCCCGAGCTAGCAGATGGACAGAGAAGTCAGGCTCAGCCTCATACCCCACCACCTCACAGAACACCATTCATTCCTGGAGACTAGCCTGAGGCATTTCAGAGGTACATCTTGCTTTACAGAAACTGCAGGACACGCTAATCAGAGAAAAAAATTGTGTTGTAAAGGGTCTACCAGGCATTGTTTTATCTTGACTATTTATAACTGACATGAACTCCAAAAGAGTTCCAAACTCAAACCAGACCTTAAGGAAAGAAGGTTGGTTACTGTGATAGGAAGGGTTAAGACAGACCATTGTCTTAATACCGTAAGAACAGCAATGATACAACTTAATATACTTAGTTTCTCTAGAATCATTCTGGACTGAAATAGATTTATTGTTCATTTCAAAAACTCACATTAAAAAAATTTATTTTCTAAACAACCCCCCCGCCCCCCCCCACACACACACACTCCAGAAGTCAGTTCTGTGGTTTTCTCACTGCAACCTCTGCGGCCTGCCCTGCTCTTCACTTATAGTCTGCTCCTATGACCACAAGCTCCCCAAGGTCAGCGACCCAGGTCAGTGGCACTGGGTAAAGGTTCACAAATACTATGGGCCAAACACCTCATGTTACTACTCTGAGCTATTTGGTGACCCTTTGCATGACAGAAAGGACACTATTCTCTTTCCAAGTCTTTCTCCATCCCTCCGTGTGGCGCTGGGTTACTCTGAAGACCTCTCTATCTCTGCTAATGTTCTTTTTTAACTAAAAGAGTGGGCCTCTCACTGAGAACAGGCAACAGCTCTAGCTAGGATTTAAGAACAGTTTTGGGTTTATTTATGGTTACCTCCAATTTACCTAGTGACCACTTCTTCTGTTACAATAGTGACACAAAATCCCCTCTTCAAATGCATTTGTTTTAAAAGTGAGTCAACTGCAAGGAGAAAATGTTAAGCAAAAATGAAACCGACGCAACCATGGGATTATGACAAAACTTTTAACAGTGGTTCCTTTTCGAATGACTCAAATTTGGGAAAAGACCCAGGCCTGTTCTCCCATTTCACAGATGGGGAAACAGGGGAGAGATGGAGGTGGGGCCTCTGCAAGGGGCCAGTGGCTACAGAAACAGGCCCATGGGTAAGATCCAGTCTGGGTCTGGCCCTCTGCCTGGGACCTGCAATCTTGCCAAATCCAGCTTATTCTGGGTGTTCTCGGGACCCTCCGGAAGCAGAGCAAGTTAACAACTGCTGATCATATAGATAACACGTAACTGATGGTCAACTTCAGTAGCTGTCAAAAAAAAAAGCTATTGTGCAAATGGGTAAATTTTTGCCCTGTCACAGGGAAATGGCACTTCGGCTGACTAATTTCCTATCCTGAAAACAGGAGGATCTGCAGTAGTCACTCCTCAAGTGAAACCCTCACAAATTTCACCTTTGGGAAAGGTGCTGTGTGTCCCCTGCCCCCACAAGAGACAACTTAAAAATGACACCCCCCTCAAAGGCTGCAGTATGTGACATGGGGCCCAACCAAGGGAAGCAGGCAGTTACACCAGACACAGACTAGGACTAGTGTGCCCATGAAAAGAACTGAGAATGATGCACACCCCCAACTTCCTGCATCCCTTTTGGTCTCAGAAGCCACAGACTTTGCTGCTGCCAGCCTTCTCCAGTCACCCAGGCCCAGCAACCTCGGTGCTATTTGTACAGGGTGTGACCCCAGGAGCCCAGTTCCCGAGCGCTACTATAAAAGCATTATCACCAGCTCTGAGACTGGAGGTTGAACAGGGCTGGGTTTAAGACCGCACCCAGGGCAGCAAAAATCCTGGCAGATGGTACAGGCAGCCCCTTCAGGATGATACCAAATGTCAAAGGGCCAGGACCAGGGGGGAGAGAAAGCAGTGCCCTAGGCCAAGGCAGGGACAAGCCAGTGGGGGGCGGGGGGAGCAGCTAATACAGTCCCCTCCATTCCAGATTCAAAGTACACCAGGCAGTCAGCACAGCCTCACCTCTAGCACGGCTGCTCCCTCTTCAGCCTCCTTGATTGGACCTGAAAAGGATTAAGTGGGAGGTGTGGGGCTCCACAGTAATAACACTGATGCTAACACCACAATAGCAGCACCTGTCATTTGCTGAGCACATGGCCAGGTGCTAAAGGCTTTTGATGCACATTCTTTTTGTATCGTAGAACTCTCTGTAAGGCAGAGAGCATTTTATCACCACGTTTTGCATACAGAACACAAGCTCCTAGAGGTGTGTGGCTGCCAGGGGTCAGCCAGCTCTCCAGGGGTAGAGCTGAGACTCAGATCCACGAGCAAGCTATCACCTGGAAGGCAGTACAGCCACTTCCAAGACAGAAAAACCAGGAAAGAAAGAAATGGGAGGGAAGGACATTCTAAGAGACAAAAAGAGAGGATTAAAGAAAGGAGGGGCAAAGGAGCTAGTGAAAAACCTAGATCTCTTAGTCAAACAGGACAGAAGGGAAAGTGAGGGAAGACATCAGGAATAGTTAGCACCTGCCCTGGCCGGGCTGCTCGGTTGGTTGGAGCATTGCCCCCGCAGTCAGGGCACACATCTAGGTTGTGGGTTTGATTGCCAGTCACAGAGTGTATGGGAGGCAACTGATCAATGCTTCTCTCTCATATCGATGTTTCTCTCTCTCCCTTCCTCTCTCTCTAAAATCAGTAACAAAAATTATCCTTGGTGAAGATTAAAAAAAAAGAAGACCAAGAAGAGTAGTTAGCACCTGTTTTCTATCCTCAAAGGAAGCATGGCCAGAACACCAGGAAATGCCACTGGCCCGTGGTTGCTGCCTGATACTTACTCAAAAACCTAGGTTACTTCTAAAAACAGCCTGTTGGGTATAAGGTATCTGACCAACTTCTGCGTGTATTTTCACCCACCTCTTCCCTCCCAAGATATTTAGGTCACTTTTCCTCCATCTGAGGGGGCAGCACAGGTCCAGGAATTAGGAGGAGTTAGTGTGAGGAAGGCAGGCGACAACCAGCACCACGAGGCGCTTACTGTCTGCCGAGGGCTGGCCCAATGCTTCACAGCCCCGTACCATTTAATCTTCAGTGACACTGAGCATGGAGCACTATTGTAGCCTCGGACACTGAACCTCAGAGACGGAACCCCTCACCCCAAACCAGCTAGTAAGAAGCAGGGCCTAACTAACATATACTCTTGAGCACACTCAGGAAGTGGCTCAATCTATCCAAAAGTGGTTTCTGTTCCACCTCCTTTGCCTCAAACAAGGCCAAGGCAAGATGATTCCATGGGCCTGGTGTCCTGAAGGCTGTTGAGAAAATAAAGTCTCCAAAAAAAATTAATACCATAAAGACCTTGCAGGGGTGTCTGACCCCGAGGCCCACGGGCCGCATGTGGCCCAGGGTGGCTATGATTGTGGCCCAAAACAAAATTTTAAGTTTACTTACAACCTTTTTTTTTTTGCTCATCGGTTATCATTAGTGTTTGTGTATTTAATGTGTGGCCCAAGACAACTCTTCCTCCAGTATGGCCCAGAGACGCCAAAAGTTTGGGCACCCCTGCTTAGGGTCTTTTAAAAGTTCCCATTGCAGGCAAGGGTGAACCACGCTGCTCAACTACCACTATGTCAGGGGCATGTGGAGACATGTTTAAGTTGCTGATGGAGCTGAGAAATTGGAAGGTCAATGAGTTTCTGTGCTGGGGCAACCAAGAGGCAAGGCCACAATGGTTACCAAACATAGTTAACTATCAGCAAGAGACCCTGGCGGTCCCAACAAAAGTTGGTCCTAAAAGTTTTTAAGACAGAAAGTGGCTAGAATACTCTCATTCCACAGTTCACCAAAACATATTTCTAGACCAAGGGTGACTTGCAAACCATAACAAGCCTCAATTAAGACCTCCAATTTTATTGTTGGCGACAGCTCAGTAAAAACTCAAGAATGAATCTTGTTACAACCACTGGTGTGACCAAAATGGCATCACAAAACATTTCTAATCCAGTCTTCCTCCTGAGAAAATGCACCTCCCCCTTCCCAATCTGATTAAAAGGCAATTGTAAACCTTGTCTGGTGTGGCTCAGTGGATTGAGCATGGGCCTGTGAAGCAAACGGTCACCGTTTCGATTCCTAGTCAGGGCACATGCCTGGGTTGCAAGCCAAGTCCCTGGTAGGGGGCACATGAGAGGCAACCACACATTGATATTTCTCTCCTTCTCTTTCCCCCTCCCTTTCCTTCTGTCTAAAAATAAATAAATAAAATCTTTTAAAAAAAGGCAGCTATAAGCAAAACTCTCTAAAAGTAAAAGAAGATGTGTTAAGTAAGATTCTTCACAGGTGATATGTTTTTAATTTGTATTTCTTTACATTCTTGCAATTATTTTTATAAGGAACTATAAATGCAACATTTTAATCTCAAAAAAAACCCTTATTAGAAGTGAATTTTGAGGGCATGCAGAACTGATGGCTTTCCTTTGGGGATCAAAATGTCAGACAAGGGTGTGAGTCATAGTCTGCCACATACTCAATGGCTGACCTGGGCGTGCCTCAGTTTCCTTGTCTGTGAAACGGGGATTATAACAATGAGGAATAGTCACTTAGCTATTACTGGAATACATTTATCACAATGCTTGGTACTGGTAGGTGCTCAGCATACATTAACTATTATTAACAGAACTATTACTGTGATTATAGTGAGTCTCAGTGGCTTCCTTTTATATTCATTTTCTGAGCCTCACTGGGCAACTTGGAAAAGGCCTTGTTCTCTAACAGTTCAAGCAAATCACAGATGTTCAGAAAATGACTATGAAGTACCCCAACTTCTTTAAGTTCAGCATCACTGTTCCAAAAATTAGGTGTTTTACTGGGTCCCACACCCAGCTGTTCACTACAATGAATTCCCATTTCACACTGTAGGCTGCAAAAGGACCACTACTTTGCATTTTCTGGAAGCAAATATATTACACACAAATCAATGTACCAGACTTACTATCTTATTATTCAACCCACCTATGCCAGGCTCGAAGGCACAGAGGTGCACAATAGTTACACCTGTCCCTAAAGCAGTCCTGATCCGTGGGAAAGCAAGACAGACAAGTTAGGAGACCAATACATGATGAGCCACACGATGGGGGGGGGGGGGGGCAGTGCAGGCAGCAGGTGGGGGGTGCTTTAAGCGAGGATGATGACTGTGGTTTCCAGAAGAGGGCCTTAAGCCTTCCAGCCTCAGGTGTGACGGACACCCCATGGATCTCAAACAGGAGTGCCAAGAAAAAAAAGGAACAGGAGAGGCAATGATGATAAGAGATACATGCCCCACAGGAAGTGTAACATGATACCTGGATCATTTCCTGTAAAGGACTCCCGACCAGAGAAGCATTCCCCAGGGGCCAGCCAGCAAGCCTCCTTCAGTGGAGATAAGGAATGTGACAAGCCACTGCCCAAGCCAAGATCCACCAAGGCTCTTCCTCTCAAAGCTCTTTCTGGGCTCTTCCCCGGGGTGGCTGGCAGCTCCACTGAGAGCCGCGTCCCACCAGCAGCCCGTCCATGATCTAACCTGAGCATCATCTGACAAGAAATCTTATAAACAGAACCCAAAACTCTGTTCAATTAACAAAACCACCAAGTCACAAAGGCCTTTTGGAGTCTGAGCCCAGGGCCTCCTCAACACCTGAGGTCCCTTGGGGGTCAGGGCCTCCCCCAAACTCCCCCCAGGGAACAATCACTTTGTTCTTGAGCAAGAAACACCAGGCCCCACCAGGCCCAGTCAAGTTCCCGACAGGCTATAGATTGCCAAGTAATTCTTGTTTCCCTGGAATATCTGATAAGTCACTTCAGTGAGACACAGGAAATGGGGTGATTCACACAAGCAGTGCAGTACCAGCATGATGAGAACTTGGTTATTTTCTTGGGGGAGCAGGGGAGGTGGAGGAATCTGACTCCGGCCATGGGGAATCCTTTCATGCCCTAGCCTCCACGGGAGGCCACCTCTCTGCCTGGGTCACAAGCAGCATGTGGCCGAAAGTAACACCATTCCGGTTTGTCAGAACGAAAGCTGACTGCTGCCTGCCTTTTCTAATCTTAAAATCTGAATTTATGGGCCGCAGCAAATTTACATAGTCCCTGCCACAAATCCCCACCCATTTCCCTATAGCTCAAAAGCCAAAATTCCACACCGTGTTCCAAATAATTCCAACCTCTTTGGTTGCCTTTATATCTGAACGGAAATTCCAGAAAAGTTGTCTGGTGTAGCAAAAGCTGACCAGCCTTATGAAAATACTCAGAAAGGTGACCCATTTAGTCAAAAGAGCTTTCAGATCTCCATGAGAAAAGGAATTCATGCCAGCATAAAGGGCCTTCAGAGAGGGAGAACAGGAGTGTTGTGTTAACGCCCAGACCTTTCAACCGGCCAGCCCTGCAACTGCTGGGGAGCTGAGCGCCGAGTCAACCAGCCAGCCAGACCAGCTTTCTCTCTCAGAAGAACTGCTGCAAGGAGAAGCCCCCTTGGGGACACAAGTTCAGCTCTGGCGCACACAGCGCAGGGCTGTGGTCCACAGCAAGGGGCTGCCCACAAAGCTCCTTGAGGATGAGCAGGCAGTGGCTCACCGCCTTGCACTGGGAGCAGGCAGCTGCTTGTGCCAAAGCTGCTAGACTGATAAAGGCCACGTGCCAGCCAGGAAAGAAGGGTTCTGCTCACCAGCAAACACCACCCAACATGCTCTCCACCAGTTAATGTTAAAAGGTAGCAAAGGAAAGAATGTAGGGTGAGGTCATTTCTGACAGAGCACAGCTGTGCCAATGGTTGCTGTCACCAAAGGATCTCCCAGCTTTGCTAAACAGTATGTTCTGTGAATCCCGCAGGACCTCAGCCAGAAGGAACCCCAGGGGCACCTCCTTCTCACCTCCAGCTTCCAGGCCTCACAAACAAAACCCTGCCTAGCTCCCCAAAGCAGCCTTCAGCTTGTCCCCACTGCATAGACGGACCTTCAGTGAAAGCATTGCCCCTGGGAACCAAACAAAGGCAGGGAAAGAGCCATAAAGGTGTCTCCAGAACTGAAGAAGTGTCACCAGAAATGGAGAGAAGGCCCCATTAAAGCTCCAGGTGTGGAAAAGATAAGGCAAATGGGCCAAAAAAAGTTCTGTTTTATAGCAGGAAATTTCACATTAATCTAATTCAAATGAGTCAAGTTTCCAGCAAAATAAAAGCAAACAGAACTAAAGCAGTATAAAGTCTCTCACTACAATGTATCTATTTTACTTTACAAGTGTAGAACCTAACTTTCACATTAAAAAAATACAGCCTGACGCAAGTGTGCACCAGGCCTGGCCTGTGAAGTGAGGCAGATTCAAGCCTCAGTCTTCTCGTTTGTAAAATGGAAATGGATGTAAAGCCACTCACTTTGCAGGGTTCATAATGAGGATGAGAACTAAGGAAGGTAAGGCACTCAGGACAATGCTTGGCAGGCAGCAGGCATGGGAAATGCAGGATGTGATGTTACAGGGTGGGCGTGCACCACACTCAGTAAACAAATGGCGTCATCAGTGCGGTTTGCTACCAAGAACAGTCAAGAAATATGCAGGAGGAAGATAGTGTCTTCCTTGCCAAGCTGTCTACCTGAGCCAGGTCTTGATGGGGGCAGAGAGGAAGTCAGAAGCTCTGTCAGAATAATTCAGTCTTAAGGCCAGTCTTGACAAAGTGAAAAACCAAACTGCTCCTTGGCTTACAGTCAGTACAAGAAAATCACGACCCAGGGCAGTCTACTGCACAGGGGCTGGTCAAAGGGGATCAGGAAGGCAAACGTTCTTTGGTAAATTTTGTAATCAGACAATGAGCGTTAGTAGAATTTCATCAAACTGTTTTCATAACTGAACAGTTTGCAGAAGAGATAGCAACCATCTGTCTATAACTTCTCAAATGAATACAGTTATGGCAATCACTGGAAGGCTCTTAGAAGAAGGGCAGCAACTTAATATATAGGTCAGTATTTTTCTTGCAAAAAAAATCATGATCTAAGTGGGCATAATTAAAACACCCAATAGTTCCATCCTTCATAAAATGTAGACCTACTCTCACCTACTGTTTTATCACTTGAGTCATGAAGACAACCATTTGGTTCTCAAGTCATTTTTCCCAAGAAGCTCTCTCCCTAACCACGCACTCAATTTCCCAAGCAAAGTGAGCGAGGCACCTTAAAAACACAAGGTCACTTCCCAAGCCCCAGAGGGAGAAAGTGCTATTGTTTACTATACAACAAGTGGAGCCAATCTGGGGGTTATTGAGCGTGTTTAATGAGTGACTAGATTTACAGCAGTAACTAAGGTGGTTGCCAGTAGAGTGAAAGGCAGTCTTAACCATTAGAAGAGCAGGAGACAACACACATTTAGGCTGAAATGGCCCGTTCCACTGGATTTATTTATTTGGATCAATTTAGTGTTGGAGGAAGGGATTATAATTATAGATCCAGCTCCTTCACTGACGGTAAACTACAGGTGAAAACTAAATGCAGCATAGGAATTGGGTCGGGTGATGGGGGGACTAAAAAGGAACCGTAGAAACACGGGCCCTCAGAGGCTTCCAAATAGGGCACATGCAGCCCAAGGGCACACAAGGTAAACCATGGAGCACAGGAAAAGCCAGACCTTATATTTGAACTTATCTACAAAAAAACTAAGCTGTACTAGTAGCTTACTACATAGACTGACAGTGGTATACAGGTATATAACTTACAAGTACATACATATAAGGAAGGGGCACGTTCACAGATTTTTACTGAAGCTACAGTTGATCCACTTCAGCTGGATTCACCTACCCTCCCCCCCCCAAGCTCCCTTAAGGAGATGCTCTCATGGCCGCTCCACAGCCTCAGGAGGCCCTTTGTGAGCCAGCCCCTCACCCCCACCTCTCCACCACCCCCCTGACTTCCACCTGACACACAATTCTACTCCTCTGCTCACCTGGCTAATTAATTGTTCACCTGCTTCATTCTAGTCAGGCTTTAGGTCTCAGTTTACATGTCCTTCCTCCAAGGAGCCCTCCAGACTACCCACCCCACTCCAGCCTGAGGGAAGGTGCTCCTCCTGGTCTTGATGCTCGCTACTCACTGCTGGTCTGCAGACAGCAGCAACTAGAAGCTGGCTGCAAGTGCAGAAGCTCAGCCTTTACCTCTGACCTCCTGAATTGGACCTGCATTTTTAACAGTCTCCAGGTGATTTGTGTGTGTCTAAAAGCCTGAGGACACTCCCTGGTTACACATGTCTCCTCGACTGGGCAGTGTGCAACACAAGCCAGGGGCATGACACTCATTATTCCTGTGCCCCAGCAGTCGGTCTTTCATGTATTTGTTGAATGAAGAAAGGAAGGAAAAAAGGATCTTGGGAGGCATTGTCACCACAGGTTCTAAGCCACAGGTGGCAAACACAAGGCCCACAGGCAGAATCTGGCCCTCCACCTTGTTTTATCCGGCCCAGCACCTTCTTTCTACCCGGCGGCAGCACAGAGCTCCTTGCCCCTAGTTAAGGAGTAGTTCCATTTACACAGTCCTAAAATTACCTTCAGCCCTTTGAAGGCAACCGTGAGGCTGATGTGGCCCCCAATGAAAATGAGTTTGACACCCCTGTTCTAAGCTGAAGGGAATAGCCAGTACACCAAATGACAGCAGGGTGGTAGGCCTGGCCAGAGAACAGATGGAAGACAAGACCAAGTCCAGGACTTCAGTTCAAAAGCACAGTAATATTAATGATGATGCCAGCATCATGCTATAACTTAACCTAATTGAATACTGGGTTGGCCAAAAAGTTCATTTGGTGTCTTCTGCATGATAGCTCTAGTAGTGCTTAGTTGTCTTTAACTTCGTTTGAAACAATTTTGATAGATTGTATTGTGACAGCTGTCATATCAGTGTGCATTTAAAAAAAACTTATCAAAATTGGTTAATTTTTCGGCAGTCATTTTAATATTGAAGATGGAAGAAAATATGCAACATTTTTGGCATATTATGCTTTTTATTATTTCAAGAAAAGTAAAACTGCAACTGAAACACAAAAAAATTTGTGCGGTGCATGGAGAAGGAGCCATGACTGACTGAATGTGTCAAAAGTGGTTGCAAAGTTCCATACTGGAAATTTCTCACTGGATGATGCTCCACGGTGGGGTAGACCAGCTGAAGTTGATAGCGATCAAATCGAGACTTTGAGAACAATCAGTGTTTTACCACGTGGGAGATAGCTGACGAACTCAAAATATCCAGATCAATAAAGTTATTGATGAAAATAAAAAAGTGTCTTTTATTTTACAGAAAAAACTAAACGGACTTTTTGGCCAACCCAATATAATGCTCCCACCAACTCTAAGGTAGGAACTATTATTCTCCTCAGTTTTACCGATGGGGAAACAGACTCAGAAAGGTTGAGGCAGTAGACCGGAGTTGCACAGCTGTAGGAAGCAGAGAGGGGATTAGAATCCTGGCAGTCTAGCTTCAGGCCCATACCCTGAATTCCACTGTATCTGGTATAGCCTAGTATGTGCTGACCTGGAGGCCACTTAGAGAGGGAGCAGGATGACGTGGTGCCCCGACCATGGAGCCACTGCAGACAGGGCACAAAGGTTCAGAGCCTGAGCCTTCCTCAACTAAGCAGTGACACTCGCCTCACAGCACAGAACCAGGACCCGGAGCAGGGAAGGGGGTGCCGCTGCCAGATGTAATTTGGCTCCAAATCAAAGCCCTTCTTTAGCACAGACTCTCCAAGAATGAAGGCGGCTGCTGACTGGCAAGCTGGCTCCGCCGTCGCTGGAGGAGTCCGCAGAGGCCCAACGGCCATCTGGAAGTGATTTGGCGCAGAGATTCCTGAACGGGGTGGGAGGTTGGAATGACCAGCCACCCGGAGCTCCTGTCCAGCTCTCTGAAACAAAGCTGGTGTGAATGGGCCCCAGTGGCAGCCATAACATAACCAGGGGTCGTCCATCGCCTTCCAAGGAGGGGGTTACCCTCTGGGCAGTCCGTAACCCTGATAGCAAACGGAATTAACACTACCCAACCAAGCTGGTCTCCCCAGCAGCACAGATTTTAAATGTCCTTTCAGTGTGCACACCCTCCAGTGTGACTTCTGCAAATATTATTGGACAACACCTGATTTATTTAACAAACACTCACATAGCACTTAATGTGTGCCACAAACTGTTCTGAGCACTTTTTAGAATGTTAACAAGTTTAATTTTTATCAGAGGTAGTAGGTACTATCCCCATTTTAGTGATAAGAAAACCAAGGCATGGAAGTGTGGGAAGTATCTTAATAGCTACTTGGTAGCAAGTGGGCTTTGAACCAACCACTGCTCTCACCTACTACAAAAAGAACCACAAGGACACTAATGTGTTACTTTGTTTGAAATGGCCCAAAACCTGTTAATTCTGACAAAGCATGCTATTGTGCTTATTTTTAAAGCATTCCCTGGGTCTGAACTACATTGCCTAAAAGATACACTGGCATTTGCTAGGTAGCTCAGAAAGGAGTAGAATTTAGGATTATTTGTACATTATTTTGGTGGGGGTGGGACAAAAGGAAGGAAAAGGGGCTGATGACACAGTAACCCACCACCCTGGAAACTTTGCCCAGTGACCCAAGGTTTTGGGAACACACACCCCGCCTGCTCTGGGGTGCTGGCTTGGCACCAGCACTTCAGGTAAACATTAGGGTAAGACCGCATCCTCTGAAAAGGAAAAAAATTCCTTTTTTCTAAAAGATCAAACCAAAACACAGCACCCAAACTTCTAGGCAGCCTCGATGGTCACTGCTGAGCTGGGAGACCCCTTTTTCTCCAAGTTGGCTGGGCTGCCCAATGTCAGAAAGTTTTTTGGAAAACTAAGTAACTAAAACTGCCAGCTCTGGCAGACAACTAGAATTGAATATGCTGAGGCCTCACTATGAACTGCCCAAGATATAACAAGAAAGTGAAGAAAATCTTTAAATTTTGGATGGAGCCTAGGACGGGCCCACCTTAAAATGAATCACAAATGTGAATAAACAGCCAAGGCTATCTATCCTGCAGGGAATTCAAAGCAGACAAGTCAGTCCTCTAGAGGCTTCTGACCTTCCCTTATCTCAGAACTGGGTGCCTGTACACAACTCGAAGGATTCCCACAATGTATACTGCTGAGAGTTATCCAAGTCATACAACACTCTGAATTCATTCAAGGATACCTTCCCAGCTTATGGAGTAAAACACCATCCACTGGGTAGCAGAAAAGTTCTACCACCCCCACTCCCACCCCCTAAAAAACCGTGAAGGCAGGTCAGCCATTCCCTAAACAAAGTCACCTCGACATAAGATGGAAGACGCAAAACGATTCTGCTCACCTCCCAACAAACACTCATCGCCTGGCTCCCTCACCACAGTTCAGAGGAGTGATCCTGTCACCCGCCTAAGGCCTCGCTTGAGATCCCTTCTTTGCTCAAGGCCAGAGGCCCAAAGTATGAGTGTCCCGCTGCTACTCCAACAACCCAGACTTAAACACAGTGTTACTGGGGCTCTCCGGTCAGGGCAGAGGGGCTGCATTTCACTCGTTTCTGACACTGGAAGGCAGGTCAGTGAAGGCTCAATTTCAACAACTGGGCAGATCTGGGTTCTAGTCACCATTTACTAGCAGGGTGACCTTCGCTAGTTACCTCACTTTTGTTTCCTCATCTTTTAATGGAGATAATATACTAACATAAATCGAAGCTAGAACAGCAACCATTTCCTAAGTACTTTGTCATCAGGACTGGGGCAAGCCCTTAAGCTGCCCCGGGACTTGCTGAAGCAGATTATAGACAAGGAAAGCACTCGAGAGCTCTTGGTGGTGAACAATGGGGTGATCGCCAGAACACACTTAACATGCCCCCAGATTGGAGACAGGGTCACTGACAATACAGCAGCAACACAACAGAAGCAGTGAATACTTGAGTTGGATATGACTTTTTTCTGAAGGGCCACTACCCAGAACAGTCCTGGAGCAGGGAAGAGGCCTCAGGCATTACCCCCTCAAGAGTCCTGGCACTTGGCCCTCCCCCTCAGTCTCCAGAGGCTGGAAAACCTGTTTGCTTCTAGATCTTTCTGGGAGAGCTACCATGCAGCCAATGACTGGAATCATAAATGTGTCCCACCCTTTGACCCAGGAATGCCACTTTGGGGAATATGATCCAAGAAATAATTTAAAAGGAGAAAATAAAATAAAATAAAATAAAACAATGTAACTTGTGGTGGGAAGAGGTCCACATCCAGAAGCAGCCCACAGCCCATGGGCCCACAACCAGGGAAGGGGAGGTTAACGCTGGAATGTCAGGACAATGGCGGGCACTGTGGACTGGGTGGGTTCACAAACGAAAATCATGAGGGTTAGGTAGAGAACTCTAAGGGGCTAGACAAAGTCTAGAATGAGACCCTCAAGTTCCAGGCTCTGGTGGGAAGCCATCCCGGCAGCAGCTGCAACCTCTGTAAACAGCTGGTAAACTAGGCAGTCCAGGATTTTCTGCTGCTGTGGCTTGGGTTTTTCGTTTGTTTTTTTAAAAATGATTTCATGTCATGTTTGGATACTCCTGGTTTACTTTAAGTTTCTTTGTTCAGTTAATTAAATAAATACACATTTTTAAAACAAAGAAGAATGGATCCAAGTTGAGCCCAGCCAGGCCTTCAGATTCCTCAGAGGGGAAGCTTAGTTTCTGCAAATGAAAGAATTCCTGGAGAATTCTGAGGTTCTCTCCCCCAGCTATAGAAGATGGGCCCCCAAAGGAAAACAAGAGCATGCCACACGGCTTCCCTCTGCAGAGAAGCCGCCCTTCATGGGAAGGCTGACTGGGTGGTGGCAGCTGCCTGGACCCAGGAAGCAGCCCTACCTGCCAGGACAGGTGTGGGGGGGAGGAAGAGGGGGAGAAGGGAGGAGACTCTGCCTAGAGGGAACCCTTTCACACTGGAGAAGTCTCAGGGGCCACACCCACCATCCTTTCCTCCTGTCAGGAGTCAGATAAGGCGTGGTTTTCTCAGGAAGAGACCCCAGACCCAGGTCTGGGCCAACTCCTCTCTGGCAAGAGGCTCACCTGGCAGAACATGGACACACAATGTAGGTGCACACACACACTGTCCCTCTTTGCATACATATGTTCCCTATACACACATGCTGTGTGACAGTCCACACCCTGAGCAGCCTTGTGACTTTCCTGGAAGCCCTCCTCTAGCCCAGGTCTCAGTAGGGACCTCTTCATTCTTCCTCCCCAGCTCTGGGGGAGAGAAACCCAACACTGACTCTGTCCCTCCTCTCAGGAAGACCCTGGTGTGGGGACAGCAGGGAGAAGAAAGTGAAATCTCCTTTAATTGTCACCCACTCCCTTTAATTCTCAGCAGGACCCTCAGTACTTCCATGGCTTGGGCAAGTCATTTAGGACTCTGGACTCCCTGTCTGTAAAATGGGTCTAATGACACCTCAACTTGCGGGATGTGTAAGGGGTGGGATAACTAGGAAGCTGTTGGCACACAGCACTCACTAGTTTGGGGTCCCTACAAAGCAGCAGTTCCCATTGTCACCACCATATCCTAAACAATTTCAGCAACCACCGCGGGCTCAGCCTGCAGCGCTGGCCAGAGTCAAGCGGGGAGAGGAGCGAGCGAGGGCGACACACCCCCGAGGTTCCACTGCCCACCTCCAGGCCCACACACGTTCCGGAGACGGTGTGGGAGGATACCAGGTCCCGGTCTCCACCTGGGAAGGGAGGCGCCAGACTCAGAGAACGGTCCCTCCCCAGGTCTCCACCCCTGGCCTTTGAGCCAACGCCCTTTGGAGGTCGCCGAGCGCACCAGCCTGGGCGCAGCGGGGCGAGCGCTCCAGGGAACAGCGGCCTAGGGCCCCACTCTGGGGGACAGAGGACCAGATGATCCAGTCCCCTAGCTCCGGCAGGGGCACCCCAGGTGTAGAGAAATGACACAGTCCCACCGCACCCCGTGCGGCCCCAACCCAACTCCTCAACCGCAGCTCTCCAGAGACGCACTGCCGGAACGCACGGTGGGGAGCGCTACGGAGAGCTAGCACACAAGGTTGCAGCCCAGAGGCTGGCACCATGGTGGGGGCCTAGGTCCTCTGGCCCCCACAACCCCAGAGATGGACGCCCCCCGGCCGCGGCACACACACCCAGCCTGGGGCTACTGGGCGTAGTGGGGGTGGGCGGCAGGGAGCCCCAGCCTTCCCCAGGAGCGCGCGCGCGCGGGGGAGAGATGGTATACCAGCCGGAGCCAGGCGGGTCAGGACACTCACCAATGGACACGAGCTTGATGCTCTCACGGTCTAGGAACTCGAGCGCCACGGACACGTTCTCGAGCTGCATCTGGCGAAAGGTGGGCCGCTGGTGGTACTTGCGGTACATGCGCTTCTGGCTGAGCACCTCGAGCAGCGCGATAAGCCGCAGCCCGTCGCTCAGGTCGGTCTGCAGGTTCCCGATGCGTTTGTTCACGCATTTGAGGTGCTCGTTGCACCAACGCGTGAACGTGTTCTGCTGGATCTTCTTCCACGGCGCGTCCTCCGCCAGGTCCTTCTCGGTTACCGGCATCCTGGCGGCGGGGAGAACGCAATGAGCGGCAAGCTGCCGGGGGCTAACGTCAGAAGGCCCAAAGGCCGAGGAAGCGAGGACCAAAGCAGAGGGGGAGTGGGACTCGAACTCGCTGCTACCGGATCCGCAGCCGGGTCTGCTCTGTGGCCGTCTGCCCTTGGCCGCGCGGGGCGTCTGGCCCCGCGCCTGCGCACTGAGCAGACCCGCCCCGAAGACCCGCCCCGTTCCAACCCTCTGATGGGAGTTCCCGGGCCACGGTCGCCCCCTGCCGCCCAAATCCGGCACTGCGCTCCACGGCCTCCAAGGCGTCCTGGAACCCAGCGCTCTGAGCTCACCGCCTCGAGGAAAGGAAGCTAGGAGGAAGACATCCGCTATTTAAGGAGAGGGTTGCCCAGTCGTCCCGGATTGACGGATTGACGGGACAAGCCGAAGTGGAGAGCTGAAAAACAAACTTATTCCTTATCCTTGAGGAGTTCGTAAACTAATAGGAGAGAAAAGCACAAATGAACGGTCGTAAACAGCTTAGTAGTATTAGAAATTAAGAGTAATTTGCTATGTATATATTAGTTTCCTAACGCTGCTGCAACAAATTACCATTTGTTGCTGTAATAACCGTAATTTTAAAAAATTACAAATGTATTATCTTGCAGTTCTGTAGCTTAGATGTTTCTCACAGGTCTCACTGAGCTAAAATCAAAGTACTGACAGGATGCATTCTTTCTTCCCTGGAGGCTCTGGGGAAGAATCCATTTCCTTGCCTTTCCCAACTTCTACAAGCTTCCTGAATTCCTTGGCTGTGGCCTCTTCCTCCATTCTTCAAAGCCAGCACTGTCAGCTGAGTCTCTCACGCTGTCATCTCTCTGGTTCTCCAAAGTCACCTCTCTCTCTAACTCTGTTAAGAACCCTGTGATTACATTGGGCCCAATTGCTTAATCCAGAATATTTTTAAAGAATTTATATGTTTATTTAGAGAGATGGGAAGAGAGCGAGAAAGATAGGGAGAGAAACAATGATCAGGGTCGTTTTTTGCACAAGCCCCAACGGGGGGCCAGGCCTGCAACCCAGGCATGTGCACTGATCAGAAATGGAACCAGCGACCTTTAGCTTTGCCAGAGGACACCCAACCAACTGAGCCACATCAGCCAGGGCCAGGATATTTGTAAATCAGTGGCTAGCAATCGTAATTCCATCTGCAATGGTGATTCCCCTTTGCCACACAAGGTAATATTTACAGGTCCTGGGAAACAGATGTGAACATCTTTGGGGACCATTATTCTGCTTACCAACACCATGTACTGAGCACCCGCTCTGTCCTCATCCAGGTTCTGTGCTAGATGCTGGGATGTAGCAGATAGCCAGGGAAGATCTCTGCTGCCAAGAGCTGAGTAATTATAAGAGTAGCAGCTAGCATTTCATGAGTTACCTGCTCTGCGCCTGTGCCAAGCAGGAGCTGTGCTGAACAGTTTCTTTGCTATTGGCCCCATTTGACAAGAGTTAGCCAAGGTAAAGTGACTAGCTCAGGGCACACAGCACAAACAGGACTGGAATTCAGGGCTGTAAGGGGCACAGGGTGCCCCTGCTCAAGAAGGAATACCTAACCCTCCACATTGGTAGAGGGTGGTGATCAGGGTTGGGGGAGGGGAGTAAGGGCAGGCAGGCTTCCTGGAGGAAGAAGGGTTTAGCAGGATGGAGGTTGAAGACTTTCAGCCCTGCAGTTTCCCAGGAGAAGGCAGCAGATCTGTGGTTGGACCATTCTGTAATAGGACATTTGCATACAATGGTGAAGGGCTTTGTTCAGACAAAATGTCTCACCCAGTGGAAATGCTCAGAACAGGCAGGGGGCAGGGGCAGCGGCAGGTGGAGGGAGGACCTCGGGTAATATATTACCTCACCCTAGCCCTGGCCCATTGTAGGAACACAATACCTATTTGAAGGCTCATCCCCCTTCTTAGTGATTAAGTGAAGAGATTTGCCAGAGGTCAACTGCTAAAAACTAGACAAAGCTGGATTTAAACTTGGGTGTAGCTCCAAAATCTGCACTGTGCCTAAGTGTCTGCTTGGTGTTCCCAGCCCTTGTCTTTACAACCTGAGCAGCAGATTCACTAGAGGCAGTGTTGTAACTTTCACCTCCCCTATGCCCAAGGCTCCTGGCTTCTCCTGCTTTCCTCCACCCAAACTCATTCATCGTGATTTATGGAACCAGTGTCTCACTCCCAAAGGACCCGCCACCCTACTAGAGGAGACCAGAGATAAGGTGATCAACTCAGCTCAATCATCAGCTGCTAGTGTGCTAATGTTCCCCTTTCTTATAAAATATTTGTTTTCATCAGGTCTCAACACAAATAACTACATAAGTTCTGCCTGTAAATATCGTCTACTTCACTCCAAGGTGAATCCTGCAATTTTCTGCATTCAATCAGAACAACCTTAAGAGTTTTCTAGGGAGCAATTGGGGGGGGGGGGGAGGTGGCGTGAAACAGACTCAACACCTTGGTGGAGGGTGGTGATCAGTGGCTTCAGAGACAAAGAGAGGAAGCAGACAAGGTCTTCAGGTGGCTCTTTATCAACATCTGATAAAAAGATAAGCGCTGAACAACTCAAGGTAGCCATTCTGCAGGGAGCATTTCAGCCAAAACATTCTACAGGTTTGCCTGATAAGGCCTTCACTTAACAAATACCTAATACCTGTTTTCCAAATTTTGTCCCAGCTATCTCTGATCTCTTGGTAGAACCATCCGGAGTGGAAACGTGTAAATAGTGAGAAACACTGTCTTCGGGTGTGAATTCTGGCTGGCCTGCCTTTGTGGTCTTGCAAGCTTTAGCTTTCTCATCTGAAAAAGAGAGAAAATGGAAATGACCCCACTCCTAGGGTTGGTTATTAGATAATGCAAGCAAAACTCTTAGCATAATGCCTGGCACGCAGTACATGCTCAGTAAATATAGCTGGAAACCGGGCAAAATGAACAGGCTTCACAACCAGTCCCTGAAAAATCAGCAATTAACTGCATTTTCCCCGGACTCCAGTTATGCTCTGTAAGAAGCCAAGGCTCGCCTCCATGTCTGCTGACCACAGATGTTAACGCCAGTCTGCCACGGCTCTGAGAGATCCTGGTCAGAGTAAACTGACCAAGAAACCACACGTAGAACAATAACCCCTACATGTCAGCACAGACCTGGCAAGACAGAGCAGATGTGCAGAGGTGTCCCAAAGAAGGGACTAGCTGAACTAGAGGATAAACATTGGGTGGAAGGATGAAGCACTATGAGCCTACTTCTCAAAGTCACACAAATTGCCAATCAGGCCAGCTGCGTAGGATTGGAAAGGGTTCTTCTAATCAAGCGAGTGTGTGTATATAATAATCGTTCCCTTGATCTCACGTTCCTGCCTTTGCTCGGGCCCTCTGCCAAGAATGTTCTCATCTCTCCCCTCCAACCTGGGAAAATCATGCCCATCATTTAAGTCCCCTCACTCTCACAGCTTGTCCAGTCACAGGACTGGTTTTGCGCTAAAGTATAGTTGCTGTTTCTGTGGTCAGTGGCTCAGGAAGGGAAACTGTTACCTCTGTCCCCTTGCAGAGCATAGTCTGGAGTTTAAGACTTAGCAGAGCTGGCACTACCCAACACAAATATAATGAGTGCCATGTTGTAATTTTAAACTTTCTAATAACATTTCATAGTTAAGTATTATTTAAAAACTAAAAATAAACAGTGAAAATTGATTACAATATATTTTAACCAATAATAAGGTGACCGACTGTCCCAGTTTGCCCAGGACTAAGGAGTTTCCTGGGAGGCAGGCATTTCATTTCAGTGCTCCAACCAGGAGTGTCTCTGGCAAATCAAAGTCAGCTGAAGTCAGACCAGACCTTGGTTCAGCAACCTCCGTACTTGAGTTCTAGCCAAGAAAAAATTCAGAGCCAAGACTCAAACTACAAGAGAAAGTTTATTTAGAAAGTCACAGAGGAAGAAGTGAGCCGCTGCAAAGAAATGGGGGCAGGAAACAAGTTGCAGAGGCAAAAGTAGGGCCTTTCAGGCTTCGGAGAGAGGAAGGGAAAGGTCGTGCTCCTGTGGGGAAGAAGAGGGGGAAGGGAAAGGTGCCCATAGCATCCTGGAGGAGAGTGTGTTGGGGGGGGTCCTCCTGCTTGAGGGTATTTATCTGGAGGTCTCAGGGGAGGATTGTAACAGAATATTTATCAGCTTTCCAGGTGTGTCCTTTCAGGGTTGTGGCCTTCACTGATTGGTCAGCACCAGGGCAGGGGGTCAATGCCCCTGAGTCAGTGCAGCTGGCCCTGATGTCAGCCATGCCATTGCTTGTCTGGTTTTGCTGCTTCTCTGGTCCTGGAGCTGAAACACAACTGAGGCCTAGATTTATTCCTCGGGGTTAATGCTTGAGGGAGTGGTCATGCAAGGGCCTGCACGCACAGCAGTCTCAGGAGGCCATTCTTCAGGGCCTTGTCCCTCCTTCACAGGGGCCTACTGCATGACTAGCAACATGCCAGGGTGGTCCGGGGGAGTAAGGGGAGAGTCTGAACGACATAATCAGTGATATGAAAGGTCAGGGGGGCTAAACCACTTGACCAGCAACATGCTAGGGGAGGAAAGGTTACCCTGGGGCGGCAAGGTCCTAGTTTTCCCAGTTTTGCCTGTTGCTAAGCAGCCAGCAGTTCCTGGCCTGGTGACTTGCTATACCTGGCCCATCTGTCTGTCAAACTGCCTCCCACAGCCCTACCCAATATATTCAAAAAGTTACAAGTTTAATATACAATCAATATTTTATATAGATTTCAGTTCAGACTCGGCACATTGCCAAGTGCCCAATAGCTGCCCTTGGCAACTGGTGGCTTTCAAATTAGACAGCCAGCATAGACACATGCTGGGTACTGAAACAAGCCAGTTAATAAGCTGGAGACCCATAACCCTCTCGCTGGGGTGCTAAACTTGGGAACCCCTCCCCTATATGTGAAGCCCACCACCATACTTTGGGAACTCCAGCTCCATGCGGGTCCCAGGTGAACCTGCATTCTGTGGTACCTGGGCATCCTGGGGTCCACTACTGTGGTAGCATGTTTGGATGTTCATAATAGCAGAAATAATAATAGAAGCTGCCATTTCGTAAGTACCAACATCCGATCGTCACAACAACCCCAGGAGGTGTGGCTGTATCCCCATTTAGCAGGTAGGAGACTGAGGCTGAGAGGTATAGTCACATGCTGAAGTCACAGAGCAACTGTGATGAGACATGAAGGAAGGGCTAAAATAGGCAATAGTCATGGTTAAGAGCAGGGACCTGGGGCTGCTCCTGACTTTGTTTCCCTACCTAACCTACATTAACAATGTAACTCCCACGGGTTTCTAATAAATGAGAGACTATGTGTCTAGCACCTAGCAGGTAAGTATCTGCTGAGAAATAACACTGCTATTATCATCATTACTATGCTGATAACATCGTGACAATATTGTGATTGTGCTGTAAGCCAATGTCAAAAGGCAAAGGCTGAGAGTTCCAAATTTAGAAGCCCACTTTCCAAAGGGAACAGAGATGGAGAACTAGGACTTGCAAAATGAATATGTCTTCACCAGTTGCATCTTTCTCCCAGGGCGGGGCCTTCTCAGCTGTCATTTTACACCAAGTGCCAGAAAGCATAGTACAAATGAAAATATTTGCTCTTTTTCCACCAGTTAGGGGAAGAGGAGCTGGTTCTGTCAGTGGCTCCCTGGAGAGCGAGGAGGGCTCACCCTTTACCCCCAGCCCTGAGGCAAAGTTCCCTGGACCATGCGGGTGCGGTGCTGGGAGGACAGCCCCCCACACAAACACACACAGGAAAAGGGCTGGGGCAGCAATGGGATTTTGAAGGCCCAGAGACCACCAGTCAGGCCTTCCCTGAAATGAGTTGGGGCCAGTGGGTAAGCAGGCTGCTGGGAGAAGGCACGGGCCTTAACCCCTACTCTCCCTACTCACCCTCTGCTAAGGTGGAGCTCAGAATGAGCTTGTTTTGATTTTTCCATATTATCTCCTTTGATCCTATAGTGACCACTTCCCAGGGCCAGGCACTGAGCTACATGTCACATGGCCATGAGTTATCTTTTTTAATCTTCTCAAGAACACTGTGAGCTTGGGGCTAATATTGTCATCCCCATTTTACAAGTAGGGAAACTGAGGCTGCTGGAAGAAATCAAGTCACTGGCTCAGGGTCCCTTTGGTTCAAACCCTGGTCTGACCAACTCCAGAGGTCACTTCAGAGTCTCTAAGCTCTTCAGTCCCTTGGAGCCCCCGGCCCTAACATGGTAACATAGTTTGTCTGGTGACAATGAAATAATGACGGCCGTGGCCACCATTCAGGGACATGTGCGCGGTTCACTCAGCAGGGCGGGGAGACGGCCTGCTGAGGGCCTTGACTTCCTCCCTCAGGCCCTTCCCAACCCACGTGGAACTCCTGGTCAGAGCATGCCCCACACACTACCCACATCTTGGCGCGCGTGCATGCGCGCACACACACACATACACGCACACACACACACACAAATTTGCAAATGACTGGGCCCTCTTCCTCCACCCAGTCTGACTTTGGCTTCTTTGAAAGATTTACCAGTGGGTCTGTTTTCAGTTTGTTTATTTTTTAAGTACAGGCAAATGCCACAGAGCACTTTTCTGCTAAAGAAAGCCCTGTCTAGCTCACCTGCAAACTCTGTCTGCCTTCCTACTGCAACAGAGCTGCCCCTTTGTGGAGGGCAGTGCAGCTGACAAAGCCCTTTTTCCATCCTTATCTCATCTACTTCCTCCCCCCTCACCCCCGTGCTCTCCCAGTCGGGATTACTATCACTATTCTCAGAGGCTCAAGGATGAGGACTATTTGTCTTTACCCTCAAGATCTAAAAGAGAGGAGGCATTTGTGCTAGCTCACTAAATTGTCAGGGAGGAGGGATGAGCTGGCAACACAGAAAGGCTAAGTGACCTGCTCAGTCACACAGTGTCAGGGCCAGAGCTCAATGTTCTGTCTTCTGACTCTAAAACCTATCTTCTAGTGCTCCTTTTGGGTGTTCGTGGCTATTTATAATGGCCCAGATGGTCTGGTGGGACCCTCCATGCACTCCAGCCTTGTTCCTCCAAGTATGGTGCCGCCAGCAGCCTGGGCAGCACCTGGGAGTGTGCAGAACCTCAGGTGTCACCCCAGACCTGCTGAATCAGAAGCTATAGTTTAGTAACATCCCCAAGGTGATGGTGTGCTCATTCAAGCTGGTAAGTTCTGCATGACAGGACACCCATCAGGTAGACAAGCTTCCTTGGTGCTTTTTAAAAGACGGTGATGCATCTATATAGACTGATGTGGAAAGACCTCGGATTTGTTGCTAAGTAGGGAAAAAGAAAAGCAAGTTACAGACCAACATGAATGTGTATGATCCAATTTGTATACACACTTTTTAAATACAGAGTGCTAATATGTGTTAAAACATGCACAGAGCTGATGAGCCAGGCAGCCTCCCAGGGTGCCAGTCTAGAAGGGAGCCAAAAAGTCCTGGACTGGACAGAGATGCAGGGCCAGTACCCTGGGGGTTCCATCAGGACAGACCTGTCCTAACTGGTGGTCAGAGGCAAACGGCACCCTCTGGGAGAAATTGGAACATTCTCTTCCCCAGCACTAGGGACAACTCTTGGCTGTGCCACCATGCCACAGTCCAGCTAGGTGACAATTCTTTCAGGTCTCTGGTCATGTCAGTTTTGTCCCTGGTCAGAGCTGTGTGCTGCACCAAGACCTAGCAATTTGTTAGTGTGTAAGCCAAACCATATGTCCTTTAATTTAGTCCCCCAAAAGCTTGGATAACTACAATTTCAGGACCATTCCAGATAAGTTAAAAGGACAATTTCATTACATGCATGTAACAAATCCTTTATTTTTAAAAGAAAGAGGAACAATATATTGTATTAACCGAAAATCAGTTTCTCTACATCCTGCCTAAGTAAATTTTGAACAACTGTTTTTAAAATATCAAGTTGGGGGCATGCTAAATTATTAGCTTGCCCAGGTCACATCCATGTCTCAGGCTGGGTCTGTATGTGGACAGGAAATCAAGGGAACCTTGGAAGGATGTACAGTAAACAGGTAAGCAGGCCAGTCATCAGGAGGTAAAATTATAAGAACTTACTTTCTACCTTAAGCACTTTCTTTCTGACTTACATGTTTAATGACTGCAAACATACGCTGTTGGTGGGAATATGAAATGGTGTGCCCGCTGTGAAAAGCAGTGTCTTAGAAAGTTAAACAAACACCTACCATGTGATCCAGCCATCCCGCTCCTAACTAATTTCCCAAGGAATAAAAGCATATGTGTATAAAAAGCCTTGTATTTGGCTGTTCATACTAGCTTTACTTGTTATTGTCAAAAACTGGTAATGAATCGAAGGTCCCTCAGCAGGTGAATGGATGAACTAGCTGGTACATCCACATGATGGACTAGTCAGTACACAGCAATACAAAGGAGGGACCTACTGATATTCACAACAACATAGCCAAAGCTCAAAATAATTATGCTAAGTGAACGAAGCTAGGCAAAAAAAAAAAAAAAAAAAAAGAATACATAGTGTATGGTTCCATTTATACACAATTCTAGGAAATGCAAACTAATTATATTGACAGAAAGCAGACCACAGTGTGCCTAGGGATGGAGGAGGTAGGGAGGGGGATTACAGAAAAGTATGAGGAAACTTTTGGAGTGATTCACATGTTGTCCATTTTGATTGCAGTAATGGTTTGGGAATACATGTGTGCGTACATGGGTAGGTGTATAAAAACTTCAAATTGTACACTTCGGGGTGTATATCTCTGGGTGGAAAAAAACAACAATGATAATTGATAGGCACACCCACATAAAACTGTGTGCTCTTTCACTGCATAACATGTTTGTCTTCTAAATAGCCTAGTCTCCCCTACCCACCACTGCTGAGAATAACTGCATCAAATGTGTTCTTTTATTCAGCTTATTTAGGACTATCAGTTCCTTTCTCTCCCCTGTGTCCCCCACCCACGGAGAACTAAGTGGGATCCTGCTGAAATGGAGTCGGATAAGGTTTCCTCACCACCCTTCTTCCATGATGGCCGGGGCTTCTCCCCATGGAGGTTACAGGCTGTGAGGAATGTGATGACATGTTTACTTTGGAGCAGACTTTGGCCAGTAAATACACTCTCCGCTCAGACCAGAATCAGCCCCTGATAGAAGATAGGCCCTTCCAAAATAGCTGGGGGTCAGTCCTTCCTTAGGGTGTTTGGTGTAGGTCTTTATAAGTGGGGAGTGGGGGAGGGGGTAGTGCCAACACAGTCTTTTTCCTTGCTATCCCTACAGCCTAAACTGGGAGAGCAGTTGTCTATAGAAGCTCTAGAGAAGTAACTTGAGAACAATCAGAATGTGACTGGCCAAACTTTGTGCAGCCTGGGCAGGTCCCTGTTCTCCAAGTGTGAAAGGTTTGGTTTTTCCTCTGCACCTCAGTTGGCCTGGACAGTTGACCAGACACGTGATCCCAAGTTGGCTAGGACCAGAGGGAGTCCGCACCAGATAGCTTTCCAGAATGCAAGACTTTTCTAGCACTAGCACTGATAGTCCTAACAACAACCGCCCCAGGTACTGAGCAAGGGTTTACATCTATTGCCACACTGAATCCTCACATACCTCTGTGAGGTAGGAACTGAGGCCCAGAGAGGTTAAGCGAGCAGCCCCAAGGCTCCCATCATAGGTCTGACTCTGAAGTCCAAACTGTGTACTGCAGCACGACGCTGCCTCCCAGGGAACCATGGGAAGGCCAGGCATGACACGAGTTCCAAGCAGATCCAAGTTCCAATGCGCATTCTGCCATTGATGAGTTGTGTAGGAACTGTAACCCTCTCACCCCTCCCTAGGTGACTCCCTATCCTCCTTTTCTGCCTTAGTTTTCTTCTTGGCACATCACCTAGATATACTACCTATCTCATTTATATTGTCTCCCCAAGTAATTCATGAAGACACTACTGCCTAGAACCCACCTGGCATACA
The DNA here is from genome assembly GCF_004126475.2 of Phyllostomus discolor. Lineage (NCBI taxonomy): Eukaryota > Metazoa > Chordata > Mammalia > Chiroptera > Phyllostomidae > Phyllostomus > Phyllostomus discolor. The sequence goes on along the minus strand of NC_040909.2, from coordinate 51,376,652 downwards.
GCAGGTGCTCAGTAAATCCTTGATATTAAATGAATGAATGAACCCTTGCCTAAGGTTTTAGACTTCAGGTTCTGCTTCTGTTTAGTCCATAACATTAAGTAATTCAACTTCCAGAAGCTTCATTTTCCTCAGTGGTTGAAAAGGTGCAGTAGTATTCATGTTCCCCATGGCCCTGGTGGGCCTAAGGGACAGGCAAGGCCTTGTATGAGAAAGAGTCACTTCCAAATACTTCAGAAACAGTTACTGGATGTCACCTCCATGCCATCAGGACGCCAGACATTGGGGTTGGGGTGCAGACAGGCATCAGAAGCCCCTCCACCCTCCAGGAACCTGTGAGCTAGCTGAGCAGACGGACAAGTCAACAAATGCTTACAACCCACTTGGTTCCCAAAATCTGATCTATAGTAATCATTTATCAAGCTAAGCATTTTGCATTAATTGTTTCATATAACCCTATGTATCAGGTACCACCACCAGCTCCATTTTATAGACCAAATGAAACTGTTGCAAAAAGTTGAAAAACAAGGACTTAGTCCACACCTAAGTATAAGCCCAAGAGAAATGAAAACGTGCACATAGAAACTTGTATGCGAATATTTAAACAACATTATTCGTATTAGCCAAAGGCAGACCCAACTCAAAAGTCCATCAGTGGATGAATGGATAAACGAAAGGTGGTACATGAATGGAATATTGTTCAGCCATGAAAAGGAATGAAATACTGACACATGCTACAACTTGGATGAACTTTGAAAGCATGTTAAGTGAAAGAAGCCAGACACCAAATGTATGTACTGTATGCTTTATTTGACATGTTGCAGACATAATAGGAAAATCCACAGAGGCTGAAAGTAGGTTAGAGGCTACTAGGGGAGGGGTGGTGAGGACAAGGAAGGACAATGTAATGGATACAAGGTGTTCTGTGATGTGATGAAAACATTTTGAAACTAGAGAGAACTGGTTTTAGCACATTGTGAATACTTTAAATACCACTGGAGGTACACTTTGAAATGGCTCATTGTATGTCTTGTGAATTTCACCTCCACGAAGAAGAAACAAGGGCTGGCGTTGTCCATACTGGCCAGGACCTGAACTGGAGCAGTAGCTTGGAGCCTGTGATCCTAACAACTGCAAATCTTAACCTCAGTATTGTGTTTTTCAGTTCTGGGACTTCCACTGGTTTCTTTTTCATGGTTCCCACTTTTCTTCTGAAATTCTTATCTAATTTCCTGAATGTGTTAATCAGTTATTAGAGTCCCACCTCCAGCCTGGAGTTTTATCAAAAAGTCACCACTGTGGTGGGTCCTGCACTCCAATTTTTGTCCCCAGACCTCTAGACACCAAACTTCCTTCAGCTTCTCAGCGGCTCTACTGTCTGAGTCAGCACATGCCTTGAGGGAAAAAATGAACTCTCAGCTTCAGGCTTTTCCTTCTGGGCAGTTCCTAGGTGTTCTTGTGGGGAGGGTTGAGCTGATATTAGCTCATCTGCCAGAGTGACAGCAGGAAGAATCAGCCCTGCCACACACTAACTGCCCGACACCCCTCTTCCTGCTCTTCTGCCAACAAAGGTAAAGACTTCAAAATTTAAGTCCAAAAAAATTGCCCTGCCTGGGTGGCTCTGTTGATTGGAGCATCATCCACATACCAAAGGGCTGCAGGTTCCATCCCTGGTCAGGGCACATACATAGATTGTGGGTTCAATTGGGGAGCATACAGGAGGAAACCAATCTATTTTTTTTCTCTTTCTCTCCCTCTCCCCTCCTCTATCTCCAGATAAATCAATGAACATATCCTTGTGTGATGATTTTTTAAAAAGCAAAAAACAACAACAACAACAAAAAAACCTTCGATGAAATTGTAGTTTCTAAAGTTGTCCTATTTATTTACTTATTTGGGAAACATTTCCCTCTAGTTCATTGCAAGAAATACTATACAAAATAAATACTATTTCTAAAGAAAATGCCATTTACTGAATGTTTCAACGGGGGCTTACTGTCTTGGGGGTTTTGCACGAATTATGTCATGTACTCCTCAGAGAAAGCCTGAGAGCAGGTTTGGCTGGCCTCACTGCTGTGGTTGGCGGGACCAGGGTCCAGAGAGGAACAACATCGGACGCGCAGCTCAAGCAGCATGGAGCAGGGTCACAGGCTCAGATGTAGCCAGGCATTCTTCTTTGCAACCTAAGAGCAAGGAATGAGTAATCATAAGGAATCTGAGTATCCAGACGTCAGAGGGCAAGACAGCCAGAAAAATATACAGACACCAGATGGAAAGTGGCTAAGGAGGCGGAAGCAATGTTTGGGGGCAAGAAAAGAGTTGAGTTGTGTTTAGTGGTCCCAGCTTTGAGGACAGGGAGCAACCTCTCTGGCCCCAGTGTCTTCAACTGTAAAATGGGACTGATAAAAGCACACTTACCCCTGGGCTGCTCCTAGGACTCTAGCCCTCAAGCCCTTTCCTGGTTCTGCTCTCCAAGCAGAACCTGAAATCTTCCCTGGTGGGGAGGTGTGGGTCAAGGACAGGAAAAGGGTGATTCAGCTTTGGGGCAGGTGTGCCCCTGCCGTGAGCAGAGCCTCATCTTACTTTGGAAAGGACACAGACTTGGGTGTCAGGCCCTGCAGTGGGGAGAATGGAGGGAGGGTGCTTTCCTGGGCCACACAAACAATCCCTGCAAGTTCCTATAATCTACAGGGAAGCAGGGGCCTCAACACACAACCTCTTAAAGAGCTCTAAAACTTAAAGAGCTCAGGAGAGTGCTGGAGACCTCAGTGCTCGCTCACTCACTCAACACATGGCCACTTGTGCACTGAGTGCATGTTTGTCAATCTGCGAGGTAGGGACTCCAGTCATTTCCACTTTACAGACACAGAAACTGACTCAGAGCTAGGGCCTAACGCCAGATGACTCCCCCCATGAACCCACATTCTAGCCAGCCTGAATTGCTTTTGGTTCCTCAAACTGCTATGCCAGCTCAACCTCTTGCCCTTTGCCCTCTGAGGCAGAGAGGTGAAATCATTTGGTCAGCAAGTTAGAGGGTGAACAACCTGGTTCAAGAGCAGGTCTCCCAGCTGGAGCCTTTGCACATCACCCCTATTGTAGGCAGAACAGTAGCCCCTCAAGATGTCTACACCCAGAGCTTGTGACTGCCACCTTCTATGGCAAAAAGACTTTGTGGATGTGATTAAGTTAAGGATCTTGAGATGGAGCAATTGTCTGGGTTATCCAAATGGGCCTGATATAATCACAAAAGTCCTTTGAGAGGGTGCCCTCCTCCTGTCCCCTTGAGAAATGACGATGGTCGGCACCTCTGGCCCACTGAGTGTGCCCACCAAGTGTGTAATTGTGATGACTAAATCAAGTACTTCATGGAAAGTGCTCACCAGCAACCAGGTGACCAGAAAGTCATTGGGCAATAGCGCCAGATGTGGAAGTGAATGGCACAGCCTGAAGGGATGTGGGTAGGCACTGGGAATGTGTTGCAGACATCACACAAGCCCATCCCCCCTGGGAGCCTTGATCCTTGGGACCAGGATCTGGTGATGATACACAAAGTGGCATCCCTAGGAGAGGGTGGCATCTTCACTTTGGGAATGGCCAGGCCCAGGACTGAGGCCTGAGACTTCTGGGCCCCTCTGTGCAGTTAGGAGTGACTCTTGCCCAATTTCAGTTACTTTCCACAAAATATAGGTGTTGTCCAGGATAGGCTGAAGTGAAAATGTTAGCAGATCCCCACAGGTCCCGCTGAAGTCTTGACTGCAGGTGGCTGAAAGGCTGGCTTGGCCACCCGGGGCACCAGAGGCTGGTAGGAAGGTGGGGTCTGTGGGTGAATTCCTGGTGGGAGCCAAGCAGCCGGAACACCAGTCATATCCTTGCTCCCTCCCCGGAAACAGAGGAAAATGAAGGGCCTGGGAAGGAAGTTGGGGGGGGCGGGGGGGTGGCGTGAAATGGCAAGCTCAGGGAAGAAGATGGCCTTTTAAAAGAACATGAGCCATGAGGCTGTGGAGTCCTGGGTAAAGAGCAAGGCTGATGTAGCTTTCTGAGACATCCTGGGCATGAATAATGCTCAGACTGTAGGGGTGGACCCAGAAAGGAAAATGGGGAGAAGTCCTGAGAGACGGGGAAAAGCCAGCCACTCGGCAGCAGAATTGAGGCCTCAACCATATCTCCCCCAGCACAGAGGATGAAGGTTTGTTCCCATTTCTTTTGTTTTAATTATATTTTATTGATTATGCTATTTCATTTGTCCTGATTTTTTCCCCCTTTGCCCCCCTCCACAAAGCACCCCCCACTCTCTCAGGCAATCCCCTCACCATTGTTCATGTCCAGGGGTTCTTTGGCTACTCCATTCCCCATACTGTACTTTACATCCCCAGGGCTACTCTCTAACTACCTATTTGTACTTCTTAATCCCCTCCCCCCTCCCAGCTGGAAACCTTCCAGCAACTAACTTCTTTTCTCTTGCTTTTCAGAGTCTCTCTTTATCTTTAACCTTTGACCTTTTAATAATGATTTGGCTTGAAGTGGGCCTATTTGCATCCATTATAATTGGGATTCTCTGTGCTTCCTGGATTTACATGTTTATTTCCTTCACCAAATTAGGGAAGTTTTCTTTCACTATTTTTTCAGATGGATTTCCAATTTCTTGCTCTTTCTCTTCTCTTTCTGGAATCCTTTTGAGGTGAATGTTGGACCCCTTAAAGTTGTCCTAGAGGCTGTTTATACTATTATGTCTTTGGATTCTTTTTTCTTCTTTTTGTTCTGATTGGTTGTTGGGAGTTTTTTGTTTGTTTTTTGTTTTTTTTGGTTTTTGGGGGGTTTTTTTGCTTCCTCATGTTCCCTATCATTGATTTGATTCTTGGCTTCATTCGTTCTACAGCTGTTTCCCTGTAAATTGTTCTTTATTTCAACTAGTGTATTCTTCATTTCTGACTGGGTCTTTTTTTATGCTGTTAAGGTCGTCACTAAGTTCCTTGAGCATCCTTATAAACATTGTTTTGAACTCCACATCTGACAGATTGCTTATCTCCTTTTCGTTTAGCTCTTTCTCTGGAGTTTTGATCTGTTCTTTCATTTGGTCCATGTTTCTTTGTCTCCTCATTTTGGCAGCCTCCCGGTGATTGCTTCTGTGTATTAGGTAGAGGTGCTATGACTCCTTGTCTTGGTAGTGTGGGCTAATGTAGAAGGGCCCAGTGACACGGCACCCCCCCCCCATTACCCAAGCTCTGTAGCTGTCCACTGGCTTTGTTGGTCCTGGGGTTTCCAGGTGATGCAGGCCAAGCTCAGCCCCCACCTGTATTTTGCCCGGGGTTCCCTGCCTGAGCTGTAAAGCAATCTGAGTTGGCTGCTGCTTGTGCTGGGCTTGGAGATTCCCAGGTGAAGCCAAGCTGTGACTCTAATCTGGCTGCCACTAGGGCTCACTGAGGCCAGCTTTTGCTTGTTTGATAGGATTTAGGAGCCAAGACCACCCACTCTTATGGAAAAGCAGCTTGGGTGGGCCCGTAAGTTGGGTGGGGTAGACCCTCTGGGGATCTCCTAGCTAACACGGTGTTAGCCAGGTTGATGGAGTCTCAACTATGGTACCAGCCTACTGGCTCTGTGTGGGGAAGGCTCAGCAAAGGGGCAATGGCCTCTGCTTGCCCTGATGCCAGACACTTCAATCTCTCCCTGTATACTACTAGTGCCCTTCAAGCTGCCACCCCAGTTGCTGAAGTTCAGAGGGAGTGAGTCTGAGTAGGTGAGTCTGTGTGTGGGTTCCCCAAAAGGAACTGCTTAGGGCTCCAGCAGCCTCCTCCACCAGTTCAATCCCCACTGGTTTTCACAGCCAGAAGTTGTGGGGATTGATCTTCCTGGCTCTGGAATTCTGGGATGAGGGGCCTGGTGAGGGTCTGGGACTCCTTGCTCCAGAGATATCCCTCCTAAATTTTTACCCATGTGGGTGTGGAACCAGCCCGTTCCACATCTGGGCTCCTACCAGTCTGGATGGATGTGGTTTCTTCAATTCCGTATTTTTCAGACTTTCATTCAACTTGATTTCTGATGTTCCTGAGTGATGGTTGTTCTACACTGCAGTTGTAATTTTGATGTGGTTGTGTGAAGAGGTGAGCTATGCCTGCCTATGTTGCCTTCTTGACTGGAAGGAAGCCCTGGTTGGTTCCCATTTCAGGGCACCAGCAGGTGGCTCATGGTAGGTACTGGGGACCACAGCAATGGGGTTGGTTTGGACATCCAGCCAGAGCTCTGGGATATTGCACCCCCAACATCTTCCCAGCTCTCCCTTTGCTCTAAACCCTGGAAGAGCCCAGTTGACAGTGTGGCCAGCTGCTTAGAGCCTGGGATTCAAGACAGGCTTTGACCTCATTTAAGATAAAAAAAAAAAGCCTTTTTGAGGTGGTGCTCCAACACCAGGCCCCCCACCCTCAGCCTCATGAGCTGTAGATACAACATCCTCTGTCCTCTGAGAGCAGACGAGAATTCAGAGTTACCTATTAGTCTCCCTGATCCTGGGGAGCCTACAGTCAAGGGCAGGAAGCCTGGGTTCTGACTCCAGCTCTGCCACTCACTAGCCATGTGAAGAGGGCTGTGTGCATCTCAGCCACAGCTTTATCCCTGCACCTGGCACAGGGTCAATCAAACAATAAATGCTGAGTGAATATAGAAAACAAGTGGATGGATGGATGGATGGCTGGATGGATGATGGATGGGTGGGTAGATACATAGATGGATGAATAGACAAGTGATGGATGGACAGATGGGTGAATGAATGAACGAACAGGTGCCAGGCTGAAGGGCAGCACTTTACCCTTCAGGCTATGGGTCGTGTAGGACATCACAGATGTGTGACCTGGAAAATCTACATCCTGTCCCTGCCCTGGGTGGGATATTTACTCTACTCTTATTTCTACTATAAAAATTAACTGCAGAATTTATGACTTCCGGCAAGATGGAGGAATAGGTGGATACACCGTACCTCCTCATACAACCAAGATTAGAAAACCAATAATTTACAACAATAATTTACTATCAGAATAACACCCAGATCCGGCAGAGGATTTATCTGAACGGAAGTCAGGCAGCCAAGAAGTTGAAGTAGACGCGTTCATCTGGACTGGTAGGAGACGACGAGCCCGGCGGGCGTGGAACTGGCTCCAGTCGGCGGCGCGCGGAGGTTGGGGGAAGGTTTGGCGCGAAATCAGCGCAAAAGCCATCTGGCGGGCAAGAAGGCAGCGGTGATCCCTGAGTACGCAAGCTGCGGCTGGCAGACCCAGAGGGATAGCGATTGTGGACCAAGGCAGAGCTCGCGGCCCGGGAGCCCAGACAAGGGTCTGAGTCCAGGGGAACGGAACTACCGCCATTGTTCCCTCCCGCCCCGCCCCCACATATAACGTCACAATCTAGTGACTGGGGTGCCCAGCCCAGGTGAGCACCTAAGGCTCCGCCCCCCACCATAACAAGAGCAACCAGACTGGGAAAAAAAAAAAAAAAAAAGGAGAGACAGGGGAAAAAAAAAAACCATGTTTTCAACAGAGCAGATCAGTCCCCCAGGACTCATCCTTTTGAGCAACCAAGAATTAGCCAATCTATCAGATGCGCAGTTCAAAACACTGGTGATCAGAAAGCTCACGGAACTGGTTGATTTTGGACGAAATTTAGATGAAAGAATGCAGATTACCATAAAACAAATGCAGAAAGACACGCGGAGGAGAGCCAATAGTGAAAGGAAGGAATATGAGTCTCAAAACAATACAGTGGACCAGAAGGAAGATAGAATCAACCAAGCAGGAAAGCAGGATGAAATAAGAATTCAAAAAATTCAGGAAAAGATTAAGAGCATCCAAGACACCTTTAAACGTTCCAATATCCGAATCATAGGGGTACCAGAACCGGAAGGGGAAAAGCAACAGATTGAGCACGTATTTGAACAAATAATAAAGGAGAACTTCCCCAATCTGGCAAAAGGAACAGTCTTCCAAGAAATCCAAGAAGCTCAGAGAGCCCCAGAGAAGTTGGACCCAAGAAGAAACACACCAAGGCACATCATAATTACATTAGCCAAGGTAAAAATGAAGGAGAGAATCCTAGAAGCAGCAAGAGATAAGGGGACAGTAACCTACAAAGGAGTTCCCATCAGACTGTCAGCTGATTTCTCCAAAGAGACCTTACAGGCAAGAAGGGGCTGGAGAGAAATATTCCAAGTCATGAAAGACAAGGAGCTACATCCCAGATTGCTCTATCCAGCAAAGCTCTCATTGAGAATGGAAGGGCAGATAAAGTGCTTCTCAGATAAGGTCAAGTTCAAGGAGTTCATCATCACCAAGCCCTTATTTTATGAAATGCTACAGGGACTTATCTAAGAAAAGAAGATAAAGAAAAGACATGTATAGTAAAAGGACAGCAAACTCACAAATATTAACAACCATACCTAAAGCAAAACCAAAAGAAACTAAGTAAACCATTAGAACAGGAACAGAACCACAGAAATGGAGGGCACATGGAGGGTTAGCAGCAGGGGGGTGGGAGGAGGAGAGAGGGGGAAAAGATATAGAGAATAAGTAGCATAGAATGTAGGTTGAAAACAGATAGGGGGAGGGCAAGAATAGTACGGGAAATGTAGAAACTAAAGAACTCGTAAGTATGACACATGGACATGAACTAAAGGGGGAAATGTGGGTGGGAGGGGGGTACAGGGTGGAGAGGAGAGAAGGGGGGAAATGGGACAACTGTAATAGCATAATCAATAAAATATATTAATAAATAAATAAATAAAAATTAACTGCAAACACCTCAATCCACAAAGACAGTTTCTAGAAAGTACAAACAGCTCCTGACCAGGAAAGAGTGACAGGGTCTTGCCATCCACCCAGGCTGGCTTCAGGGTCCTCAAGATTGAGTTCCCCAAAGCCCATAGCCTCATCTTTTAATTTTCCTTTTGTACTACGTGGCAAAATGTCCTATTCCAGTCTTCCATTTTATCTCAGGGATTTACCATTTCCTGTGACCTCTTCTGAACTTTATCCTCCTAAAAAATAGTGTCCACTCAGTAGAAATCATATGTACTCTACACTCAATTTTATTTTAATTTGACACATTTCTCTTCATGATACTACTTATCTGGGCCCTTGTTAAACAGTAACGTAATTTACTTAACCATCCATCATTGTCGGACAGCTGAGTGGTTATTAAGGCCTCACTAGCCCAAGCAACCCTGTGGGTGGGCACAGAATGGAGTGGCCAGTGTGCCACTTTTGTGTGAAAAAGCTAGAGAAAAAAATATATGTATTTACCAGTCTGTGCATAAAATACCTCTGGAATGAGTCATAAGAAAATGGTAACATTGTTAGTTTTAGAGACATAGGTGGGGAGAGGCTTTTCACCTGTATCCTTTGCATTTTAAACCAGGAGCATAGATTTTTTTAAAAGTTAATTAAATTAAGATTTTAAACATTAAGTTTCCTCCCAGAGGTGGATCCCAGATCCTGCCCTTCCTAGTTGAGGGTGGTTCAGACTTGCTGACTTACTTCCAAGGAGTTGAGTTTGGCAAGTGAAAAATAGTAACTTCACAGCATAGCAGAGAAGCCAGAGAGAAACCACCTTAACCAGAAGTTCAAGGCAAATCTTCCCAGTAGTGTCACGTGGGCGGCACAGTGTCACATGCAATAAGAAGGGCACTTCACACTGGGGTGTTTTCTCTAAAAACCTATAATCCAGTCTTATTAGGAGAAAATCACCAAAGGAACCAAGATTGGAGGACATTCTGCAGGATGCTTTCCAGTCCTCCTCAAGACTGTCCATGAGAAACTGTCAAAAGGACAGTCATGGAAACCAAATGCCAAGTGCTTCCCTGGATTGAGTCTCGGAACTGAAAAAGGACATTAGTGGCAAAACAGGTGAAACCAAATCAAGTCTGGAGATTGCTAACAGCAATATGCCACCGTCAGTTCCTTTGTTTGACAAATACGCTGCGGGAGTATAACTGCTGACAGTAGACAAACTGGGTGAGGAACTCTCCATACTTCCTTCACAACTTTTCTGTAAACCTGAAGTGATTCCACAATGAAAAGTTCACTTAAAAAAAAGTGCTTTCCCTCCCAGCAGCACACCCATGCCTTCCCCTTCCGCGGCTTCTTCCCCTGCCCTGCAGGCATCTCCGAAATTCTGAGGAACCCCAGGAACTTGCAAGGGGGGCGGGGCAGTAGCAGCTCTTCCCAAGCTAACCCCCTGAACCTGTCCCCAAGGCCCTTTTTCTCGGACTCTCCAGTGAGCTGACAGCAGCCCAGCCTTGGCTCACTTCTTACCTATAACATGTTTAGAGAGCTAAAGTAGCCCTGCCTAGCCTCTCCCCTGTTGCTTCTTCTCTTCAAAGCCCTTCCTTTAATAAATGTACTTTCAAAATCACCTGGACATGTGAAATTTTTCCTGCATGAAGTCAAGAACCTACACTTCCTGGGGTGGGGGTGGGGTGGGCTGTGTGGTAGCAGAGGCTGGTGCAGCTGGTGGGCGCCTGGATTCAAAACCCCAGCTCCACCTGTCAGTAACTGTGCTGTCGGGGAAATGCTCACTAACCGTGGGCCTCTGTTTCCCCCTCTGTAAAAATGGGGAAAATAATATCAGCCTCACAGGGTCACTCCTACACAAAGCATGTAGAGCACTGCTGGAACGTGACCAGTCTGTGTCGGCCACATTCTGTAATCTTTGGGTCTGTCAGGGGCCCCCATCCATGCCCGGTCCTAACAACAACAATGATAACATCAGCAGCCACTGTTGATCGTCTTCTCACTGGGACATTCTCTCAGCGACCCCATGACACCATTCTCACCTTATACATGGGGAAACTGAGGCTCAGGAATTCTGGGTAAGGTGCCCAAGATCATACTGGTAGAGCCAGAATTTGAACTCAAGTCTCTGACTTCAGAGCCCACACTCTTGGCCTTTTAGTAAGTTGCACTTAAGGCCCATCACTGAACTTTTACGGGGACTGTGGGTGAGGTGGACGTAAACCTTTGCAAAACAAATGGCCCTCAAGATAGTGGCCTGGCAAACACTGGAGTATCAGCCAGCATACTGTGAGCATTCGGAGAGAGGGATGGGCAGATGCCTGAGAAGCTGGAAAGGCCTTCAGGTGGGGGAGGTCTGGCCAGCCCTTAGGACTAGGCAGGGCTGGGACTGGTGCGTTGAGAGGGGTGTAGCTTCAGGTGGGGGCAAAGGTGGGGAGGTGTGGCTGGGCAGGGCTCTGTGGGCCCTGAGCCAGGGGCAGTGCCAGGGATAAAGTCAGGGCAGGTAAGGGGTCTGGCCTGCCTCCAAGTGGGCCAGACATAAAGCAAAAGGCTGAGGCCCAGGCTAGGACCTAAGTTCTCTTCTTTTCCTGTCAGTCAGATTTCCCTTCCTCAAAGACCAAAAGGACTTGAGCTCTCAACTGGAAACTATTGCCCCTACCCCTCAAAAGCCGGAGTATGGAAATAACAGATCCCCTGCTGGGACTCAGCCTGCCTAGCACAGGGATCAAGGAGAGTGAGTGGGGCCCTTAGCCCCGCTCTACTGGTTTGTTCTCTCAGGGGGAACACGCCCCATATGGCAGCTGCTATCCAGTGCACACCCAAGACATGCTTCCAGCATTCCTCCCCAGCTGGGTGTGGAGCAGGACCCAATCCTGACACTCTCTCCCTCCAAAACCAAATCTGACCCATCGTCAAAACTGGAAGTTTTACTGAAGGCTTCTTAGGCATTTAGTTGGCAAGTTTCTTAGTGTGGCAAGGCTTCCTGAAAGTCCTACCTCCCAGTCTAGTTCCCTCCCTAGGAACTATTTTCCTGAAGCCTCAGCTCCATGCCTGCTCGCTGCCTCTCACGTGCACACACTGAGTGCCATTAGCAGGCCTGGCTCCACGACTTGCAGGTCCTTGTGTACAGTGAAAATGTGGGGTGCCTGGCTGGGAGATTATGAAGAATTTCAAGACTTTGACAGCAGGGCATGGAATCAAGTGCTGGGCCCTCCTACGCGCAGAATGCTGTCAACTGCTAGGGCTCATGCCCACGAAGCCGACCCGGCCCTTAGCGCACACACCACAGGGACTAGAACACCAAGTTTTCAAGAACTTTAAAGTGAAAGCCTCAGGCGCACCCCATCAAAAACACAAGCATATTTGAGGATGGCTGCTGTGGGCTAGTCCCACCCCTGACCCTCAGATTCGCACTTTCCATCCTGCCCTTATGCCTACAATAGAAAAGTTTGAGTTCTCCTACTTGAGCTGATTATGCCTCTGCAAAGTGCTTTCACATGTTCTTTATAAGAGAAGTTGCCATCCCGTTTTACGGCTAGGCAAACTGAGGCCAAAAAACTCCTTACCTGTGCTGTCACCTTCTTGTCAGTGGCATACATGGCACCAGCACCATGGCCTCCAGAACCTCTGGGCTTGGAGCCATTTCCATCAGAAATAGCCCAGACACCAGAGTGAATGCATAAATGATGCAAACCACAATGCTGAGGCAATTTATATTGTTTCAAGTGTAACAGCATTTTCTCATGTTGACGCAGCCCCGCCCAAGCCCAGGCAAACACCAGGTCCAAACGGACCTCCACCAAGGGAACTGCTGAGGGAAGTGCAGGAACTGTCCCTCACTTCGCTGACTCATCACGCGGGTGCTCCTGGGACCATAGACCACAGAGGAAAACTTTTATTCAAAAAGGTTTATAGTCGGGGTGTTTGCTTTATTTTATTCCTTATTAAAACTTGGAGGCCATTTTTAATTTTTATTTTGAGAGTACATTTATTAAAGCTGGGAACCGTGAAACAAGGAAGGGCCTAGGAGAGAAGAAGCAGCAGGAGACAGACTAGGCCGGGCGGCTCTGGCTGTCTAGAAGTGCTATGAGAAAGAAGTGAGCCACAGCAGGGGTGTAGCGAGCTCACTGGAGAGCCAGAGAAAAGGGGGCCTTGGAGACAGGTCCAGGGGCTTAGCCCGGGACGGGCTGCTGCTGCTCATTGCTCCCCTGGTTGCAAGTCTCTTGGGGTCCCTTTGAGTTTAGGAGATGCTCACCTGTGGGAGAAGAATGAGAAAGGAAAGGAGCAGGTGTGTTCCCAGGAGGGGTGCATGCACTGGGTCCTTTTCTTGAAGATTTTAAAGGGTGGGTGTCTAGAGGAAGTCTTAGGAAAGCATCTCAATAGACTATTCATCAACTTTTCCAGGTGTAGCCTTTCAAGGTCATGGTCCCCACTGACTGGTTGGTGCTAGGGCAGGGGGTCATTAGTCATGGCAACTAGTCCTGATGTCGCCTGCCTGGTTTTGCTGCTTTTCTGGGCCTGGAGATGAAATACTGAGGCCTAGATATTATCTCTAGGGAGGAAAGGTCAGGGAGGTCTAAACCATGTGACCAGTGATATGCCAAGGGAAGAAAGGCCATCCTGGGGGTGAGGTCTGATGCCAGTTTTGCCCACTGATAAGTACCCAGGGCTTTCCACCCTTGTGGCTTTCTATATCTGGCTATAAACTGCTCAGCCAATTTGTTGAGTTATCTCTCTCAGATTCCCCATTCCACTTGTCAAGGAATTTTTCCAGCTTCTTACTATCCTGCCTCATTTTCCCCTCAGAGACTTCCATCCCTGAAATGTTTTAGGAGTTATGAGGGAGGACTGTATGGCTTCAGTAACTGCTGCCTGATGACAAGGCCTGTGGTTGCTGCCTATATAGGGTATGAATGTCTCTCCCTGTCTGATCTAAGGAGGACAAAGGAATAGGATCGAGACTGGAACAGAGAGGCTGCTAGCTGATTCTTCCAGGATAGGCTGGAATCCCTGAAACATCATCATCTTAATATTGAATTGTTCTATCATTCCAGAAGCAAAGTTGCTAGATTGCTTCATATCTCATTGACTCGATTATGTAGTCCTGGTCAATACAGCTGATGCCCAATTATGAGACCTCTAGTACCAGGATGTGGAGCACAGAACAAGCATCAGTTCAGTTGTTCCTTAGAGTTCTGTTTATCTTTGTCTAGTTTACAGATATGACCTGAACATTTACCATATTTTTCAGACCATAAGACACACCTAGGTTTTAGAGGAGGAAAATAGGAAAAAAAATTTGAAGCAAAAAATGTGGTAAAATATTCAATAACACAGCTAAAGAAAACAGTATCGAAATTAAAAGACAACCAACTGTATGGGAAAACATATTTGCCAATGATATCTCAGACAAGGGTTTAATTTCCAAAATATAAAGAACTTACACGACTGCACTCTAAGAAGACAAGGAATCCAATTAAAAAGTGGGCAAAAGACTTGAACATACACTTCTCCAAGGAGGACATACAGAAAATCCAAAGACACATGAAACGATGTTCAATATCGCTAGCTATCAAGAGAGATGCAAATTAAAACCACAATGAGATACCACTTCACACCAGTCAGAATGGCCATCATAAACAAAGCAACAAACAACAAGTGTTGGAGAGGTTGTGGAGAAAAGGGGACCCTAGTGCACTGTTGGTGGGACTGCAGACTTGTACAACCGCTATGGAAAGCAGTATGGAACTTCCACAGAAGACTAAAAATGGATCTGCCTTTTGACCCTGTGATTCCACTGTTGGGACTCTATCCTAAGAACACTAAAACACCAATCCAAAAGAACCTATGCATCCCGATGTTCATAGCAGCACAATTTACAATAGCTAGATGCTGGAAGCAACCAAGATGCCCATCAGTAAATGAATGGATCAAAAAACTATGGTACATTTACACAATGGAATTCTACGCAGCAGAAAGAAAGAAGGAGCTCCTACCCTTTGCAACAGCTTGGATGGAGCTGGAAAACATTACGCTAGCGAAACAAGCCAGGCAGTGAAAGACAAATACCATATGATCTCACCTTTAACAGGAACCTAAACAACAAAACAAAGAAACAAGCAAAATATAACCAAAGACACTGAAATAAAGGACAGGCTGACAGTGACCACAGGGGAGAGTAGAGGGAATTTCAGGGGACATTGGGAAGTGTTCATGGGAACAAACTTAAAGGACACATGGTCAAAAACTAGGGGGAGGGTGTTAATGGGAGGGAAGTGGGGAGGGGTGGAACGGGGCTGGACTGGGAGTAAAAAGGAGAAAACTGTATTTGAACAATGATTAAAATAAAATTTTTTAAAAATATATTTAATAACATAAATAACATAATATTTTACCAATGTAAATGCAAACAACTCAACAGCAGCATTAACAACCATTATTCCTCCCAAATTTCAGAGGGGGGGGAGTGTGTCTTATAGTCCAAAAAATACAGTATTTTCCAAAATCTCAGGTATTGGATTGCCACCCAAATACTGGCAAAGGACTGGCAAATCCATCTACCCATTTTTGGAGTGTTTCTTTCCATGAGTTTTTAAGATGAAACGTAACCCTGCTGCTCACGTGTCTCCTGGGGATGGTGGTGTGGGCAGATGGCTCCATGTCCAGAGGACAGATTTACCTTCCATCTCAGCATTGACAAGGCACCTTTTGATGAAGGATTTGCTCCACTGCTGACAGGTGGTTTTCCCTGAGAAGAGCGATGAGGTGATCTGAGTCACGGCACCATATGTTTGTTCCTGGCAATGTTGGTGGCAGGAAACAAGGTCCCATCTGCGTCAGCAGGGAATGCTACCAGACAGGGACTGGCCCGGAGCAGGTCTGCCTCTTCTGACCTGGTGCCCAGTGCCCCCACCACCTAAGGAAAAAGAGCTTTGTCTTCAAATATGTTAGCTTTCCAGGTAGCTAATATTTACTGAGTGAAACCCATGCCCCAGGAACTATGCAAAAGATTAAAGTATCTCATTTAGTCATCAAAGCAACCCTAAGATACCACCATTTCACAGATGGGATCTGAGCTCAGACAGTTTAAATAACTTGCTCAGGGTCACACAGTAGAATATGGCAGAGTGGGGACTTGAACCCAGGTTTGTGCCGTGCTCCAAGTTCTTTCCTACAGTGGGTCCTTGGGGCCCACTAGACTCTCCTTCAGTTCAGAAGCCAGCCCCTAAATCACGGCAGCAGACTTTGGGAGACTGGAAGAGGGATAGCCCAATCACTCCCAGGCTCCAAGCATGTGATTAGGTCAGACTGAGCCAGCCCCCTCTAGCTCCTCCTACTTCCCCAGCCTCTCCTCCTCTCCTCCCACCCCCAGACTAGAGGAGACAAGCTCTAGCCTGGGTTTCCAAAAAGCCAGGTTTTCCTGGAAGGCAGGATGAGGAGGGAGCAGCTTAACTTTCCAGTAAACAGCTGAGGGTTAGTCAGCCCCCGCCTGGATAGAGGCTGTCCCACCTCCAGTCAGGAGGCTGGACCAGATGACTTCATGGGATCCTCCCCTCCTGGCCTAGACACCTTACTGGCCTGAGACCCAACATAGACTGGGAGTGGCTCTAGCCATGATGGTGGGGGCATCCTATCCATGTCTGGGACCTGATCCCTCCCCAGTCTGTTTTTCTGCAGATTTTGCATGGATGTCCTCCTCCTATCCCTGTTCCAAACCACCCCAGCTGTATGCTGTATTCTACAGACAACTTCATTTGATTTGGTGTTTCATTTAAAAGGATTCAAAAAGTTTTAGAGGTGGATAGTGGTGATGATTGCCAAACAAAGTGAATGAATTTTACTTAATGCTACTGAACTACAGTCAGAAAGGGTTAGAGAAGTAAATTTTTAAAAGACTGAAAACAATTTTTTATAAAAAATTTCAAATACACACAATAGTATAAAAAATGGCTCGATGAATCTTCATATACCCATCACCCAAGTTCCGCCATCAAGATTTTTGCCATACTTGCTTCATATACTCCTGTTTTCTCATTCTTTCTTTTTTGAAAAGCACTTTAAAGCAAATCCCAGACATTGTCATTTCACCCCCACATCAGTATTCATCTGTTAAAAAATGTGGACCTCTTCATATGTAGCCTTAATTCCATTATTACTCCTGAAACAATGAATTGATTCAAACAATACTCTCTTTCTTAGAGGATTTCAAAATTATACATAACAAACATAATCACACCTCACTCAGCTTTTCGCTTCCAGATGTTCCGTGTAACTTACTGTTTTTGCCTATCGTCTGTCTACCCTCATTCAACTATGAGCTGCAGAGGCAGGAACCTTGTTTCGTTCACTGATGTGTCTGTGGACCTAGATCAGGCCTGGCAGTGCTGGAAGTGCTCAGTCAATCTTTGCAGAATGAATGAGTTTATAATAACTTGGGGCAGGATGAAAAGATATCCAAATGCAATATAACAAAATAAAATAAGTTTAAAATAAATATGAAAATGAGAGTAAAAGGAGGCCAGGACTGAGGTTGAAACAGAAGAGACCCATGAAGCCCCTTACTTACTAGAGATAAGTCACTTTTAGCTCTGAGCTTCCTAGCAAGCATGGCAAAGAAGGACACTTTGTTTATTTGTTTAACACATATTTATTGGGTGTTCATTATGTGCCAGGCACTGTACTAGGGATTGGAGGAACCTTGGCAGGGTAGCTCGGTTGGTTGGAGCATCATTTCAATACATCAGAGTTGTAGTTCAATCCCTGGTCTGGGCACATACAAGAATCAACCAAGGAAAGCATAAATAAGTGGAACAAAAAACTGATGTTTCTCTCTCTCTCAAAATCAATAAAAAAATAAATTATTTTAAAGAAAAAGGGAATTGGAGGATATAATAGAGAACAAGACAAATATGGTCCCTAATCTATTGGAGTTTATATTTTACTGGGAGGGAGATAGATAGTAAATCCTTATATGTCTAGACAGTGATTCATGCTAAGAAGAATATGTAACACTGACAACAGACTTGGTGGGGGCTAGTTTAGCAGAGATGATTAGGGAAAAGGATGAGACATGCAGTGGTTTGAATTGTGGCTCCCCAAACTTATGTCCATCAGGAATCTCAGAATGTGACCTTATTTGGAATAAGGGTTATTGTAGATCAGGGGTGTCAAACTCATTTTCACCAGGGGCCACATAAACCTTGTGGTTGCCTTCAAAGGGCCGAGATAATTTTAGGACCATATAAATGTAACTACTCCTTAACTGTTAAGGAGTTGAAATTACATTTGGCCCTTTGAAGGCAACTGTGAGGCTGATGTGGCCCCTGGTGAAAATGAGTTTGACATCCCTGTTGTAGCTGTAATGAAGGTAAAGACCTCAAGAAGAGATACTCCTAGGTCACGGTGGGCCCTAAGTCCAACGGTAAATGTCCTTTTAAGAGAATGAAAAGAAGACACAAAACAAAGAGAAAAGGGGGGCTTGAGAAGATAGAAGCAGAGACCCGAGTTCTGAAGCCCCAAGCCAAGAATGCCACAGGCTGCCAGCAGCCTCCAGGAACCGGGAGGGTAGCTTGTCCCTCAGAGCCTCTGGAAGGAATCAGCCCAGTTAACACCTTGATTTTGAACTTCTGGCTTTCAGAACTGTGAGAAAATATATTTCTATTGCTTTAAGCTGCCAAGTTTGTGATCATTTGTACGGCATCCCTAGGAAATTAATACAAGACCTGAATGATGAGAAGGATCCAGCCATGGAGGACCTGGCTGAGTCTTCCAGGCAGAGGGAACAGCATGTGGAAAGACTCAGATGGGCTTGGTTATATCAGCGGTTCTCAGCCATGCTGTGCATTAGAATCATCAAGGATCCTTAAAAAAATAACACCTTCTAAAGAACAATTAAGTCAGAATCTCTGCAAGTGGGCCAGGGCATTAGTATTTTTTAAAAATCTCCCCAGATAATTTTAACTTGCCATTTAGAGGTCTACCACTGAGTGCCTTAATTCACCATCTTCACAAGGCAAAATAAACTCATTAAAACAAACTATTAAATTAAATTATGAAAACAATCCCTGGGACCCCTGGCACCTATGGGAAGCTTGGCCCAGATCCAAGCTGTCAGGCTATCACACACAACTGTATGACTCTGGTGGATTCAACAAGTAAGTGAACAAAACCACACTTTTCAGCTAATCCCATCAAGAGGTGGTGTCTATTTCACCCCCTCAAATCCAGGTTCCGCCTGCAACTTCCTTCAACCAATGGATCCTTAGCTAAAGTGATGCAAGCAGAGGCTTGGAAAGTGCGGGGACCCTGGGGCTTGCTCTCTCTTGCTCCCGGAAACCCTTAGATCACCATGGGCAAAGGCCCAGGCTGGCCTCCTGGAGGGTGACAGGCCACATGGAGAGAGGGACAGATGTGCCAGCTGCCCTAGACTGGCACTGCCCAACCAGCCCACCAAATCAGGAGAAAGATGAACTGTTGATGTTGAAAGCCACTATGCTTTGCAGTGATGTCTTTATGCAGCAAAGGAAAGGTTAATTGATGTACCCGTCTTCAATATTTCCCCAAATGAAGAGCAGAGACACCTTTGCCACCAAAATAGATTTGTTTCTTCTTAGAGTAACACAGTTAGTTATGAGGTTCATAAAGCCATTTCTTTATTGTTCTGAATTGAGTGATGGCATGTGTTGAAGTGAACACTGAGGGTGGGGGTGGGGTAGGCATGATGGGACTCAGTGTCCACTCTTTGCCCTTCTGGCCCTGGAAGCACCTCCTCCCCTCATGTGCTACCACAACTCTTACCCCCGATTCCATTCTTAATTAAAAACCAAAGACAGCTCTTCCCACACCTACCACATTTTCCAGTCTAAGTATCAAAGGGTTTCTGGTGTGTGTTGGGTGTTACTTCTGGATGAAAAAAGTAGTCAGGACACTTAAGCTTGGATGCCAAGATATCAGGTTTCTGGACCATTTGGAAGATTTATGCAGATAATAGAGAGAACATTTGAAATCAGTGTAATTCCAGAAAATTGCAGCTGGGCAGTTGTTGCATGTTTGGAGGATTCTGGATTCCTCTGGAAGTGGGGAGCACAATTAATTTAGCATACAGGTAGAGGCCAGCTCAACCCCCTCCTTCCTCCCTAAGCCCTTCTGTCTCTCACCCACCAGAGAGATTTATGCGCTGCACAGAGGCCATATGGAATGCAGAGACCATGTGGAATGCAGCACAGGGCCGAGTTCAGAACTCTGGTTAACTCCTTCCTGACCTGCTGCCTGTTGGGCTGGAAGCCAGGCAGGAGGATGACTTCTGGGACTTACCTAGTGGCCTCCATGTACCTGGCACCACGTTGACGCTAACCTTGTAGCTCTCCCAGAGCCCTAGTTTAACAGGTGAGGAGCATGAGGTCAGAGAAAGGAACCTAATTGCCCCAAGTCTGACAGCAGTCAGTAATGACTGCTACTAAGAAAACCAATCCAAGTGATAATGTGAAATAGTGCAGTAGTAATAGCAATAATGGTAGAGTAAAAATACATTGTGTTGAGCTTTTCTCTGCCGGCTACAACCTGTCTTACAAGTATTTGCTCACTTAACCTTCATCCCAGCTCTCTGAGGTAGGAACTGTTATGAACTTTACACAGGATGGAACTAAGGCACAGACAAAGAAGGACACTTATTCAAGGCCACACATCTGGACAGTGGAGGGGGAGCTCAAACCCGAGTGAGGCTGATCCCACAGCCTCTTGTCCCTTAGGGTCACTTAGTCATAGTAATCACAGCGACGAACATTTCTAAAGCACTTTCTGTGGGCTTTGACTCATACTGGAGCCTTGACTGCATTATCTCATTGAGTCCTCACCACACGCCTGTGTTGTAGATGCCTCTTTGTGCCTCAGTTTCCTCTTCTGTAGATAAAGGCTTACAAGGATTAAATGCCAGGCACATAGGAAGTGTTCGGTTAAGTATTATTCTCTTGTATTATTATATCATATTATTTTCTTGTACTATTAAGGACAACATTATTGAAGATAAATCTCCATGGTTTATCATAGTAGAAGCTTCAGTCCATCTCACATCTTGGTTGGGTGCAGGTCAGAGAGGCAGGGCAAGGGCTCTGTGCATGCAGTCATCAAGGGCCCAGGCTCCTTCTACCTTGTGGCTCCACCTCTTCTAGGTGTTCTAAATCCTCTCAGCTGAGCCAGCAGGAGAGGGACAAGGGCTGGGATGATGTGGGGGAGGTTTATCAGGGCCCAGGCCTGGAAGTGGCACTTCTGTAACACAAGTCACATGGTCACTCCACACAGCAAGGGGGTCTGGGAAATGTGTTCTGGCTGGTGCCCATGAAGAAAGGGAGAGTGTGGATATGGCAAATACTATTTCCATTTTAATTCTGTTCATCTGAGGCCTGGTGAAGGTGATCCCAGCACTAGTCAGCGGAGCCACCCACTCACCTGTGTATACCGAGCGTTAACAGCAAGTGGACATTGTGGAGCACATGGTGTTTTCCCACATATAGCTCAATGGTGGCTCCTGTGGCTGTGTCATGTCATCCCATATGCAGTACTTCCTTTTTCCACGACCCAGCATATTTCCCGTCACCCAGAAGATGAGCACTGGATCCAGGGCACAGGCTTGCTCTAAGGAAGCCTTTAATGAGCCCCAGCATCTGGTATGAGCAAGGGGCCACATCTAATGGATGCCTACCACAACGGGATTCCATGCAAGGACCCATCGTGTCCAGCCTGTCTAGGGTCTCAGCCTGTCCAGGCACCAGAATACCCTCATGCTCTCTCTCCTAATGGGAGAGAGCAGAGAGCCCCCACCTCAGGAATCTAATGCAGGGCCCCTAACAGACCCTGAAGGTCACCTTAAATCAGCCAAAGGAGGGTCGTTGGAGACAGAAAAGCCTGGGAGTGGTGGAGAGTGGAAGTCGGCTGGGTCCAGTGGGAGACCCAGACATGGGTCACCTAAAACAGACATATAATGAGGGCTGCCAATATATAGTAGCATTTACTGCATGCCAACCCCTTTAAATGAATTATCTCCTTCAGTCCTCATGACAACCAAATCAATGACATACTATTATTATGCCCACTTCCCAGATGGGGAAACTGAGGCACACAGGGAGGCAGTGTTGCTTGCTTATGGTCAGGCAGCTGGAAACAGGCAGGGTTGGAACTTGAGCCCTGATGTGTCTGATGCTAAACCCTGTGTTTTTTCACATTCTAGACTCTGCTGCCTCCCTGGGACTGGGAGCTGGGACCTGCAGAGCTCAAGAGCCAGGAAGACACAAGCAGGCTCTACCAGGGGTGTCCATCCTGCAGCCCATGGGTCCCATGCAGCCCAAGAGGGTTGTGAATGCGGCCCAACACAAAATTGTAAATTTGCTTAAAACATTGTAAGATTTTTTGTGTGTTTTCGGGTCACAATATATTTAATGTGTGGCCCAAGACAACTCTTCTCCTTCCAGTGTGGCCCAGAGATGCCAAAAGGTTGGACACTCCTGCCTAGACTTTCTGACTTTATACATAATGACAGGGACCTCAGGCTGAGGGCGTGGGGCCTTCCCAGGTCCCACCCAGAGCATTTTTCTCCCCAGCATCTAACAGGGCAATAACCAGGACAGGCCTTTGTGTGGGAGAGAAGGAGGGAATGGGCTCCTGCCATTCCCACACCACCGGGGCTTCCCACCTGACAGCCCCTATGTCTCCCTGGGGGCTGTTCCTGGCAGAGTATGTATGTGCTCAGTAAACATTTGTCAAATGGACAAGTGAACAAATGAACAAAAGAATGAAAAGATACAGCCTTTTCTCTCAACATTACCTTGCTTTTTTTCTCTCATATTACCATATTTTGTATTCCGTCGTTTATAATGAGCACATTTCCCACATTTCCCACCTCTGCAATTGGGTCAATAGATCTCACAGTTGCTACTGGCAAGTGGCAGACATGGTAAAATTGTTGCTGCCCCCCAAATATCCTCATCTACTTATTTCAACTATATTTTGTATATACATAGGGATGCTCTGTTATATGATAAAGGAACTTTTCCAATGAGAAAAGAATAAACATCTCAAGTGATAATAGCTTTCCATCAGTTTCATTGGCAAGTTTTTTCTTTCTTAGTGCTATGTGAAATAATGGTGTGTTCTCATAACTCCTGCCATCTTGGAGCCCACAAAACACAGCACATCATGAGCATCTGCCTGCCAAGAATGAGGACAGCAAACAAGCACTGAGCTCCTTGCAGGCTCTACATTGACTGTCTGCTTATAATTAGGTAATTACTGTCCAGATCTTATTATTATTACCATTTTACTAGTGGGGAGACTGAGGCACAGAAAAGTCAAGTTACTTCCTCAAGATCACTGAGAAGCAGAGCCGAGACTTGGCCAGCAGCCATTCCACACCAGAGCCTGGGTGCCAACCACTGGCACACCCCACCTCCCACTCGGTGAACAAAGAGAAGCACTGAGGTTATCGTTTTCATTTCTAACACCTGGTGGGGTAATGTGGCAGTCTGTCAGTGTTTGCTGAGCACCTAGTGTGTGCTGAGTGAGCTCTGGGGGCCGTGGGGAATCCTTGTGAAAGGGCCCTGGCCTCTCTAGGTATACCACATCATTCTAGGGCTATGGAGCCTTCACCCACCCTACTAAATTACAAATCCAAATAACGGCCACAGATAATTTCAGTGCAAGCTGGGAATTAAGTGCTAATAGGAGCAGAATGGAAGGGCTCAGTCAGTGGGGCAGTCCAATAGGTCTTCACAGATGTGGTAACTTAAACCTGTAAACATCTTCCAGGACTTCAATCAGAATCCAATGGGCAGCTATCTTCCTGGGAGATGAGGAGGCACATTTCATAGGGAGGGGTGCCCTTGCCTACAGTCGGCTTTGCCCCTTACTGGCTGTCATACCTGGCACCTCAGCCCAGACCTTGGCCCTGGCCTGTCTCCTAAGCCAGGGAGGCTGTGAGGGAAGTACAAGGCGTAGAGCCTCCTCGGGGGCAGACACCCAGCCTGGTTGCTGTGTACTCTCTGGGCAGGGTCAACCACCGAGTCTCAGACCCTCACAGAGGAGTTTCTCCATGTCAAGGCCAGTGGCTCCTCCTTGGCTGGCCTAGATCTTGGACTTGCCAGTTCAGGTTGCCCGATTACTCATGTAACTTTGGGTTTAAGTCCTAGATCAGTCACTTACAAGCGTGACATGGGCTTTTCCTGCCGAGCCCCAGTTTCCTCTTTTCTAGAATAGGGTTAACAGTACTGACTTCACAATGTTTCTGGGAGGTTTCAGAGACAAGGCCTGTGGGCCCAGTGCTCAGCACAGTGCCTGATGGACAGTTAGTGCATGCGCAGCAGTAGGAGCTAGTTGGCGGGGCCTGGCACTGGGCAGGTGGAAGATGCCTGCAGGAGCCAGAGTCCACCCTCGGGTGCCTGACAGGAGTTGGACAGTTTATTTTACCTGGGCCACAGCTGAGGCCTCTGTGGAATGGGGAAAAGAACAAGAGGGGCCGCCTCACACTGTCATGATCCAGTAACAAGCATGCACACAGAGGGTACTTAATACATGACAGATTTTGTAATGCTCTGTTCACCTCTGGAAAGAAAAAAGACTGTCCAGCTATCCCCATTTTTCAGAAAGGAAAAAGCACAGAGAGGTGGAGGACTTGCCCCAAGTCACAAAGTGGGAAGGGGAGGGGAGGCTTGACTGGGGTCCTTAGGCTGCATCAGTCTCTCCTCTCACCCCCAGCTCTGATCAAGAATCAGTTAGGGTAGAACCGCCTTGGCATTACAATCAGCCAACAGCAGCACCCAGGGCTCCTGACTCGTGGTCTAGGCTGTCTGCAGACTCAGTCTTCCTCGGTATGGCACCCCACCTTAAGCAAAACGGTGCTTGTGGGCTCTAGTATGAGTACCTAAAGGGAAAGTTGCCCCAGAATTCCTGCACTCACTAATGGGAGGAAGGACAGTGAAGCTACTTGTGTGTCCACCACAGTATTTCTGTTAAGACTCATAACCCCCAAAAGCATGTATAAGGTGTCATTAATCCCATTTCTCCCTGTATAGGAGAAATCCAAGCCCAGAGAGGTTAAGAAACCTGCCTGAGGTCACACAGCCTGGACATAGGAGGGTCAGGATTCTCACTGACCAATGTGGCTGGAGCGGTGGGAAAGATGAACTTAAACATGGAGACCTTGGAGTAAGAAAGCCCTCAGAAGGCATCTGAGGGCATGGAGGGCATCAATGTCTCTGCCTGTCTTTCTCCCTCCCTTCCCCTCTCTCTTAAATAAGTCAGTCAGTAAGTAAGAAAATAAAATAAATAAATAAATAAATAAATAAATAAATAAATAAATAAAATAAAATAAAATAAAATAAAATAAAATGATATTGAATGGCCCCTTCAATCCTTGGCCTGACATGAATGGCCCAACAAAACCAGGGTAGGGACAGACCCAATGGGTGGGGAGCTAGCCCCTGGAGTCCCCTGGCTTTTGCCTGCCTCCACCCCTCCCCTTTCCATCTCCCACCATTCCGTTGTGGTTCTGCTGCTCTGCTGTCCCAGCCCCACAACAAGATCCAATACAACAAAGGGCATGCAAGGCAAGGCTCGGCCAATCTGAAACCCCCACCCCAGACCGTGGTCAGGAAAGTATGTGACTCAAGATAAGCTGATCAGAATTCTCTCCAGGACTTTTCTGCCAGAGGCTGTCTCTTTCCAGTGGGACCAAGGAACTGACCAGACAGGAGTCAGGGGCGTGCAGAGTGCGTCAGGCCTGACTGACAAATGCCCAGAGGGCAGAGTCCTGACGACAAATAGATGTTGAGCAATGTGAATCAGAGCCTTCCCTTTTTTGGAATGGCTTTTCTGTTTTGACTAAGAGGGCCCTATCTCTTCCAGTGGGTTGGGAATTTCCTGTTCTTTTATCTCATTCTCAAGTACCATTCCTCCTCCCCCTTCCAGGAGCTGAGAAGAGGAATCTGCCAACCACAGGACCACCCAACTAATCATTGATGAACTCCTTACTCACCTGCTGTCTGGCTCCCAGAGGACACCTGGGCCAGCCTCTCATCGCCTCACAGATGAGAGAATCAAAGCTGGAAAAGCTCCACATTCACCTTGGCAGGATCCCTGGAGCAGTGGTCTGGTTGGGCCCCTTTGAGGGCCTGATGGAAGCTATAGGTGGCCCTGGGGGGTTCACAAAAGTGATGCCCATCCCTGCCTTGCCTATCATCTCTGTATTAGGGTTTTTCAAGGGAGTTAGATGTGGATTTTGGACTGGGCTTGAATCCTGAATCTGCTGCTTCTTGGATGAGTCAATCTGAACAACTCACTTCTCTCTAAGCCTCAGTTTCCTCACCAGCAAGATGTGGAGAGTGATACACCAACCCCTGAGGTTGTTACTGGTGTAAAACTTACAGGAGACAGTAAGGAAACCCTTAGTCTAGTGTCTGATGCTTAGCAGACAGTCAACATTCTGGGGGAATAATATTCTAGAAATACTTTCTGTTTGAAAAATAAAGAGGAAACGCCCTGGCCACTCCTCCCATCCTGAACTAGGGAGGCAAGGAATCTTCCAGGGCTGCTGAGGAGGTGGGTGTGGAGGCCAGATCCACCAGGGACCTCCCTCCGCCAGCCACTTAGTACTTGGTGGTGCAGGGCCTGGTGTTTGCAGGCTCCCCCACCCCTGGCACACCCAGGCCCCCACCCTGTGAGTCAGCCCCACTCCTTAAGACACAGTAAAACCCACAAGTCACTTCCTGGCGGCCCCAAACAAAGACCTAGAATCCACAGTGCAGGAACTGACCCCTTATCATTCCTCAGGCCTGATAATAGGGGCAGGAGGGTCTGAGTCAGCCCAGAGTAACTAGTTGTTGCATGATTTGCCCCTGGCCTCAGGCCTGCTCCCAGCCCCACCTGAGGGCTCAGAGCCCCTCTGCTTCTCCCCGCTCTCCACAGTCCTGCTGTCCTGCCTTCAGGTCCACCCTTCAGCCCTCTGGCATTGTCTCCAGAGGAAACCAGCTAAAACCTCTCTGGGAGAAGCAGCAGCACATAGTGGAGCACTCCCTGGAGTTTCTCAGACAGGCAGGCTTTTGTGGGGCTCAGGGAGGTGGGCAGGGAACAGTGTGAGGAAGAAGGGGAAAGGTACGGGGAGGGGCAGGTCTCACCCTCTTGCTGAGCACTCCACAGGAGCAGCTGGGCTCAGCCTCCCAGCAGCCCTGCTCTTGTCTGACTATCCACTCAGCAGCGAGAACCACCCTATTTAAGCCACATCTGCTTGTCCTACCCTACTCAGAATCCCTCTGTACCATATGTTTTTTATCCACTCCTTTACTGATGGGCACTTAGGTTGCTTCCAGCACTTGGCTATTGTAAATTGTGCTGCTATGAACATTGGGGTGCACAGGTTTTTCTGAATTGGTCATCAAGGAGCATGTGTAAAGCAGACAAAGCCAAAGCCAAAGGGATTGGGGGTGGGAGGTGGGGATGGTTAGGGTAGGGGGAAAATGGGGACAACTGTACTTGAACAGCAACAACAAGAAAAAGTAAAAGGAAAAATGCCTTTTAAAAAAGAACCCTTCTGTAGCCTCCCACTACCCTTGGGTGTGGGGCCAGGTTTTGTTCTGACTCCAGGGCTCTTTCTACCACGTTCCACACGGAGCTCCTCCCAGTTCCTACAAGGGAACTCCTCACACTTCTGGGTTTCTGCTGCCAGGACCCTGAAGAGTGGGGGTATTGGAACTTTCTGGGTGAGTAGAGGTTTGAGGGAAGGCTTCCTGGATGAGGTGGCATTTGAGCTGTCCTGGTATTCTGACAAGAATGAGAGGCAGAAAGAGAGGAAGGTAGGTAGGTGATTCCCAAACAAGCCAACAACTCCAATTCATCCCACTTCTCCCTGAGCAAGGAGCCTGGCCCTATTCCCCAGTGGCTTCTAGTGGAAAGAGCAGGAAGCTCAGCACTTATCAGCTATGACCTTAGACAAACGTCTCTTTATCTCTGATCCTCTCTGTAAACTGGGTTGAGGTCAGCTGTCAGGGCTGCTAGGGCAAGGGAAAGCCTGCAATGTATGTCGGTGCCCAGTGGGTGCTTGGGCTGTTTGGTTTGAAGGGGTTTTCTCTGGGGCACTCTCTTGGTTGCTTTTCTGGTCGGGGTCAAGGGACAGGGCCAGGGTTGGGGGAAATGAAGCCAGGCCAACCCGGATTTTTCAATTGTTCCCAGCTGTGTGTTTGCGCCTTGGGCTGGTGGAAGGAAATTCTCTGCACAAAGACAGGAAGTCAGCGGTGCTCTGTGGCAAAGGCAAAGCTCACAGTGGTGCCTGGTACAATCAAAGGGTCTTGCAGCACATAGAGAGCTGGGCAGGGGAATCACAGCAGAGGCTCCATTACCCCAGCACCTCTCACCCCCTCTAAGGGCATCAACTCAGGATGTCACACAGGGGGAAACTGAGACCCAGACAGAGTTTGGACCTGCCCTAGGTCATATAAAGGCTTCTAATTTAGGTCTCCCTCCATTTATTTCAAGTTCACAAGCATTGACGAAGGATGTTTTATCAAGTACCTAGAAGGTGGTAATCCCTCACCAATTGTGTTTTAAGAGAATTCTTTTTTTATTATATGTACATATTGATATTATAAACAGCTTTATTGAAGAATAATTTACATGCCATAGAGCTTACCCACAGTGAGTACACTGTGTGATGAGTGGATTTCCATAGCAGCTCGACCACCAACACAAACTGTGTGCAAGCACTTTCATTGCACCGTTTGCCCATCTGCAGTCAACCCAACCCCTGCCCCAGGCCACCACTAGTCTGCTTTCTGTCTCTATAATTTTGCCTTTTCTAGAAATCTCCACTTTCTTGAAAAATAAAACAAAACACAAAGAGTCCTGCTCTGTCTCAGGCCAGGAAGGGGGAAGACTTTGAGGACAAAAAAGATGTGTTGGTGAGGAGCCTGGAGAGTGTGGGGCCTGACACCCACCACGTCCCTTCCCCAGCTCAACACAGAGAACTCTTAGATGCACACACTGAGGGTCAGAGAGGCCCAGGGATAGGGGGCTCCTCAGTCCGACCAACCCATGCCTTCATTCCACAGACGATAAGGATGGCAGCGGCAGCAATGTCCTACTCAGGGCCTGGCCTGGCCATGTCAGCTACCCCAGGTCTGGATGCAGATGGCAGGAGGTCCTGGCTTCCCCAGGACCAGCGTATGAGGAGCTCACAAGGTGCAGATAGGGTCTGGTGTCTGCTGGACCTAGGGAGGCCTGCTCCATTGGGCCGGCCAGTACAGTTCCAGCTGGAAAGGCTCTTGTTCCCAGCTTCTGCCTCTGGGCCCTGATAAGCTCTCCATGGGTTGTAAGTGTTCAGAAAGGAAACTGCCAGCTGCACAGACTTGTAAGTGACTGGGGAAATCACCTTCCAAACTAGACCAGACCCAGAGTAAGCAGCCAAAAAAGAGCTCATTCACAAAAGCAGGGCAAGTTTGGAAGCAAGGCTGGGGGCTGGGCTGACCTTGGCCTCCAAATCACCTGGGCAGGTGGAACCACAGAGGCCTCCTCTGTCCTAATCAGGAACTTACTGTGTTTTTTGAGATTGGGGGCATACTATAAATTTCTTTTTTCTGCCATGTCCAGGCCTAGGAGGAGGAGGGACTTTCCAGTACTTCCAGTGGGATGGCCTTCCTCACCCCAAAATAAGTGAAGCTTTGAATCTGGGCGTGGACATGACTAGGATAATAATGATAATAACAGTTAACATTCATTCAGGGCTTCATGTGTGCTGTTCTAAGTGCTGTCCTATGGAGTGTGTACCATTGTACCCGTATTGCACAGAGGAGGAAACTGAGACCCAGAGAGGTGAAGAAAAGTGAGGAGTCACACACAGTGGGGATGGAGCTGAGAGTTGAACCCTGGAAGCTGGCTCCATTTGTGTTCCAAGCAGTAATGACTTCTGCCATGGAGATGCCCTGCCTTCCCCTGAGTCTTGTTAACGGGCCAACACTCAATCCTACAACACTGGAGACCTATCAAAGGTGACCCCAAGGTGCCAGTGCCTCTGCTCTTTCCAGCACCCCAAAATGCCCCTGTGCAGCCAGTACTCTGTGATGCTGAGTAATTAGAAATGAATTTCACAAGGGAGCTGCTACAGGATAAACTGTGTCTCCCAAAAGATGTTCAAGTCCTAGCATACACACACTGCCACCTGAGAAAATGACCTTATTTGGAAAGAACTTCTTTGCAAATGTAATCAAGTTAAGATGAGGTCATAGTGGATTAGGATGACTGTAAAGTCAAGGACTGGTGTCCTTATAAGGAGAGGGTGATTTGGAAACTACAGACACACACACAAGGAAGAAGTCACCGTGATTACGTGCTGTGTCCAACAAGCCAAGGGACGCCAAGGACTGCCAGCAACTACTAGCAGCTGGGAGTGAGGCATGGGACAGACTGCCTTGGAGCCTGCAGAAGGGACCAGCCCTGCCTGCACCTTGATTTGGGACTTTTGGCTCCATGAGCTGTGAGAGAATATATTTCAGTTGTTCTAAGTTACCCAGCTGGTGGTCATTTGTTATGGCAGCCCTAGCAAACTATTTTTTTCCAAATCTTTTCACCCAGCTTTGTCATTTTGCTGGTTTCCTCATTAATGAGTTAAATAAACTTTGACATGTGGTCACCATATACTTGTATAAGAATCCTTCTGAAAATTATACTTCACCATAGCAGAGATCTCAAGCTGTTACTTAAGTTTACCCATCCACTATCTGATGGGCAGTGTCCCTACTGCCCATCCCTCTGTCCCAGGCACTGGGAAAATTCAGGCTAAACCCCTGGCTCCCCAGGGATGGTAGTCCACCCAGATGGTGTGAGGAGGAAAACAGCCCTCTAAGCCTTGGTCTTTTTTAGCAGCTAGAGAGCAAGCAAGCTTGGCCACCCAAGGCTGAGAGGTGGAGGGCCAGGGGAGGATTGATCCCTTCAGACCTTGCCACATCTGAGGAGTAGGGCAGAGAAAATGCTTGTGAACCCATGTCAGAGGTGGTGGGGGCTGGGGATTGGTGACATGAAGCAGACGGCCAAACAGCCCACTGAGGACAGTGAGGTAATTCTGAGGCTGACTCACTCCAATTGGCAAAGAGTGTGCAAGAAGCAAGTCAGCTCCCCCTGAACCAGAAATGAGCGGGTACACGGGGTGGGCCTGGGAGTGGGCGCTCCATCCGTTGTCCAGTGCTGGTTACCGAGGCTTCCGGCAAAAGGCTCAGGTGCTAACTCGTCTCCTTTCTCAGGACACCTTCAGAACTGAGGCATATGATGACAAGTGGGTAGGGCAGCGGGCAGGTTTGAGTCTCATCTTCCTCATTTACTCCCTGTGTGATCAGCAACAAGAATCTGGCCATCAATTCCCTAATTTGGAAAATGACCACCTTTCCCACTAGTTCCCAGGAGGCCTTGATGGACTCCGGGACAAGAACTCACCTAGGAAAGGGTTTGGAATGAGAATGGCATCTAAATGATTTTAAAAAAAGTAACATTAAGTCATCCTCAAATACTCCCTTGGCTTTTTTTTTTTTTTTTTTTTGAGGAAATCACTCCAAATAGGAGGGCAGGAGGTAAAAACAACGTGCCATTTCTTTCCCCCAAAATGGAAAATATCTTTTCATGTTAAAACATTGCTGCATTCCACTAATTCTAGGATGCACATTTTTTCACATTTTAACATCTCAAAAACCTCTCAGTACTGTGTGTCTTACTAGTTGGTGACATGCAGTTTAATTGGTAGCAATTTGCTTTCATGGCAGTGTATAAAATAATGGTGTCTTTTAATCGCTGGCAACAGAAAATGTGGTCTAAAATTGATACACACTCATTGTATAAAATTCAGACACACAAAAGTATACATAGTAAAGGTTCTGGAATTCCAGAGCACCGCCACTCTGAAGACAGCCTTCTCTGTGTGAAAGTGTACGTTTGTTTTCATTCTCTTTAATTGCCCAGCAAATCTCCTCAGACCAGTTACCCACACTTCCTCCAGCGCACCAGAGCCAAATTAATGCTCATCTAAATACGGCAACATGTTATAATTTGGATTTTGTGATCAGACACCTTCCCCACCGGCACCCCCACCCCATGTGTCTGGTGCTGCCTGCTGCCTGGCTCTGCCTGCATAGTAGTGCCCTGTGCTGGGTGGGAGTCGGTGATGTCAGCCTCTAAAACAATGTATGTGCAGTGCAGTTTGTAGCTTTACTACTTGCAAGTGACAAAAATCAGGGATGTGTGGGGCCTGAAGAGGGAAAGCAGTAGGAAATCAGAAAAGCAAAGGACAGGCTTTTTTTTTTACCCATGATATGATTTAGCAGCACCACAAAGGAGCTCTCACACTTAGCTCTGTGCCAGCTTAACCAAACTGGGAAGGAGGAGGCACGTTTCGTAATTAGCGCATGTTGACTCTAATGAACAGGCAGCTGTCAGGGGCACTGGGCTGACTTTGAAAACCATTTTTCAGAGGAGAAAGGGAAAGTGACTTGTCCAAGTTGTTCTGACTAGTAGTCAGCAGAACCAACCTAGAAACGAGTCAGGTCTCTCGGCGAGCCAGTCCAGAGCTCCTTCCTCCTCCACACCAGGCAGCCTCCTGGGGATGCCCTGCCACCCGCCTCAGCCCTGTACAAAATCTGCCCTGCTCCGAGCCTACCTCCCTGGCCTTTTGTGGATCACCACTTCAACAGGAGACTGAAGTGAGAGGCAAGGGGAAGGAGGCGGGAAACACACCAGCCTGGGGGCCCACCGGCTATGAATGAGACTTCTGTTTGCCTGCCTGTGCGCCTGGAATTTTGTATGAAAACAGTGAACTGGAAGGAGGTGAAAGCATGTTCCCCAAAGCAAGGCCACCCCCACCTCGCCGGATAAAAGACCTGCTTTGTTTCAAACAAAGCAAAGGAGAAGCTGGGGAATGCATTGAGATTTTAGGGGGAGGTCAGGTGTCTGGGATTGACATGCAACGCCTAGGAGGAAGCAGCCATCTGAAAAACCAGGAACCAAACCAAAACCTGGGATCTCAGACTCCAATCATCTCCCTAACTGCTCTTATATTTGTGTGATGCTTTACACAAACTTGCAAAAATGCTTTCTCAGACATTTTCTCAATGGAACGAGAGCTTGGAGAGGGACGGCCAGGATGATTCCTTCAGCCTTCTCTCTTGCGATGTGGGTGGCCGTGTTCTCTAACCCTGGGAGTCTGTCAGACTGGCTGGGGTCCTGGCTTCTGCCCCCGCTAGCTCCAGCACCTTGTGCATGCTGCCGGATCATGGCACCAGCTGCAAAGAGGAGAATGATAATGTGATTACGGCTCCCGGGGTAAGGAGGGGTCTGGCTTACTGGTAAGACCTTGATTAATGGCAACCATTAGCTGTTATGACGAGGGAGAGGTTTATGGTAAGGTTGGATGTATGGTCTAGCCTGGAAGCGTCTGGATAGGTCACCTGGATGTAAGTCCCACCCAGAAAAACTTGGAGTGTAGGGGGAGCATCATGTCAGGCAGTGGACCAAGTGAGGCCCCATGGGGGGAGGGGCCCACAAAGTTGGGGCTGCTGGCTGACAGAATCAGAGGAGTTGTGCAGCTTTTTATTTTATCTACAACACAAGTACTGAGGTCTATCGAGGGTCCAATCACATCAGTCCTCTGCCTCAACCCTCCCAAGTCCTCATTGCACTCAGGGAAGTAGTTACAATTCTCAGAATGGTCTATAGAACTGATACAGTTGGGCTTCTGCTTCCTCTCTGACCTCCACTCCTACCATTGTCTTCCTTACTCACTCCGCACTGGCTGGACAGGCCTCCTGGCTGGTCCTCAAACATGACAAGGATGCTCCTGTCTCAGGGCCTTTGCATGCGCTGTTCTCTCTGTCAGATGTGTTCTACCCTCAGATATTCACACAGCTCCCTCATTTCCTTCCCACTTCTGCTCGAATGCCACCTTCCCAAAGAGGCCTTCTTTGACCACCTCGTATAAAATAGCAACCTACCAATGGTGTCCCCATTGGCTGTATCCTGCTAAATTTCCCCCCAGATAACTTATCAGACAATGACATACTTTATGAGATATCCAAGTCTGTTATCTCTCTTCCTGAAAGAATGCAAATTCCAAAAGGGCAAAGATTTTAGTTAGCTTGCTAGGATGTAGCACTATGCCTGGCATGCAATGGGTGCTCAGACAAGTGTGTATTGAATAAATAAACGTCTGTAAGGAGAACACAGCAGGCTGCCGTACAGTAGTACGGCATGAGTCCTTCATTGTTGTTTAGAACCAGCATTTTTTGGCAATTGCTTCGAACCAGGAATTGGACTAAGCCCTTTAACATGAATTAGCTTACTTAAGCAAGTACTATTATTATCCCAGTTTTAAAAAATGTTTTATTTATTTTATTTTTAGAGAGAGAGGAAGGTAGGGAGAAAGAGAGAGAGAGAAACGTCAATGTGTGGTTGCCTCTCACTCGCCCTCCACTGGGAACCCAGCCCACAACCCAGGCAAGTGCCCTGACCGGGAATTGAACTGGTGACTCTTTGGTTCTTAAATCCACTGTGAGCCACATCAGCCAGGGCATATTATCCCATTTTATAGATGAGGAAAATGGATCTCAAAGTTTAGGCCCCTACTTAGGCAATAATGGCAAAGCCAGAACTACATGTAGTTCTCACAACCAGAGTGTGGGTTCCTCGCTACATACCATGCTCATTCCCGACACAGCCGATCTGAAAGGATGGACACCAGAACTATAGGAGGCTTACTGGTGATCTGTATTCACATTTTTCTAATTTTTTAAACTTAATTAATTTAACATTAATTTTTAAATTAATAAGCAAGCATTCATTTTATAATCAGAAAAAGATAAAGACTGACCTGCCTGTCCATCCATCCACCAGGAATCACCACAAGAGTGGGGACTCTAAAGTGGGAGGTTGCCGGAGGCTCTTCTGAGAACCTCTGAACCTCAGCTGCTTGGGAAGCGGGTTAAGAGCAGGCGAGATCCAAGGACCCCTGTGACAGACGGTGATGGCAGGGAGATAACGCTCAGGCCAGCTGTGAGGACTGCAGCTATTACCAGGGGCAGTGAGGGCAAAGATATGAGAGAATCCTTTCTCCACAAGTGCAGCTATGTGACTTTTCCTTCTGGACCCTGGCACCAGTGGGCAGTGAACACGCTTCAAGGTCTGAGACTGGCTCACCTAATTGATGCCACCTCCCCCAAATCATACTTGGCTTTGGAGCTGTGAGAAGGCTCATGTTTTCATCCAGAAACAACAGGCAGACTTTTCTAAGACAACTGCCCCCACCCCACCCCCTTGGTAGTACGGGTTTCTGTCCCTGCAGGGTCTTGTTGGGGGGGAAAGAACGCTCAGCTCCATGGGACTGCTCCTCTCCTCACCCTCCAGTTCTCAGTGAGCACCTTATCAGGGCCAAAAAACCAAAACTCCCAGCAAGAAGTGAGAAAACAAGAGAATATCCTGTCATTCGGAAATACACACAAATGCAAAGGAATGTGATGAATGAATTAACATCCTCAAATAGTTCAGGAAAAAAGTGTGTGTGTGTATACACATATGTAGAGAGTGATAAAGCAACTGAGCAAAATGTAAACAATTAGTGAATCTGGGTGAAGGGTAAATTTGAGTTCCTCGTGCTGTTCTTGCAATGCTCTAAGTTTTATTTTTTAATTTTTTTAAAAGATTTTATGTATTTATTTTCAGAGAAAAAGGAAGGGAGAAAGGGAGAGAAACATCAGTTGGTAGCCTCTCCCACACCCCCAAGTGTGAACCTGGCCCACAACCCAGGCATGTGCCTGGACAGGGAATCAAACTGGCAATCCCTCAATTCAAAGGCCTGTGCTCAATCCACTGAGCCATACCAGCCAGGGCTCTGCTAGGTTTTAAATCACATCCAAACAAAATGTTACAAAGAAAAGAAAGTATGTGTGTGCTGAATTAACTAAGGTGATCAGCTTAGTGTTCAGAGAAGCTGAATGAAGGGTCCAATTCTTTTTCTTGTGCTAACCCCACCCAGGAACTGGAGAAAACTGTGATCACCTCATTCCTCTTCCCATGGGTCACTTTGGATCCTCTTAAGCTTCCTGGTATGAAAAACATCCTGCTTGGACAAGAGCTTTGATCATAAAAATGCAGTAAATGCCTGAAGCCTGACATTGAAATCTCTGCAAGAGGCTGTTGGAGGACCTAACATGGAGGTAAATCTTGGGTACCATCCCATGAGGATGCCAACACAGGGCAGCGGGGGCTGGAGGGCAGCAAAGGCAGGTGGGTCATGGCTTTGCCATTCAGAGCACAGTTTAATAGGGGAGAGAAGCTATGCACATTTGACTCCTGGCATGGTCACAGAAAAAGTCCTCCAGGGGCCAGAGGAGGGAGGCTACTTGGAGTTTTCTAAGGAGAATGGCCTGCAGTGTCCCTTCCTGATAAATTCCCTTCTGCTTAAGCCAGCCCCGCAGGCTCCTCAATACACAAAGTATGAATCCTCCCCTGCAGGGGGGCAGCCTTTGTGGCTCAAGGTGTGGATGCACACTCAGCTCCCTCTGTCTCAAGCATTTCTTGCACCTGAAATCCTGTCTTCCCAGGCTCCTCCCAAGCCCTACTGTTCCTCCAGGCCCAGCCCCAGTCTGCATGAAACCACTCACACATGTTCAATACTCTCCTACCTTCCTTGCAATGCCTTTCTGTTGCATCCCCAACAAACCCAAATCTCTTTTGCCCTTCAAGGCCTGTATGCAAAGTCTCGTCCCTTCCAATTTTTCAAGCTGCTCCTTGGAGAAGGCGTTTGATTCTGAAACAATACGAGCCATTAGTAATATGACTTGGTTGTTCAAACATTTTAATCTCCCTCTGGATGCATGGACAGAAAGCTGTTTTGAATTGACCAATCCCACTACATTCTTTGCAGTTCAGATCCTTCTGGGAGCCATTCTTGAAAACCCTGACAAGCCAACGCTGGCTGGCGCAGAAGATATTCAGCACGAAAGGCAACCTTGTCACATGAACGAAGGGAGCCAAGCTTGCTGGGACTTATGCCAGCTTGGAGACATACATTCCAGTAACTGAAGAGCTGTCATGAAAGCAGGAGTTGAGTTCTGCGTAGCAAAGATTTTAGAACTAGGACCAATGAAGTTTGGAGATACAAGACCTTAGGATGCCAATAGCAAAGACCATGTTATGTTATGAAATGCTGCCCTATGTGGTCGTGTGCTCCCTGTTTCAAGAGGGAGCCAGGGAAAAGTGGGGAAGTGTAGAAAGACTTGTCTCGGCTCTGATCAGTGTGGCTTAATTGGTTGGGCGTCGCTCGGAAAAGGGAAGAGTCGCTCATTTGATTCCTGGTCAGGGCACAGGCTTGGGCTGTGGGGTTGGTCCTTAGTAGGGGTCCATACGATCAATGTTTCTCTCCCTCTCTTTCTTCCTCCCTTCCTCTCTAAAATAAATAAAATCTGGAAAAAAAAAAAAAAGACTTGTCTCTGCCTACATAAGAAACTCCCAAATGTCCAACCCTTAGGGCAGTCTCCAGTGGTCGAGGGCGACCTGAGAAAATGCGGGCACATGCTGATGTGTTCAGAAAGCTGGTCCATTTAAAGGGAGTTTTCTTTTCTGATACAGTTCCACAATCCAAAAAGGTCTGAAAACCAGGTGTTTTGGTTTGGCACCAAAACTCATTTGGCAGAAAATTCTGTCCTGAACTGACGTTGTTATTCATAGCCTTTACTGATTCTGCACTTAGCTGAATATTCATATGGTTCACTGTAGAAATTTTACATTTTATTATGGAGTGTTGTATGTACCATATTACTTTTCAAAAATGTAAAAAACTTTCAATTCCAAAGCAAATCTGGTTTCCAGGATTTTATAAGAAACGGGGACCACTATTAAGTGCATCCTATTTTTGAGATGTGAAATGGACTTTCTTTAATGAAATGGTGAAAGTAAATAGTAGCTGTGGATGTGTGTTCTTAAATAAAAAATGTTATTGCTTGGTAAAATGAAAAGTTGGAAGCCCTAGTTTAGTTCTGGAATTTCTGGAACATTGTATTGTTCTGTAAAGCCCAACTCTGGCATAAGACATTTCAGGTGTTTTACAAATTTGAGCTAGACTAGAACAGAACTCGCCATCTGGTAGCCCCACTGGCCACAGAGAGCCTGCAGGCATGTTTTGTTTGCCTCACACAGTACATTCTCCCCTCCCCTTTAATCTGGAATGTGAACATAATGAAGTCTGGTTTGTCTTGGAAATTCAGAAGCTATTGACAACAGTCCTGCATGACACACAATCAGCTGGAGGCAAGAGGCAGGTGGTCCTCTTCGCTTTCTAGCTGACCCCTCTCTATGTGCTGGAACACCCACTTTGGTTCACTCACAGACTAGAGGAGACGGCCTTTGTCAGGATAGGATTGCTGGTCACCCACTCCATGTAGGAACAGTGCCCTAGCCAAAACCTGCACATAAAACTAGGAGGGTGATGCTACAGGGAAGGCCTGGAGCAGAGGGTTCTGGGAGGCAGGAGGCCAACAGCAACTCATCAGACTCAGTGAACTCCTTAGCTGATGACAAAAAATCTATCTTGATTAGTAATTCCTTCTCACTTTCATAGAAACTCCTGCAGAAGCAACAATTGTCAGAAATATTGTCAGAGTCCACCTGAGGCCTAGCTGCTGAAAGCCTGTATGGAATACGGCCTTCTGTCCACAAGGATGGCAGCAGTGTATCCCGAGGAAAGTTTTAAAAGATGGTATTAGTGCATTTGCAATCTCTCTCTCTCTCTTTTTATAGGCATAATACAAAGGAAAATAAAAGTAGAAATTTTTGGTTACTCAATCTACACCTGTCCAAAGAGAACTCACACTTTGGTCATAGCACTTTGTACAGTGGTTCCCTTATCCACGGTTCACTTTCCACAGTTTCAGTTCCCCATGGTCAACCATGGTCCAAAAATATTAGATGGAAAATTTCAGAAATAAACAATTCATAAGTTACATCGCATGCCATTCTGGGTAGTATGATAAAATCTTGAGCCATCCCACCCCATTCTGCCTGGGGTGTGAATCATCCCCTTGTCCAGCATATTGATGCTGTATATCTCCCTGACCCTCAGTCAACTTAGCAGCCCACTCAGTTATCAGATCAGAGTTGCAGTATTTGTGTTCAAGTCACCCTCATTTTACTTAATAATGGCCCCAAAGCCCTTCATTGTAACTTTTATTACATGTACTGTTATAATTGTTCTATTTTATTTTTACTGTTGTTAACCTCTTACTGTGCCTAATTTATAGAATAACTTTGCCTTAGGTGTATGTATGTATAGAAAAAAACATAGGGTTTGGCACTATCTGCACTTATAGTCATCCACTGAAGATCTTGGAAGGCATCTCCCACAGTTAAGAGGGTCCACTGTACAGATAAAATATGCCCCTCTTACAGAGACAGTCTGGCTAGTGAAAACAGAACTGTTTTTTTCCAATACAAAGCACAGAAGACAATATAAGAAACATCTATGTGTCTGTCATCACAAATGAACAAATGTTAAATTCTGCCACCTGCGCTTTAAAAAAGAAATAAAGCATTCATCATCTCAGTTAAAGCTGCTGTTCCTTTAGTTTCTCCTTTGCTTCTCTAAATCTCATTTTCCTTGCACCATCATCCCAGCAGCAAATATATGAAGTTAGTGATTCTGTTGCTAGTTTTCCTACATAGAAGAGTGGTTTTTGTCTTTCATTTAATGCTGTTTGAGTTCTAGCAGAGTTGATGCATATAAACCTATTCATTTTAAAAAAATTAAAATAGATTGTATTGATTATGCTATTACAGTTGTCCCATTTCTCCACTTTATTCCCCTCCACCCTGCACACCCCCTCCCACCTGCATTCCCCCCTTTAGTTCATGTCCATGGGTCGTACATATAAATTCTTTGGTTTCTACATTTCCTATTCTTACTCTCCACCTATTTTCTACCTACCATTTATGCTACTTATTCTCTGTACCTTTTCCCTTGCTTTCCCCCTCCCACTCCCCCACTGATGACCCTCTATGTGATCTCCATTTCTGTGGTTGTTCCTGTTCTAGTTGTTTGCTTAGTTTGTTTTTGGTTTTGCTTTTTTTTTTTCAGATTCAGTTGTTAATAGCTGTGAGTTTGTTGTCATTTTATTGTACATATTTTTTATCTTCTTTTTCTTAGGTAAGTCCCTTTAACATTTCATATAATAAGGGCTGGATGATGATGAACTCCTTTAATTTGACCTTATCTGGGAAGCACCTTATCTGCCCTTTCATTCTAAATGACAGCTTTGCTGGATAGAGTAATCTCAGATGTAGGTCCTTGTCTTTCACAACTTGCCCCTTCTAGCCTGCAAGGTTTCTTTTGAGAAATCAGCTGATAGTCTAATGGGAACTCCTTTGTAGGTAGCTCTCTCCTTTTCTTTTGCTGCTTTTAAGATTCTCTCCTTATCTTTAATCTTGGCTAATGTGGTTATGATGTGCCTTGGTGTATTCCTCCTTGTAAACCCATTCATTTTTTTAAAAAAGTACT
The DNA here is from genome assembly GCF_004126475.2 of Phyllostomus discolor. Classification (NCBI taxonomy): domain Eukaryota; kingdom Metazoa; phylum Chordata; class Mammalia; order Chiroptera; family Phyllostomidae; genus Phyllostomus; species Phyllostomus discolor. The sequence continues at coordinate 51,336,332 of NC_040909.2, read as the reverse complement.
TTATTTACTTTTAGAGAGAGAGAAAGAGGGAGAGAATCACCAATGTGTGGTTGCCGCTTGTGTGCCCCCCGCCCCCCCACTGGGGATCTGAATTGTACCCCAGGCATATGCCCTGACTGGGAATTGAACTGGCAACCCTTTGGTTCACAGGCTGGCACTCAATCCACTGAGCCACACCAGCCAGGGCCCCATTTATTTTTTTAAAATGTATTTTATTGATTATACTATTACAGTTGTCCCAATTTCCCCCTTCTGCCCCCTCCACCCAAAATGGGTTTATGCTGTTCCCTCAAGCATAAACCCATTTATTAATTTTAATTGTTGTACAGTGTTCCATCATATAACCGTATAACACAATTCACCTCTTTCCTCATTGATGGACATGTTGTTGGTCAGTGTTACCCATTTTCAGCTTCACTAAATATTGCTCAATTGCTCTCCCAAGTGGCCATGTCAAGTTACATTCCTGCCTGAAATGAATAATCCCTGCTTTTCCATATCTTAATATTAATACTTAGCATTGTCAGATCTTTAATATTTAAATGTAAAGATGTATTTAAAACATCTAAAAACAAGGCATGCACAATTAAAAGCAAAATAAAGATGGCAATTTTTATGGTATCTCATTGGTATTTTCGTTTGCATTTCCCTGATCTTTTTATATTTTATTGGCCATTAGCATTCTTTTTCTGAGACTTCCTAGTTCATATCCTTTGACCATTTTTCCTTTGAACTTTTCTTACCAGATTGTTATTCCTTATAAATTTGAGATAGTAATCCTTTGTTAGATGTTGCAAATATTATCTCCCAGGTTGTCTCCTAATTTATTAAATATCTTTTACTATACAAAGTTTTTAACATTAAGGTAGTTGAACTTATTTTTACCTTCATTAGGTTGACCCAACACAAAGGTCATAAAATAATTTGTCCCTCCCTCCTTTTTTCCAATAGCTTAATGTCTTTAATTCACCTGGCATTTATTGTGTAAGGTGTAGGGATTAGCTTTTCTTCTTTTACAAATGGAAACCCAACTGTCCTCAAATTGTTTATTGAATTATTTCTCTGTGATTTATAACATAACATGACCTCTATTATAATGTACCAAGATTCCATAGGTGCTTGATTGGTTTCTAAGCTCTATTGTTCCACTGAGGTATGTCTAGCTCTGTCCTAATACTACATTCTAAATCATGATAGCTTTACTAAAAGCCTTGAAATCTGATGGAGCAAGTCCATCCTTTTTCTTTTGCAGAAGTTCTTTCTTGGCAATTTTTGAATCTTTACATTTTTCATAAATATATCAGTTGTTTTTATATGTAGTCAAAGAAAAATCCCATTGGAATTTTGATTGGAATTACATTAAATTTATGGATTCATTTTTGGGAGAATTGACATCTTATGACACTGAGTCTTCCCTTTATGCACATAGTATATTTGTCTATTAGTTAAAAGCTTTATTCTAGGAACTTTTAGTTTGTTATCAGATGGGCTCTTTTTTTCTATTTCATATTAAAATTAGTTATTACTGGTATTTAGAAACACTATTGATGTTAGTATGTTGATCTACTGAACAGCCTTTATTCAATTCTCATGAGTACTAATGGTTGACAGATGCACTTGGGTTTTCTACAAGATCTGAAAATGACAAATTTGTGTCTTTCCAGCCTCTATATTAAATTTCTTATATGTTATATAGCGTTAGCTGGTACCATGTTGAGAATTTGGAGTTAGAATGGGTATTGTGTCCAGTTCTTGACTAATAAAAATGCTACTTAAGTTATCCCATGAAGTATGATGATTGCTATGCATTTTAAATACACTTTAGCCCTGGCTGGTGTGGTTCAGTGGACTGAGCGCTGGTCTGTGAACCAAAGGGTTGCTGGTTTGATTCCCAGTCTAGGGCACATGCCTGGGTTGTGGGCCAGGTATCCCGTGCAGTGAGAGGCAACTAAACACTGATGTTTCTCTCCCTCTTTTTCCTTCCCCTTTCTCTAAAATAAATAAATAAAAACAATTGCAGGACATTTTAAACATACACAAAAGTAGAGCAAATAGTATAATGAATCCCCATTTACCTTTCTCCAGTTTTGACAAATGGTAATTTTTTAAAATCTACTTTGAATACTTTTGAAGAGGATACTCAGGATTCCTTATATCATAGTATGCATTTTTTTAAAAATAAATTTTTTAGAGAAATTTTACATTCGCAGCAAAATTGAATGGAATACAGCATACATTTTTTAAAAAAGCTCTGTAAGATTTGTTTTCACACTTCTCAGGAATTTACTGTTACTCTTATAAACACTGACTTTGGTAACTGACTAGGATTTTTGGTTTGTTTACTAAAAAGTTAAGAGCCATATGTGCAGGGGGTATTGAGTAATTTTTCCCTCAGTTTTATATGGTCACTCTTTTTTAAAAAATTAAAAAAAAATTGATTCTAGGGAGAAAGGAAGAGAGGGAGAGAGGGAAACATTGGTCGACTCCTGCATGTGCCCCAACTAGGGACCAGGACCAGGACCGCAACCCACGCATGTGCCCTGACTGGGAAGCGACCTTTTAGTTTGCAGGGCAACGCCCAATGAACTGAGCCACACCAGCCAGGCTCATGTGCTCACTCTTGTTTTACTTTCTTCTTTCCTCCTCCCCTATTCATTTTAACCACATTATTTGATATTTTAGTTATCTGTTTAGTTCAGATACAGAAACAAGGCAGGGCATAAATAAATGCTATTCAGTACCTTTTAATGAGGTAATTGGTAAAAACTAGGTCCAGCTTTTCTCACTGTGATGTTTAAGGGTATACTTTAAATAAGGTCTTCCTCCGTAGTCAAAGGTATGTTTATGGTAATAAAAGATTTACTGCCACTAGGTGATTTTATCCCAGACCAGTGGACACAGCAGCAGACTACCTACCAGTGGCTACCACTTACCACTAGAAATCGGGGCTTCAAGTCTACATAAGACTTGGTTTCTACTTCCTTCATCTGACAAATATTTCTTAATATATGCTAAGCACTCCATGAAGCTCCAGATATACCAAAGCAAGTAAAGCCCCACTAGCAGCCCCGAGGGAGCTTATAGTCTAGCAGGAAAGACAGAAACAGAACTAGCAATTACAGCCTAGGGAAAAAGGAATAAGATGTGAGGAGAGAGGCACCTAGCCCAGAATGTCCAATAAAAACTGTCCCCTAGCTTTTAACACAGTGGTAGAAGATAAAGGACATAATTTTAAGAAAACCGTCTACTTTTGAGAAACCTTGATAAAAACTTCTAAATGTAAATTTTAGGTCTTACAGCTATCTTGAGGATATACAACCTTGATAATTCTTTATCCAAAAAAAAAAATGCTTTCCCTAAGTGTATTTCCTTATTTTGGACGTTATACAGCTTGTTTGGAATCAATATAAATGATACAAAGTATGGGACACAAAAAATAATTTTCCTCCCACCTTTCTAAGTTCTTCTGGTTAAACTAATAAATTAACATGAGATAGATGAATAGAAAATGTCCAAAATGTATTACATATGTACATGCAGGGACTCCATAAGAATATGAGACCAGAGGCTGCACTGGGCTGTTGAGGCTTTATGCCATCTGGACTAAGAAGGGGGTGCAGGGGTCTGGGACTTCAAAGGGAAAGTAGGCAATTCACTGGTAGATGAGAAAGAGCAAACATATGGTAAACAAATGTGCCAGAAACAATGGGACACAGAGGGAGTCCAACAAACAAGCTTTGCTAGATTTCTCCGTCTGCCACACTTAATTCATATATGTGGGGGTAAATATTCTAAGGCTTCCTTCCTGAAGCAGGTTTTTTAGTCTTAGTTCCTTTAGGCAGATAAAGCGGAAGGTCAAAGGTTCTTTCTTAGTCTTTTGTTTCTTAATAACCAGCTTAAAATCAATAGCTCCCAAATCATATTTGGGGGTGGCAAACTGGTCCCCCTCAAGGGGAGGATATAACTCTTACAGAAGTCTCTTTAGTCTTTCCATTTTGATATATTTTGTAAAATCAAGTCAGCCAACAATTCAGAAGTTTCCTAATGGGAAGTTGGACGAGGAACCAGACTCCAAACCGGCTCCCAATTGTCCCTGAGGTTTCTTGGCATCCATGCCCTTGGCAGCCCCTTCCTTACCCCTGTCGTACCTGAGTCAGTCCGTGTGACTGATAAAATATGGTGGTGTGATGGTGTAGCACTTCAGGTTAAAAAAAACTTCTATCCTTGTCTTCTCTCCTTGAATAACTTGCTCTGGAGGAAGCTGGTTGCTCTAACCAATTCTATGAAGAGGCCTAAGTGGTGAGGAACTGAAGCCTCAGGCTAACAGCCACCTGAATAGTTTACAAATGAGTCCTCCAGACTCAGCTAACAGCTTAATTGCAACTTCATTTAGAGACCCTGGTCCTGAACAGTCCAACTAAGCAGCTCCTGGATCCTCAAAAACTTTGAGATAATAAATATTTGCTATTTAAGCTGATAAATTTTGGGGTAGTTTGTTACACAACAATGAGTAACTAAACCAACAGGTTTTGAGGACTTTTGCTATGAAATGAAGCTAGAAAAAGAAATGTATTTTAGGTATTCAAAGATAAACAACTTGAGCAGGTAGAAGGTTCTATTTGCTTGAGATGCTTCTCTCAGCGCTTATCTTCACTGATTAAAAAGGCTTTATATGGACACAGCACATATATAATCCATCATCTAATTTTTGGCTAAAGTATTTAAAATATAAAGCTTTCCTTTTTTTTTTTTTTTGCTAAAGGTGCATGACAAAAACTCTTCCCATGGATTTTAAAATGTTATTTTATTAGCTACATGAAGTGCTAAATTTGAATGTCTAATTTTAAAACTGTATCAAATTTACTTTGTAGAAGAAAATATGATCAGCTCTATAGATATACTGACTTTTTAAGGAAAATAAAAAGTTGATTAAAATATCCCAAACACATTAACCCTTTGAAAATTAGTTATGGAGTACATGAGGAGGAGTGGTAGAGTTTGTGTGATGGAGAAGTTAAATAAGCACAGGTTAACTATCTCAGGGCAAGACTTCAACCCAAACCAGACTAGCTTAACTACACAAAAGTTTTATGAACAGTGAATTAACAGAGAGCATACACCTGTTTTTCAAGAAATGTTAATGGTCAAGGTTTTTAGTACCATTGGTGCTCCTTCCTTGTCTGTGTGAAGAACCCACTGCGAGAAAAGACTCTCAGGTTAGCAGGAATGGATCCCTGGGAATCCAGTATACCAAGTAACTGATGTATGTGTACAAGTATCTGCATTTTTAAGAGGGAAAGAAATGTTGTCTAAGCAGGCATGCCTGCTTCAAATTCTGTATGGAACAAGATGATGGGACAAATAAATATCCTAAATAAAGATTTAGGATAAAGAAACTCTCTAGGATATTTCATAGAGCAGAAGTTTAAATCTCTAAGTGAAGTTTGGCTATCCAGATACACTCTGGCCAATCCCAGAGCTCAAAATGAAAAGATGAAGTGAACAGCAGCTGTGGACAGCAGGAGCATAAACGGCTCCTTACTCTCCCATCCCCATGTGTCTACCCCTGTGTCCCTTTCGCTTTTATTTATTCTGTGTTCTTGTGTATTTCACAGGCTTTATCTCAGTGTCCTTGTACAACAGAGTAGCGATCATATATGATTTGAGGTGAACCGTGATTAATCTTTCGTAAGAAATATATAACTGCTTAAGCTACTGAGTGAGCAGTACTGTAAACACACACCATGGGATATAGTGAACACTTGCTTCTATGCACAAGGGGTTATTGGCTCCATCCAATTCATAATCCAGCCCACCAACGGGAGATTTCTTTCAAAGAGCCAGTCTGGCTAAGGCACTTCCCTGGCTAAAAAACAAACAAACAAAACCAACAAAAGCAAATAAACAAACAAGCCCCAAACCTTCACTAGTTACCTGTTACTTGCAAGGTACAGTTCAAAGCATTTAATAGGACAAAACTCCAAGACAGTACATAAAGCCTTAAAAATGCTTTCCAATCATAATGGCTTTTCTAGGAAAAATCAACCTCAGATCTTAATGATTTGCTAAAGCAGGTACTTCAAGAGAAACCAGTCCTGGCTGCTTCCTTCTTCTGCTGCTCCCAGTGCTGCTTGTTTGGTGTGGACCTGGTACCTCTTTTGTGAAGCAGCTGCTGAAGAGACTCGAGTGCTTGCCATGGTCAATGAAAAGCCCAAGGAAGGAGTCCAGACTGAGAACAACAATCACATTAATTTGAAGGTAGGGGTGCAGGACGGATCTGGGATGCAGGGTAAGGCTAAGCGGCATACACCACTTAGTAAACTAATGAAAGCCTATTGTGAACGACAAGAGTTTGTCAATGAGGCAGATCAGATTTTGAACTGACAGGCAGCCAGTCAATGAAACAGATATACCTGAGCAGTTAGAAGTGGAGAATGAAGATACAATTGTGTTCCAGCAGCACACAGGAGGTATCTGCAAAAAGGGGAACCTGCTACTTTACTCCAGAACTCTGTTCATCCAGACCAAGAAGACATTCTCAATTATAAAACCGCAATTTGGTTCCATCACATCCTGACCACTACATTATAGTTTTCTCTTCTTATTTTCCCTTTCCCCATTCCTTTATTGTATACCAAGTAACTGATGTATGTGTACAAGTACCTGCATTTTTAAAAACTAAATGGCCAATGGTGTTACACTTTTTTTTTAATCCTTACCTGAGGATATGTTTCTCTTCCACTAACTTTAGAGAGGTGAAAAGAGGGAGGGAAGGAGAGGGAATGAAAGACTGATGTGAGGGAAACATCAGTTGGTTGCCTCCCACATGAGCCTTGAGCAGGTCTCAAACTTGCAATCCAGGTATATGCCCTGGCCAGGAATTGAACCTGCAACATTCTGATGTATGGGATGACGCTCCAACCAAATGAGCCAACCAACCAGTGCCCAATGGTATGTTTTAACAGACATCAAGTGGAGATGGGATAGGGGAAAAATACTGGTTTTGTGAAAATGTTCCTTTTTCCATTAGTGGCATGCTCATTTAGCTCTTATCTTTATATTCCAGTAAGTTACTTTGCTCTCCTTGTTAAACAAACAAAAAAAAAGGACATAAAAATCCTTGCAATACCTTGTTCCATTGGAAAATTCTAATGTTTTCATCTGTCACTGTAAAACCAAGAAGAACTTTTAAACTTTTTTATACATAGCTGTTATATGTAGAACAATCTGTCTTTAAGTAGGGATAAATTACTCTAAAAGAAGTGAATCCTAGTCCTGGAAGGTGTGGCTCAATTGGTTGGATCGTTGCCCCATAAACCAAACAGTCATAGGTTTGGGTGAGGACAAAAAAAAAGAGTCCTAGATAATTTTCCTTTCAAATGTCTTGTTGCTTAAATAAACTTATTTAAAATTGAGAGGGGGTAGGGAAAAATAAAATAAAATTTAGAGGGAGGGAGGGAGGGAGGGAGGGGGAGAGAGAGAGAGAGAGGTATTAAGAGACAGAGAGAGGTTAAGGGAAAGGAATCCTGTTCCCCTCCAGGCTAACTAGAAGGAATTCTCCTCTGGATCTGCAGCCAAGAGTTTCTGGCTTAGATCCTTGGGTGGCTGAAAGTGAGATAGAATGCACCCCTCTTCTATGGTTCCATAGGCTAACCTTATGTCTTCCTCTAATTCACTCTATTGCAATTGCCAGCTTCCTTGCCTATATTTCCTCTCTTCATCTAAAATTTTATGATGATAGGGAGTTAGTATTGCCAGGACCTGGCACAGTGCCTCACATCAGACACTCAACAAGTATTTGCTAAATGAATGGATATAAAACCATTGAAGCCTGGAGACAATGTGGAGGAAAGAAAAAGGAAAGAAAAAGGAAGGGAAGGGAGGGGAGGGGAGGGGAGGGGAGGGAAGGGAAAGGGAGAAGAAGAGAAAGAAAATCATCATCTTAATTCTCAACTTTATAACTATCATTCTGACTTTGAGTAAAAAATTATCTAGACTTTTCCCCTGATAGGCAAAAAAGGTAAGAATGGATTGCTAAGACCTCCTCCAACATTCTAATTCTATATACATGTATATGAGCCACGTTTAAAATTGTAAGACTGATTTTTAAATAAACACACCATAATTAGTAAGTGCAAATGAACATTAGATGTAGATACTTTGGCAAGTTAAATTATGGAAACCAATTTGGAATTCTGCAAAATTCTTTTTGTTTCTAATTCAAAGCAAAATCAAGCAGCGTTTCAAAAAAGTACAAAAGCAACATATATTTACTACTAAAAATAAATCAGAAATCATAAAAGAAGAAGAGAATTGACCTACAATCATAGAGACAGAAGCACTACTGTAGGCTGGGTATAAATCTTTTTGAGTCCTCCTGCTATGAACATATCCTGTATGTCTACATTATTTCTTTATAAAACCAGAGCTATTCTACACTGGTTATTTTTTTTATTTAATATATAGTATGAATATCTCCCCCACATACTTTGTAAGCATAGTAATATAGAATGGCAATATTAATTTAACCAATGACCCATTGCTGGACATTTGGGCTATTTACCCATTATTATTATAAAAAAATGCTACACTAAGGTTAGTTAAAATTTTGTGCCCACAATTATGTCCTCAGAATAAATTTCCAGAAATGAATGTTCTGGAGCAAGTTTGCACATTTTTAACGCAGTTGTTTTGTATGCAGTTTTTTTCCTCTTTAGTAGCAGATTTCCATCTTTTTGATAGTAGACATAGTCCCTGGAAGGAGCCAAAAGTTACTGGGGTAAAGTTAAGTGACAGATCAAACTAGGCAATATTATTTTTGGTTGGAAGCCTATGACTATTCAGCAATGTGACTCAAAGCAGCTCTGAAGACAGTTACAACAGGCATTCCTGTCACAGGCAATTGGCTCATTATCGAAGTGAGCACATCACGTCCCAAAGACACAACTATGATGGGGATAGATCTAAGCAGAGATGCTTTCTTCTGATTCATTACTTTGTAGTTATATCTCATTCACACACAGAGAAAGTCTTAACATTTGGGTCAATCAATTCATTTTAAACAGCTGTGATGGTTCGCCTAACTTAAATATTTGCAGTATTTTTTCTAGTAAGACATTCTCGTTTTAGCACTCAAATGACAGTCCACATACATTATCTTTTTAATTTTTATACTACCACTAAAAATATAGATGTTATTCTCTCCATCTGATGAACAAGGAAATGAAGACTCGAGAAGATAAATGATTTGCCCAAGGTAACACAGCTGATAAAAGCAGAGTGTCAGGATGCCAATTTGGTTCTGTTTAGCTTCAATACCTCATTCATTCTTTTTGTTTTCTAACCCAGACTGTAGCGTCTTTGAATAATTCTTAAATGTATCATTATAGGGTTGTTCAATTCTCAACTGCTGTGATTAAAATTTCTCAGTGGCTCTATCATTATCAGTGAATAACCCTTCTCTTTATTTAACCTGGAAATGAACTAAACAAAACTGAAGGTATTGCTTATGAATAGGTTTTCTTATATGCTTAAGAAAAAATGGCAGTAACTACAAAAACCCATTTATTCAATTTAAATGAAGTAAATACTGATACTAGACTTTACATTTAGAGAGACTTGTCTGGCAAGTGAGTCATGTTTTAACAATAACCATAATAAAAGAGGGAAAAAATAGAGCAGTAAGTTAAATAAAAGGCTAATAAAACCTGGAGGAAACAGCTCAGTGTTTTCTTTTAAACCCCAAAGAACCCCAAACATATATATGTTGCACAGAGTCATTTTAAGAAAAGACTTATTAACAATCCAATAGTAGAATCAGCACTAAAAATGTCAATGATATCCAACTCAAAAATGCATAGGGAGAGTAAAGTTGTTTTATTAAATCATGCACATCACGTGAGTTAGTGCAAATAGTTTAATCTGTACTCCAGAAATTCTATTGTACTTTATATCTTTACAAAATAGATTTAAAACAATTATTTACTTTAAAAAATGTAATTCTGAAGTTAAGCACTTCAGAACAATATTTGCAATAACCTATACAAGAGGTACTGGGTACCACTGGCGTATTAGCATTCTGTGGTAGAGTGGCTTCCTGCAACAGAAAATGATGAAATGAACCATATATGACAGTATTTTTCTACAAGTCATCTGTGACTAATTCCTCCATAACTCTAGTGATCCTCCCAACAGCAAATCCCACATAGCTTAAAATATAACCTTTAAAGTATAAACAATGACTGCCAAAGATCACAAGGCAAATTATATCCTAAACTTCTATTTCAATATTTGGCTAGGCCTGTGGATTGCTACAGAACATTTGAGCCAGTTCACTGACATTCCCTCCCAGTCTTCATTAGCTGAAAAATTTCTATGAGATACTTTAGGATATTCTATGATCTAAATAAACTTTATTGACATAACTGTGGTGCTGCACAAAACCACTTCTGTGTTTTAAATTGATGATATCAAGCAGTGTTTAGGTGCTTCACTGTGCATGGAACACTATTAATCTTGGGAATAGTGCTTCTCATTAACAGAACACCTTAATTAACAAAGAAAAGAAAACAACCATTTGCATACCCAACCAGGAAACCTGCTGATGGTTAACAGCTTACCTTGAACATGAATTAGCTTTGAAATATCATAATCAAATTAAGTCAGTAAAAGCTTATCTAAAGAGATATTCTTTCAATTAAACATGCTTTGGAGGAAGAGATGATAGAAAAAAAATCATGCTTCCTAAAATGTTGTATATGAAAAAGTAACTTTTAAAGAAAATATCTCTTAAATATATGAGGTTTAATAAATTACATTCCAATTGACTCAACAGTTTGGTTTACTGCACTGAAGTTATATAATTACTATGTTTTTGCTCCCAGGAATACTTCAGTTTGCTCAAGAAAATACACACTCTCATGGAAAGTTTTTCAAAGTTGATGTCCTCCACATCATCAAGTCACATTAAGGCTGAAACAAGCGTGCACAAATTCCCCAAATTATCACTAGAACAGGATATTTTCCAAGTGTATTATTTTTCTTTAAAAAAAAAATTCACGCAAAGAGTTGTCTCTAAGTCTTGTTCCCAATAGCTCAGTGGTTTTATAACAAGTAAAAATGGCGTAAATATGTAAAAAATATATATATGTATATATTTCAAACCGATAGGCACTGAGCACACAGGGCCTCTCTTCCCATGTATGTATTGATTGTTTGGTTTTGGGTAGTTATCGAATCAGAAAAATGAGTTATTTGTCATTAGAATTCAGAGTAAAATACCCATAAATTTAATGTTATAAATAATTTGGTGTACCAAGAAGCCTACTTTAGGCCACCGTAATATTCAGAATCTCAACATACTAATTTAAAAATTACATGAAAAATTGCAAGCAAATCATTGCTTACAATAAAGTCACAATTTTACATTCTCTTTATAGACAGACACATTTTATATAATTTAAAGCAATGACCCTACAGCTGTATTCTTGCACTTCTGCTGTTTTTAAGAGGTAAAAAGGAAGAAAATTGTTCTGTTTGTCCCCAGCACAAGTGTGATGCCAGCTTCTAGAGGGAGGACGGTGTACGGACTCAAGAAACGCTCTCATGGAGAAGCTTTGGCCAGACCTGGCACATACAGCACGATGGCTGTTACTGCAACCAGGGCAGCCAACATGGGCATCCAGGGCCAGGGTTTCTGTGTGGAAAGAAACCAAGAGTCAATATCACATTCTCCCCTTTCTTTTCATACCTATCAACCCCTTGGGTTCCAGAGAGTCCTGAATACTTAGAATGTTAGAAAAAACCTTATCTTTGCATATGAATAAATTATAAAAAATAAATAAATAAGGGTGAGGGAGTACAGGTATAAGGAGAGCCGTAATAGCAGGAACTTTTAGAGGACCACTGTGTAGAAGCCTGATACATTTCAGGCAAGTCCTGGCAGTTTTCAATTTTGTGACTAATAGTGACTTCTAAGGAACCCTCTGGGCTCAGCCTGCTTTATTTACTCTGGTACCCATAAATTACAACTAACTGATGTACATGGATGTCTAGATATTTTTCTGCCTAAAATGTTTATTTCTTGATAAAAACCAAACTCACATGGTAGGGTAGTTTTATACAAAAGGCTGGTGGGTAAGGTGATAGAAAGAAAATGGTTTAAGCTTTGATCCTCTAATTCGAAACTATGTAAGACAATATCAGATGGGGTTCAAGATGGGGAGATGCTATTCAGGGACTCTGCCCATCTCATACTTTTGGTAAAGACCATGTCCAATGCAATTATGTCATGTGATCATCTCATATGGTCTACTAACATGCAAGCATGTTGGAGGCAAGCATGGATGGGCTGTTCCCTGATAACTTTCAGAGGGCTTTACAATATCAACTTGCTTTTGGTTGATAAAGCTTTATTTTCACTAGTGTTCTTATTGAGAGGGTTGGCTTTTAAGGAAATTTTCTAATGTTGCCAAAACAGGGCTCAGAAAGATATGGGATAGGTTTACTCTTAAAGGAAATGTACACTGGGGTTGACATTGTGAGCCAATGGTCCATTATGCTCATTTTATGCTTCTTCATCTTCATAGCCGTAGTGTAAATATAGGCAAGGGTTGAAACAAAGAAAACTCTCCACTATGGAGAAGAAGAGGTAAAGGACGAGGGGGAAGAAAGCTGGCTGAAAATCTCAAACAGGCAAACTCTTCATTTCTCATTAAAATGTAATTAAAAATATAATTGGGAAGGGGAATTAGTATTGCAGAAATTCATAGTTTACTCCAGTTTGCTAGAGACAAAGACTCAGTTAAAGGCAAAATATTAACAACTGGTTAGGTTGGAATTAATTCATGGTTAGCATTACTACAAAGGAAACAAGACAAAATGTTATGTGATTAGTTGATTGTTCAGTTCATTCATATGACACAATACATGGCATACTAATGAAGGGTTTGCTCCAGGTAGTGAAATACCTGTGTGGTTTTGCCATGCATTATATTACAATATGGCACAAACAGGTGACGGGGACAAACAGACAAGGACCTCAACAGTAGTGCTTGTACCTTTCTCTACCACAATGGACCGAAACACCAAAACAGGAAAGCCAGGAATAGGCCGATGAATACGGCTGGGACGGGTTGTAATATGGAAGGCTAAAGAAGGGAAGGGATATTAAAATCATTTTATGCTATACAAAAATCAGATAAGATGATTTAGACCCGAAAAGGGTGTGAGGAAGGGTAGAAGACTGAGGAAATAGAAGTAATAGTACTAAGATTTTACACTGACTCAAACATTTTAAAGACATCTAATACAATCCAGAATGATGGACTGTAGTGTATAAGTCAACAAACTACCAGTCTAAAAGGAACAGCTGGAAGCAATGGGCAATGTGAGTGTCCCTAACATACTAATGAAATGCAGTACGTTAAGACAGAGCAATGAAAATACCTCAATCACTTATGCTCTGCTTACAGTGTATTACTTTTATTCCATGCTTAGAATTCATTCTTTGACAATGGCTATATTGGAAATGGCTAAAGTTTCTCCATCAAAACCTTTTTTAAAATCAAAACTTTTTTTTGCTTGAGATGGTATTTCTTTAAAGCTTAAAAATAAATGCCCTGTGGTGTGTGCTTTCCAAGCCGAGCAAGAGATCTGACACAATGTATGACAAACATTTGGTATATAAAGACAGGCAGCCATGTCTCAGGGCTTTCAGTTATATTACCAAATATAATCAATTATATTAAATTACCACAGTGAATTTATTACATAGTAATATTTTAGTACCACAAGTCCAACATCATAAAAAAAGGAAATTCTCCCTTGAGGTAAATTATTTGTACAACTATAAATAGCATGGTTACTTTTGAAAAAGTTCCAAATGGTATGGGGGATCCATTCTGATTATGCTAGATGTCTTCATAGGTTAATTCAGTAGGAAGGAGAATGAAATTCCATACTCAAAGGGATATAAATTAACATAAAAGAGAGGAGTAACCAAACTTGGAATGAAACCTTATGATCTGATTTTAGGAGAGTTCTGTAATCTACATTTTCAAAATAAACACAATCTAATTTTGCTTAGCATAAAGCCTCTAGATCCAATTTATCAATTTCTAAAAAGCTCCTAATTAAGCAACAAGCTTTTATTTTCTAAAAAAACTGACTTTTTTTTTTTTTTAGCAAAGGACAGTTGGACAAACTCACAAGCATTCTGAGATGGCCATGAAACATCACTCTTTTGTACTTGTGCTGCAAGTTAAGCAGAGTGCCTTCCTCTGCAGGAAGTGTGTGACTCATGCCTACCGCAGTGTCCAAGCCATGACAAAGGATTGAAATAGTCAGAGAACAACCAACCACACTGAACATCACCCATCAGTTAGGTCCCACAAAGGCAATGATCACCAAAACATGTAACATAACATTTATTTTTAAAGACCATCTGCCTTTCTAGCAAATGAAAAACAAACTGATATTATTAAACTCAGTTTATACCAAACATTCCAACTACACACACACACACACACACACACACACACACATGCATACACCCCCCTACAGAAACTCACCAATATTTCCTAACATTTACAGGGGGCCCAAAAGACACTAAGTTTTTAGAAATGTGCCTTAATGAGAAAATTATTACTATAAAATAAAAACCGTAATTAAGCTTCCATTTTTGGATACAGCCAAATGCTAAGGAGTCAACACGAACTACTCTTCCTTAGGTGGGTCTCTGGTGGTACAATGCTGCATTTCCTAGCAGGGGAAAAAACAAGGGCCACATGACAATTTAATGACAGAGCTTCAGATTCATCTGGGAAAAGCTGACAGTTCTTAGGTAATTATTTTTTTGCAAACAAGGGAGGCTCTTTCTCCAGGTAATCTTTAGGCTCTCCTAGGTACACAGGTTTAAAGAGGCAAATTCTTAAATAAAAAACTTGATAACACAATGATTCCATCAAGTCATTTCATAATGAAAAGTTTAGTTCATGTGTACCACAGGCTGCAGTTTCTCAATCTGTAATGAAAGCCTCTGAAGAATCAATTTCAGGGCTCTCACCTGCCTTTCAATCAAAGCTAAGGCAAGTTTGCAAAAACTTACATTATTTCCTTTCTCTCCGAGCAGCTTCAGGTTGTCTTTACATTGTTTGAGCTCATCTGTGATTGATTGTTTTTCCCTGCTCAGTCATTTCAAACTTCAACTTCAGTTCTGAGAGTACAGTCTGTGTCTTTTCATACTAAAGGCAAAGAAAAAAGAGTGTGCAGATTCAACTTAAATGGGCATGAAGTTATGGCTCTAGTCAGGGTTATATACCAGACCCTATTAAGTCACCTGCAAGACCAAAGTCAAGCCTTTTTTGTTTTAAGAAGAATAAGAACCATTTGCATTAATGATAAGAAGTCTTTAATGTTAACTTGATTCGATGTAAGATTGTTCTGGCTCTGAGGTTAAAAAAATTAAGAGAAGTTACCATTGTGTCATTTGTTTTTAATATAAAGGATCACTTTTTCCACTGAGTTGGAGAA